>NC_082689.1:86106594-86706594 GCF_949987515.2 Delphinus delphis
CTGATGACACTGTCTGACAGCCACTGAAAAAGAAATGGAAGTAATCAGAGATACACATTCCTTACGTTCCCACCACCTAACATAGAAACCCAACTTTACATATATCCATCTGTCTTTCTTCTTTTTAACATGGAAGAAAAAAATACATAATGCTATACATACATAGGTATATATACACACACATATATGTATATATACACATATATATGTATGTTTATGTATACGTATATACATACTCTTCTGCTACCTTCTTGAAGACCTAATTTCTGCTGTTCTCTCTCTGCACCACCAATTTCTTTTCTCACATTATGAAAAATCTCTAATGACCACACAGTCCTTTTAGTGCTTCATGTCTCTGCCACCCTTCAAAGCAACATTTCTCTAAAAATTATCTACTCTCTATCTATCCACATCTTCACCTCCTATTCACTCTTCACGCTCTTCAATCTGGATCTCATCCTCTCCACGCCATTAAAAATACCCTTGTCATGAAACACATCCTTCTTTAGTTTCCTTGACACCAGATTCCCCTGGGGTTTTTCTTACCTTTTCGGTTACTCATTCTCAGTCTTTTCTCAATGACTC
The DNA here is from genome assembly GCF_949987515.2 of Delphinus delphis. Taxonomy (NCBI): domain Eukaryota; kingdom Metazoa; phylum Chordata; class Mammalia; order Artiodactyla; family Delphinidae; genus Delphinus; species Delphinus delphis. Next base: position 86,107,180 of record NC_082689.1, read on the forward strand.
CTTCTTTCTTATTCCCTCTCTGAATATTGGAGTCCTCCCAGGATCCATCCTGTACTGTTTCATCTTCATTTACCTTCTCTCCCTAAGTGACTTCATCTAGTCCCACAGTTTTATATGATGCCTACATACTTATATTTATATCTCTGGTGTTAACTTCTCCCATGAGGCCCAAATGCTTACTGACTACTCAAGATGTCCCCTTGGATATATATTGGCATCTAGTCATCGCAAACTAAATGTGTTTAAGACAGAAGTCTTGATTTTTCCTGGACTAAACCATTTTCTTTCCCAACCTTCCTCCTTTCAACAAAGGGCACCCGCACCCAGCACCTTAGACCTAGGAGTCCTCCTTGATTCCTTCTTTTCCTTCATCTTCTAGAGTCAACCTATCAGTGTCTCTTTTTGATTATAACCCCCAAAGATATTTCAAATCTCTTTATTTTTTCCCCCATCTCCACTGCCACATTCTTTGTCCGCACTGTCATTATCTCTTGCTTGGTCTGCTGAGATGGTGTTCTGATTGGTCTCCCTGCTCCCATTTTTATACTCTTATAATCCACTCTCTACCCAGAAACTAAAACGATCAGTTAAGCCTCTAAATCAGATCGTGTAGCTCCCTTGATTACAGTGTTTGCAGGCTGCCAGTATCACTTAGATGAAAACCTGAACTCCTTATAATTCCTCATGGGACTGCATCCCTCCTTTTTGTATCATCACATAACACTCACTACCTGTTTCAATATATTCCCGCCGTATTGCTCTCCTTTCTGTGTCATAAACAGGGCGAGAGAGCTCATCGATGTACCTTTTGTTGCCTTTGCCTGAAATGCCCATCCCTGGTTTCATCACACATTGCCTTCTTCTTGTTTGTTCCTAAAATTTCCATTCAACTGTAACCATTCCTTTCTTGGACCACCCTATCTAAAGTAAATCTCTTACCACCACTCCTCTCACCCTCATAACATGATTGTCTTCATTTTTTGAGAGAAGTTATTACAAGCTGAGATTATCCTGCTTATTATTTGAATAACCGTGTGTTGTCTGTCTCTTCCAGTAGACCATAAACTACTCAAGGGTGGGAATCTTGTCTGATTTCATCTCTTCTATTCCCACCACCTAAAACAGTGCCTTTCCCATGCAAGGCTTGCAATAAATATAGGTTGAATGAATTATCATTAGTATTGCCCATCAGCAATTCACAGGTACAAGGAGACATGCCTGCAAGAGAGGGGAGAGCAGAAATAACTCTGGAATGGTAAATGTATATCCTGACGAGTCTCATAAAAAGTACTGAGTTTAGTTTTTTCTTCTTCAAGCAGAATTCCCTTGGTTAAAAAAATGATGACTCTATAGTATTTAATATGAGTGAACTAATCTGTATGTATCATCATGGCCAGATCTTAAGAACAAAATGAAAGCAAAAAAGTAAGTTTCAGAATAATGTATACTGTATCCATGTATAAAAATGTAAAACTCCATATGCATGTCTTGTTTACATATGCAGCTTATGTGGTAAAAGTAGAAAACACTGACTTTCTGGACGGAGCCATTCCGTATTCATTATCATGGTTACTTCTGAGATGGGAAGGGAATGGGACTCAGGCAGCGAACAAAGGAGACTTCAATTTTATCCACAAAGTTTCATTTCTTTTATTTAAAAAGTCTGAGGCAAATTTGACAAAGTGCTAACATTCTGCAGTTGGGTGGGTTGATGCATGTTTATTATCTTTTTCTTTATAATTACTGTACTTTCAACATTAAAAATAAACTTAGTTAAGGGCTTTATATACCTGTGGTCTGAGGGGAACTTAAGGAATTGATTCATAAAATATAATGTCCTTGTATTTAAATCAGGGGTTAACTAATTCAATTTGGCATCTATCTTTATGATTCTTGGGTGGGCTTCCTTCTGGCTGGCGTCTGTGTTTTTGGGTCAGACTGAAGGGGTGTGGAATGTGGAAATAGGACGGAAAACATCTGTGCACTAACTCAAATATCTCTCCTCTGTTCCTCCAGGGTTGGCTTTTTCTTTTTTTCTCCTGACATAAGAGTGGCAAAAATAACAAATGTCATTTATTGAGGACACACTACATCTTAGGGACTCTTTGTACACTATCTCATCAGTGCTCGTTCATGCAACTCATTGAGGTGGATATTACCACCCCTTTTTTTACAGGTGAGAAGATTAAAACTTGTGCCAGGCCATGCAGCCAGCAGACGATGGAGGTAGAGGTCAGAGCTAAGTTTATTTGACCCAAAGCTGGGGGTTTTCTATTCTACAACTTTGCCTATTGCTGTTTGACTGCAAAGTGCCTCTTTAACTTCTAGATTTTTCATTTCAGGTTTTGCTTCAGATTTAAAAGCTGCCTTCCTTTCACTCATGTACTTGGTCAATGATCTATCCCTTTCATGAAAGACATATTTAAACAGAGCTGAGTTTCAACTCTAAGAGATGAGATGGGGAGTCGTATTATTTAGTACCCAGTACCCCTGCTACAAACTGGAATTTCATGGATGAAAAACAGTAAAAACAGAGTCGAAATTTTATTTTAGTTACACACACACATACACACATATGTGTGTATGTATATATCTATGTATAAGTATACAGATATGTATGTATATATGTACATGGGGAATGTGTATGTCTTAAGAGAGTTTGGCAAAAGATATCAAACGAAAGTGGGGGAAATTTGAAGCAACAGATACGTACTGTTAAGAACTGTACTCATAAAATTTTGGATTTGCACTAACCACGGCTGAGCTTTGTGAAATAGACAAGATTTATTTTCTTAGGAGCTATTATATTATTATTTTTTTGTCACTCTATGTAGCTAGCGCAGTGTTTCTACCTGTAAATTTCTTGAGTGAGTGACATGTTTTGACATCTATCCCCCATGTGGGACCCTGTCCCTCACCTCACTCACGTACCCCACCACTGAGTTTTCCGTGCTGGTCTGAGGTGCTGGAGCCCACCCTCCAGTACCCATCCTAGGTACTATTCCCAGTAGCTCCCACTTACCAACACTCCCTTAAAGACGAGTCAGCCGGGCTTCCCTGGTGGCGCAGTGGTTGAGAGTCCGCCTGCCGATGCAGGGGACGCGGGTTCATGCCCCGGTCCGGGAAGATCCCACATGCCGCGGAGCTGCTGGGCCCGTGAGCCATGGCCGCCGAGCCTGCGCGTCCGGAGCCTGTGCTCCGCTACGGGAGAGGCCACAACAGTGAGAGGCCCGCATACCGCAAAAAAAAAAAAAAAAAAAAAAAAAAAAAAAAAAGACGAGTCAGCCTTATTGCTTCCTGGTGAGAAAGACAAATTGGGGTGACTGTATTCATTAATGTACAAGGGCCAATATCTTAGCTGTAACAAGTGGTACATTTTCATTTTTTTCTTCTATTTTCATATTTCCTTTATTTTATTTTTTAAACTTTTTATTTTATATTGGAGTATAGTTGATCAACACTGTTGTGTTAGTTTCAGGTGTACAGCAAAGTGATTCAGTTATACGTATACATGTATCTCTTCTTGTTCAAATTCTTTTCCCCGTTAGATTGTTACATGATATTGAGCAAAGTTCCCTGTGTTGTACAGTAGGTCCTTGCTGGTTATCCATTTTAAATATAGCAGTGTGTACATGTCGATCCCACACTCCCTGACTTAAAAGGCCTGTCTCATTTGCCTCCCACCCCCATGATGACTCTGTGAATTTCAGGCATCATGCCATAAAAAAAAAAGGGGAAAATATTTTAGGGAAATGATCTTTCTACGTGTCCCAAAGCAAGTATGTTGCTGCTTTTTCTCTCTCTTTGTGTGTTATAATTCTGGTATTCAGACCATCATGCTGGATCCCATCAGGACACTGAGAAATGTGTGACCATGCTTTTTTTAATGGAAGTATGTAGATAGTATTTTGTTTTTCACTGCTGATTGGGAATAGAGGTTTTTGTAATGAAGGCAGATAAAGAACATAGTTTAGATGTAAATAAGAGTGGGCAAGAAAGGTTTGATTTCTTTTTTAAGTTGTAGCCATGATACTGAAAATACAGGAAAGAGAAAATTTTTAAAAATTGAGACATGGAAACTATCAACTTAAATCAATGGAAAATAACACTTTACATGAACATAGATAGGTGTATGTTTTCTCTCATTTACTGCTGAGATGTCATTTTGTTTGATTCATCAGAATGTCAGCTTGTGGGCTTTAAAACAGATGTATATCAGCCAGAATAATGATACCAACAGGAACTGTAACACCGCAGGCTTTTTCAAAGCCTTCCTCAGGATTTTGAAGAATTTAAAAGCTAACAAAAAAATCAATTTCGTGGATATAGAGGGCAGTTCTATAAGTCACTTTGTGCTCACCTGGGGGAGTGGATTCACTTGTAGAAGTTTTAAATAAATCACCTAAATGGGAAGGAGAGATTAGATCATAGGATGGAAAATTTCTGAGATTACATATGTCTCCTTTGTGGCCTCTCTTTTTTTATTTCTTCATGGATATACTTAAGGGTCACCTCATGGTGGGAATAGCAGGAATGTTATCAAGCCTCAGATTTACTTAGAAAGGTAAATAAAGCTCTTCTCTATTGTCAAATAAATTAAAATGCACTAGGGCCTGTTTACTCTTCTCCACTGGAATAATTTCTGGTGGTTTCTTTTGCTTCTCTAGATATCAAGTCCATTTGAGAGCAATGGTCAGTCACAGTAATCCGTCACCCAATCTTGTTCACAAACTGATTTATCTTTTATACTTCTTAAATGTTCTGTGAGTTGATTGATGGTTAGGTGAGATAATTAATGAAAAGCCGCTTCTATCTGATATAGTTTTATTTTACCTTCAGCATAATTTCTGGATGCTGTAACTGTGTAACGGTAGCTTTTCAGGTATCTCTTTTTTAAAAAATTTGCAGTTGAAATGAGATGATGTCTGGGATTTGCTTTAAAATACTCAAGGGAAAAAAATGGCAGATAGATGAGATAAGATTAGAAAAATGTTAGTACTTGTTAAATCTAGGCAATGACTACTTGGAGTTTAATACACTATTCTATCTACTTTGGAATTATGTGTAAAATTCCTTCTGCATTCTTAGTTACAATTCTTCTGTAAAATTTTTTTTTTCCTCATCAACTACTTGGCTATCCTGAAATACTACTGATAGAAGAGAGTCAGAATAAATACTTGATTTGTTTCCTTTACACATCACTTTTCAGAGTACTGTTCTATTTTCTAGGTACTACTTTTTCGGTGAACTGTGAATTTTTGTTTCTTTTATTGGTATTATTATTTGATTAAAAAAAATAAATTTGGTATCTTTCAATCCATTGCAATTATTATACATTCTGGTGCTTAAGTTATCCCATCTTAGGCCAGTGGGAATCTCTTCAGATTGGCTTTTGTGCCCTTTTGACAGGATCCCACTAGTGTTTGGTGGCTTTCTTGTCTTTGGGCCGGACCAGAAGCTCCAGAGTCATCTTGTGCACTTCCGGTCCAAGGCCTAGAATCTGTTATCTCTCCAAGAGCTCAGGGCATTTTCATCTCAGCCATGGAGGTATCTGCCTCATCTAACTACAAGGAGGGGACACTGTGAAGGAAGGTTACACTGTGATGATATTGGTTAGCAGAAATGGGAAGGTTTCTTTGGACAAGCTGCTGCCAGACATCATTGTTCATTCTCCTGGGAGGCCCATGCTTCTCACAGATATCACTTGTTATTACAGTGAGCCTATGCCAGCCAACTACCTCTTTTATAACTTGCTCCAGACTTATTTTGGCTTACAAACACCGATCCTGCTGGCTTCTGTATGTCGTAGTTTCCATGGCTCAGTCTTTGCCCTTCAAACCTTTCCAGTGCCCAACCTCACCCATGGAATAATTGCCTTCTCACTTATATTTGGCACACACTCTTCCACTCAGTGTCTAAGTTAGAGAGTCACAATCAAACATCAACATCATTATCTTCATCCACAAACTTGATAATATTTTTAGGCATAATCGTGATTGCTAGAACAAGAGTTATCAAGGTGTACACACTTCCAATCAAGGGCTTTGTACACACAATTTCATCATCTCGCTTAATCCTCACCACAGTCCTATGGAGTGTGTGTTACTGTTCCCATTTTACAGGTGAGCACCCTGAGGCAAGAGAGGTCAGGTTACTCCTTTAAGGAGCTGGGAATCCCACAGAGGACTCTCTGAAGCCAAAGCAGGCACCTTGACCCACGGTTTAATGCCTCCTCTGTCGCCTGGGAATGCCAGAGATACAAAGAAATATAAGACATGGCTTTTCTTCTCAAGGAGTTCATAATCCTAACTGAGAAAGATCTTCACAGAAAAAAAATCAGCATGAAGAAGCATATGACAAGAGACATGTAACTGTTTCCCTTCCAATCCACTTACCCTGTGCTGTCAGATTAATTTTACTAAAATGTTTTTGCTCTCATTATCCTCCTACTTCAAACTTCAGAGGTTCCCCACTGCCTTCAGGATAAAGTCCAACTTGCTTGCTTGGCGTTTCAGGGCTTCCAAAATTTGGCCCTTACCTATCTTCTCATGTGTGAAATTCCACTGTGAAGCTGGCTTGCGAACGGGGTTTCTAAGCCAAGGGACACGTCTGGTGCTCTATGCTTTTGTGTCCTAGAAATGTTGTCACATAAGGGCATCCAAGTTTTACTTAGTTCCGCCTTTTAAAACATGGTCCATAAAAGATGTAAAGTCAATTGCTGCTCTGAACCCTCCCCTGTTAGAACTCTCCATTGTAGCCAAACATGTCTTATTCTCCAAATGCATCTTCGCAATTTCTGCCTCTGGGCCTTTGCTCATGTTACAACCTCGCCTTGATGCCTTCCTCTTTTCTCGACCTGCCCTCCTTCAAGAGCCATTGCCATCTTGGAGCCTCCTTGATTTCTTCAGGCTCTTGTTTAATATGATATCATTTGAAATTTCTCAGCTCTTATTGTCTGTATCAATGATCATATACAGTCTCAGATTACCACTTATGTATATTTAAAATTGTATTTGCTCTTTTTCTAATTATGAAAGTAACAAATGCTCAAAGCAAAAACTTGGGGATGTGCCAGGCACAATGGGAGAAAATTAATTACTGATAATCTCACAACCCAAAGATAAGCACTGCTAATAGTCTGTTGTGTGTGTACGTATACATTACAGGATATATAACAACAGTGGCATCACACTGTACCTATGATTTCATAACTTGTTTTTCCTCTTAACAAAATTTCTCTTGTCAGTAGTGTTCGTACACATAGATTTTAAATGTCTTCATAACACCTCATCATATAAATGTTCCCTTGCTTAGTTATTCAATTTTATATTAGTAGATATTTACATGGTTTTTCTATTATATGTTGCAGTAAGTATATTTTAGACTTCTTCTCTTTTTAATATGGAGGAACTAAGAATATTTCTCTAAAGGTAGACATACCTGGTTTAAAACCACTTCCTAGCTCTTTTCCCTTGGGCAATGATGTAAACCTTTCTAAGTTTACATTTCCTCATCTTTGAAATATTCATGAAATCACTGCTATATCACAGTCCTGTTGCAAGATAACTGGCATGTGGTAAGTCAATAATAAATGTGAGCTGTTATAAGTTTCATTTTTTGGCCTCATGTCTTTTCACCTATAACTGAATCATAAGTCCCTTAAGGGGAATACTTTGTCTCATGGGGCTTGTGTTGTTGCCCTCAGGTCTGTCCCACTGTATTATACAAAATTGGTGGTAAACCGATGTTTGTTAATGATCATAACAATGATACCTCAATATTCACTGAATGCTCACTGGGTAGGAAGTTACTCTTAGTAATAGTCCTGGGCAAACCCAAAACTGTTATTACAACTTAAAGACTTTAAACTTTTCTCTCCTCATCCAATGCTCATTTTTGGTACTAATCTTCGTTTTCTAACGTTCAAATTTTCCCCTGTATTCTTGACATCCCAGTTGTTGCCATTTTTGTTGATTTGCTGTTCTAGCTGTAGACTGTGCTTTAATAGCAGGATTTGGGAAGATCTATGCTACCCTCATGTGATGGTATTTCTAGGGCACTAATGCATGGCACTGGGAAACACATCTTTGGCTGAGCTAGCCAGTTCAAAAGCCAGCTTCACAGCAGAATTTCACACATGCAAATGAACCATTGTGATCCTAGTCATGAAAATTCATGGAATAGTGGCTAGTTCAGTGTGGATGACCTGTCAATTTGGCAGCCAATCATCTAGTTAAACATCCAAATTACTGGCCACTCAGACTAAAGCTAGTCTTCCTGCTTGTGACTGGGTTCTATGTAATCCTATTAAAAGCAATGACATTTCCTTTGATTTGTGGCAGCTAATGGTGTAGAAGTACCATGCAGGCATCGGACATGTTTCTGGCACAGTTTAAAAGTGGGCATTGTGAGAATGGACTGTTTGTGTTACTACTGGATTTATTGTTAAAATACTAAATATCTTCCTTTGAATAACAGGCAAAGTATCAATTTCATGGGTGCCCCTATTTACTATTTTCATCAATTGTAAGTGGGAGGTCCTCTAAGGAATGCAGCATCATTTTTCGATGTGCACTAATTGATTTTGTCGGATCTATATTTCACTCCTTGGACCAGCCCGTCCCGTCAGGCAACCAGACAGAAAGCCATGAAGACCCCTTGGGGCCTGGTAGACCTTAGGATTTGACTGAAGTGACCCATTCTTAGTTTCAGATAAAAGGTAGTAGCACTGTTATGCTGGGAAGTGAATCTAGAACAGTAAACCCTAATCACAGACTTCACTGAGAATCTAATGAAAACTCCAGACTTTAAGTCGAGGGAAATGCACAAACAATCTAGTCTGAAAGTTCTGAGAGTTCATGTATCTGTCAAAGCCCAGGGGGTTGAGGGAACCATGAATTTTAGGTTAAGATTCCTGCTCTGGGTGTGAGAGTGGGGAGTGGGAATAAAGAGAGACAGAGAGACAGAGGAGAAGCACAGAGATAGGAAGACAAAGAGAAGCAGAGAAAGAAACACAGAGGCAGAGGCAGATGCAGAGACAGGGTGTATAACTCCAGTTTTCTTAGCAGAATACAACTTCTCAACACTATGCTCATCTAGATTCTTTTTTTTTTTTGCGGTACGTGGGCCTCTCACTGTTGTGGCCTGTCCCATTGCAGAGCACAGGCTCCGGACGCACAGGCTCAGCGGCCATGGCTCACGGGCCCAGCCGCTCCGCGGCATGCGGGATCTTCCCGGACCGGGGCACGTACCCGTGTCCCCTGCATTGGCAGGCGGACTCCCAAACACTGTGCCACCAGGAAAGCCCATCAACTAGATTCTAATAAATGTTTTCACATGTTCCTAACCCTCCTTCTTCTGGTGAATTAAATCTCTCATATGAGAGACACAACACATCCCACACCTGAGGATTTTTGACCTTAGTGTGGAGAAACTCTACAGGGACACAGATTTCATTTTAAAGGCAAGTATGTAGGCCGCTTGAAGACACAGTCTTACAGGTTAAAGGACTATTTGGTTTGTAAGTGAAAAAGCCTTTTGTGTACACTGAAGACCACTGATCGAATAATTGTACTAAAAATACTACTGATTAGGAAGCCTTACCTCATATATTTTTCAAGGAGTTTTTATATACATTCTCATATTTTATTCTCACAGTAGCCCTGATGTTAGGTAGGAGAGAAATTGCTATATGTATTTTAAATTTAAAGAAATGGAGACAGAATATGTATAGGGACTTTCCTGGAATCACAGATATGCAATAAATAAGTGAACTCTAGAAAACTGATGTTCCAATTTTTGATTCTAGGTTGAATCTATATACCCGTGTTGATAGTAACATCCATATAACCAGCATAAATCTTTTGTTTCCGAAGATGAAATATATGAATTTAAAATAGCGTTCTCGAAATGGGACAAAATAAGAGAATCATAGAAATTTAGAGGGTAGGCGGTCCTAGAGATGAATTTTAAACTGGCCTCCTCATGTTAAGGATGAAGCCCTGACTCAGAGGACCTGAGACTAATGCAGGGCCTCTAGCTGGCCTGCAGGAACATGCAGAGGTGACAGAGTCTAATACCATGAGCACTTGGTCCCAGATTTCTTGCTCTTGTTGAACTAGGAAGAAGTGGGGTGTAAAAGCATCTATTCTATGTCTTACGACGTCATTTAGGTAGAGTGACTTGGCGATAATTTTGAAATATTAGGTGTGAGTCAAATCCGGTCCTCCACTTAGGTGACGCTTGGAAAGTTTAAAATTCCAACAGTGTTTCTCAGAAATAGTTTTTATAGGATAATGTATAGTTCTGCACATTCTGTTGGCCTGGGAACACATAAGGAGATATGACAGATTAACTGCTCTGCTTCTCAAGCTATAATAGAGAATCCTAGGTTAGAATAGGTAATATATGTAGCAAAGGTGGATAGATAACACATACATCTACATCCACATATATATATATTCATGTGTAAGTGTCTATAAAAATTAGGTCTTAGGGTTATTTAAACACTCTTCACTTATAGCTTGCTTTTGGGGAATTATTTAGTTATGCAAGATATCACCATATTCAGTATATATTTTTTTAATAATAAACATGTCTAGTCAAAGAAGGCATTAATGAAGTAATTCCCCAAATAAAACAGTCCATGATATCTGAGTTGCAGCAGAGAGAGAGTGTGGTCTTTGTAGTCTAATCAAGATCACAAGACTTGTTTTGAGCGTCTGTCATCTTTAATTTTACAGCACTTCATTTCAGAGTAGGACTGCCAGGGTCACATGCAATTAAAACACAGGCAAGATTTGTCTTGTGAAATCTTAACATAAAAAGTAATGTGTTACTCCATTTTAACTTTTCTACTGAACTCTGTGAACTCACTAATTACTTTTCCCCCTCCTGTCACCTTTTTGATATGACATGTATTTTATAGAGAAGATAGAAGTTTGGAATTTTTTTTTTATATCATACATACGCTTGAGGATAACAAAATTAAAGCAGAGAAAAAAGAAACGCGTTTTTCAGAAATACATTTTTTGGTTAAAGAAATATCTGAGTACTACAGCTTCAATTACAAAGAACCTCATAGATCAAATTCTAGGAAATAACTGTTCATCTGTTTAACTAGGGCAGGTAGAGTGTAATAACGGACCAGCGATTTTATGGAGGCCAGGATGGTGAACCGGAGTTTATTCTCTGGGGTGCGGGGCAAAGGGGCTTTTATGTGATTGGCTGTGAAAAGCATTAAAAGCCAGCGCCAACGCGGAGCTTTGGAGCGCCAGGAGGCTTGTTCCATCTTAGTGATCAGTAAATTGCATAGACCCTTATTAACCTTATTGATAAGGAGCTTAGGGAAGTCCCATTCAGGCCGCAATATATTCTTCTTTTTGTTCTCCTGTCTCCGCCTGCGATCCCAGCCGCTTTGTATGGACAGCCTTTATGCTGCGCCTCAAAATTCAGCGTGAGTAGCTGCGCCTTTAAGTTCCAGCAACGGAAGGGCGCGCAGAGCAGCCTGCCCAGGGGCTCAGGGCCTGTTGCACTGGTGCTGCGGACACCTGGAGAATGTTTGAAAATTTTGTGCTTAAAGAATCTTTTATATTGCTCCTCTTTCAATGCAGCTGGGGTCTATAGGGATCAGGGGATTATTTTTGATACCTGTCGAAAAGAGTTATGTCTACACTGATTTTCCATCCCTCACTACTAATTAACCTTATTGTATACAGGAAACAGTCTATTTAATACCTGCATTCTTTCTGTAATGCCAAGTAAAATGAAATCCAGTGTGAAATCTAGTTAGCGTTTGCCTTTTTGAAGTCATTTTTAAGTTTCCAGTTTTAGTGACTGTGACCTTAGAACTGATAGCTAGAAAAATGGTGAGCTCAAACCAATTTTGGTTTCAATTGTATTCTTCACCCCCTCCTACTTAAAAGCTGCCTTTCACCTGGATTTGGGAGGAGACGTTAGGAACAGGCATCCGGAGCTGGACCATCGTTCCCTGGAGCCTTCCCCGTTGACCTCTCGCTGGAGTTCTAAGGCTTCCCTTCAGACCCTCATAGGCTGGCCCCTGGTCCCCTGACTCTGTTTCTCTCCTCAGCAGCCGAACACCTCTGTCCTCTTCCTTTCAATCGGGGAGGCTTGAATTTGACCGAGGGACACGTCACGGCAAAGCAGTGCAGCAGCAGCGCAAATAAATGCTGAAGGAGAGGAATCTGAGCCCAGGGTTAAACTACTGAAGGGAATCCCATTGGTGGAATATTTGCGAGGGAAAAAAAAGGTAGGGTCTAGCAATAAAGGGCAGAAATTAAACCGTGCAAAAGGTCACCAAATGATGTGGAAAAATCTACACATCTTCAAGCATGCTGCACAACGTGGACTCAGAACACATTTTGCTAGTGATCTGAGAATGGTTAGCGCAAGTCCTGCTCTTAAAATGTGAGTGTGCGTGTCTCAAGTAACTGTGTCAGCTTAAATGGTGCCGGGGAAAGTGTGGATCTTTCAGGCCGATGCTTTGTATTTGCCGAATTTCTTGGCTTTTGAGATTTTCGTAAATTGGTCCAAAAGTCTATGCTCTATAGCATTTATCCGACTCTCCGCCACTGAGCTACTGGAGAGAAGTATTTCTCGTGCACTTAGACTTCAAAAGAGGCAGTTGAAGGCCTATCTGTTTGTTTGTTGGTTTTTTGCGGTATGCAGGCCTCTCACTGTTGTGGCCTCTCCCGTTGTGGAGCACAGGCTCCGGACGCACAGGCTCAGCGGCCATAGCTCACGGACCTAGCTGCTCCGCAGCATGTGGGATCTTCCCGGACCGGGGCACGAACCCGTGTCCCCTGCATCGGCAGGCGGACTCTCAACCACTGCGCCACCAGGGAAGCCCCAGGCCTATCTGTTTGATGATCCTTTGCAGGCGGGACTAGGAGTCAGTACAGATACCAGTGAGTTGAGACTACATAGAACTTCTGATGACTAGCTGATAAGAAACCCCATGGTGGATCAGAGTCGTATTTAATGTTGCTTATGTTCTGAGTGTCTGTCTTGGTTCGCTCATCCAACAAGCATATACTGAGTACCAACTCTGGGCTTAGTGTTACCTCTCTCCCTCACTGCTTTCCTAGCACTCTCCTAATTGAATGAGGAGCGTTCTATAGAATCCAGCTGCTTGCGTAAGAATTTCGTGGACCCTGCATGCTTCACTTCAAGCATGAGATAGCAAAAAGCAGCTGGATGAGTCTACAAGGGATGTGTGTGTGTGTGTGTGTGTGTGTGTGTGTGTGTGTGTGCATGCGCGTGCGCACACGCACGCCTGCATGTGCGTGTGTATCCTTCTGCCAGGTCTCTCACCGAGACAGCTAGATGTTTTCATTTTGACAACACTGCTACAGATAATTGTCCTCTTTTTGTACAAGATGTTCGCGGTATTCTCATCATTTGGGTGATTCAGGATCACTCTCCAGCAGCATGAGACACAGCGTGTTTTGATGCCTGCCTCTTTTTCAATTATATCTACGAGGAAGACTGCTGGGGACCCATTTTTTTTCATCTTGCACAGGACCCCTAAAGGGCCAGATTTAATTTCACTACAATATTAAGCGGTATGATATGATGAATGATAACAGGACATTGACAAATACAATCCAACACAGGATAATATGATGTAACATAGAGTAGAAGCCACCCAAACAAGCACTTTTAAAGATGTGGGAAAGGAGGCTTCCATGCCGTCCTCTCCATAATGTAGTGACATGGTCGGTACAACGTAGAAAAATGAAATGGTACGTGAATATTCAAATTATAATAGCGATAAGATGAATGAGAGTTAGTCATCTACTCATAACAACAAAGGTACTCTGTATTTCTTTGGGGAAATACATAATATCCCTCTTGTTCTTTCATGAAAATTAGTGTGAAAGTGAAACTCTCATCAGGTGTTTTAACAGGGGAGGGAGGAGTTACTCACATCTGGGGTATAAATATTTAGGTGTTCATCTGCTTACATTTCTTCAACGTTTTTCTTTTCTAATTGAGCGAGCATATATGGTCTAGTGGTTAAGGCAGGGGCCTCTGGAGCCATATTATTTAGTTTCAAACACTAACCTGACACTTACCAACTATGTGAACTCGGGTAACTTCATTGTTTTTTCCCCTCAGTTTCCTCAAGTATAAATCAAGGATAATAGTAGTACCTTCCTCCACAGACTTAGGAAGATTAAGTGCAGCAGTATGTGTGAAGTGCAGTTCCTGGCTCTTAACAAGCACTCAAGAAATGTTCGCTAATCAAAAATTAGTCATTCCAGGACAAATTTTTCTTGGTGGTCCTCTGAGTGGCCAGAGAAGGCACACTGCTCCGAGAGAAGGGGGAGACATCAGAGCAGGTGAGATAGAAATGACCTGATGATCACCTGGGAAGCATGCTGTGGAAGAAGGCGGCAGCAGGCGTGCTCCTCTGACTTGGGTATGACTTGGTCCAAATATCTTAAGATGTTACTGTCAAATGTCGACTCATTGTCAGAATACCAGAATCTGCTCTGCCCCAACCCAGAAAAATTCAGCTGGAAAGGGGCCTGCTAGAGGAGTCCTGTGTAACAACAAATGCTGCCTTGCACGGAGCAGTCGTAATTCAGAGGTGGCGGGTGACGCTCAGAAATGCAGGAGGACGATGCTCCTCAGTATTGGTTTCTGAATCTTCTGCCACTGTCTGAATTCAGATCTGTGTTAATAGTATGATGGCAATGATCTTCTGTCTGGCAGTGGTGCCTATAATTTCTCCCTGCCTCAAACGGTAATTCATAAAGTTGCCAGGAGAATCTTCACAGCTTTGCTAAAGTCACTTCGCTGCTAAACAACCTTCAGGGTCTCAAAATTGACTATGGACTTAATATAAAACCTCTTGGGCTTCCCTGGTGGCGCAGTGGTTGAGGGTCCGCCTGCCGATGCAGGGGACACGGGTTCGTGCCCCAGTCCGGGAAGATCCCACATGCCGCAGAGCTGCTGGTCCCGTGAGCCATGGCCACTGAGCCTGCGCGTCCGGAGCCTGCGCTCCGCAAACGGGAGAGGCCACAACAGTGAGAGGCCACATACCGCAAAAAAAAAAAAACCTCTTGGTATGACATTCGAGGCCTTTCGGAGTCTGGTTCCAACTTGCCTTCTCATCATCTTCAGAAGATCATAAAGTTAATTGTTAGTCAATAAGCTGGAAATCTATCATCTACCTCCAGACAGAGGTAGATGGGACAACTTCTATTTTCACAGTGTATTACCTGTTTTAATTTCCTTCACGTGATTCCATTAGACAGCCTTAAGAGGTGAGATAAGGCAAGTATGATTCTATTTCATAAACTGAAAAACTGAGACCCATTTTAGTTTGCAACCCTTGGTTTGAAGAAAAAGAAAAAGATCCACCTATTTTCTAAAGATGAGATGAAACATTTTTAATTGAGGAAATAATATGTGACTATTATGTTTGAAGAAAGTCTTTTCTTTTTTGTTGGTTTATTATTTTTTTTCATATTAAGATTTGAGTTTCCCAGGAGAGAGTTGATATTGTTTTGGTTTTATTTCTCATTTTTGACAACAGAGCAATTTGACCCAGAACTCTTAGTGACAGTCCTTTGGGCAGAAAATCTTCGCGGGACCTTTTAATTAGGAATTGACAGCATGATTAAACTTATAATTCACAAAAAATAAATGTGGAACAGAGAAGTACAGGTCAATTTCTAGCTGTGTTCAACTGTAAGGACAGCACCAGTGGCAAGTGATTGTTCCCTTTTAACAGCTTTTCTAATTTCTCTTAATTGGATCCTTTGTTTTCTAATTGGAGAGAGAGAACTATCACATGGCTTTCAGTTACTAGCTGTGGCATGGTGATCCTGTCATATGGCACACGCTAAGTAAAGTCAGACCTGCAACATATAAGATGGAATAAATACCATCTCCAAGAAGCTCTGTGAGTAGGAAAGAGGGACAAGCTCCCGTGTCCTGGGAGGAAAAGCCGTGCTGCAATTGGACATGCTAACTAGCCTGATTTTCCAGGCAGACTGCTTTGGACTTCCATTATGTTAAGGTTATGATCTCTTTAAAATATTTATTCATCATAATATATAAATGCTTCTAAGACTACAAGATTATCTCTTGCACTCCTAGAAAACGTTAAAAGCTGTACACACACACATATAAGGCCACACACGAGAAAATGCCAGTGTCCTGCAAGTACCTTGTTTTCTTCTGCCCACTGGTGAATTTAGAGATTCTCTTTCTAAGAAACAAAGTTTCTCATTTTACAACCTCCATTGGATCTCTTTTGCCTGCAGGATAAAATCTAAATATTTTATCACGTCCTGTATCTGACTCCAACTCTATTCTCCAAAATTGCCAGGCGTGTGCTTCACATGAGCTTCTTACTTTTCCTTGGAGGGGTTAGGTCTTTCACGGCTCTGTTCATGCCATTCCTGCTCCCTAGTGTGTCTTCTACATTTTTCTTTGGTTAGTTTTACTCATGGGTCAAGGCCAGATTGAAAGGGTTACCTTCCTAGTGGAGCTTCACCTGACTCTCCCAGGCACAATCTGTTTTTTGGTTCTTTGTCAACCACTGAACTTTAACACCTCTGTACCAGCTTCTGCTCATTCACCCATTCAAAGATACTTTCTTATGAATAAAACTGGAAAAAATACTTTTTGAGCATCTCTGTGTCGAGGTGCTAAACCCTGGGGCTACATGGTCACTAAGAGGGCTGAGCGCCTGATCTGGTACTGAACTGTAACTAATCCCTAGGTGATTGTTTTCCTTACCGGACTGTGAAACTGCCTAGTGTAGTAACATTTGCCTTACTTTGTATTCGATCAGCAGAGCCTAGACTTGCACCTGGATCAGATAAGGTGATTAAGAAATGCTCATTGTCTTTAAATGTCTTCTTGATGGAGAATGTTGATCAGTTTTATAAAATCTAACCCCTCAGCGAGGCAACCTAGTATACCTACAATCTTGGCTTTTAAACTTGGAACAGTGGATAATGAGCATCATCGTTGTCCCTGAGATGTTATGGAAGCTAATGACCTTCCGGCGTAAACTTTTTTATGCCTTTAGTGTGTATAAGTCAGATCCTGTGATGGGCGCTTTGGCTCAGCACCTTGGAACGGTCTTCTTCCAGAGAGGAAACACAGTCTTTGATTAAATGCCCTTAGCGGGCAGGGACAGGACACAGCTGGGGTTTGAATAAGGCTAAATCCCATCAGATTGGAAATCAAGAAGCTGCTGCTTTTGAAGATCATAAATCTGGAAGGCAGCAGAGGCAAGGGGCTGTGAGTCCCTGCTCAGAGAAGGTAGTGCCACGTCTCTGTGGCTGCTAGCGCTTCTTCTCTCTGGCTGTTGCTCCCAGAATTACTTTAAAGATGGACACGGGAAGGGATAAGAGTTTAACACTCGGACTACTAAGAAGCAATGAAAGCCTTGGAGAAGACCTAATTAAGAATATGAAATGTCATGGAAATGAGGAGGACTTGAATGCCAGAAACTCTTGTTTCATGTCTCCATGTTTTTCTGAAAGGCACAAGCACAACTTTGAATAAAAGAAGAGCTTAAAGCTGCAAGTCTGTTAGCTCATTGCTACCAGCAACTTTAGATCATGGGGTTCTGCCTCATGTGACTTTCCTTGGCTTTGTGGTATTTGTATATGTCCCACTCCATGAAACCACACTTCAGCATTTATTGTGGTCGCTTGTGTTCTTGGCCATCAGCCAACTTACTGGCGCCATTGCCAAAATGAAGACATTCAACAGGGGTAAGGGAAACCTCTCCTTCCTCAGGCAGCTCCGTGGATGCTGGAGCTGTGCACGTCTGGCTGTCTCTCGAGCAGCCGCTCTCCCTCCACTGTATACCCCACCCACGCAGACAGCCCAGGCCTCTGAGCTCCTTACTGCTCTAAGTGTTTGCTCTTGGATCCGTGCTTCACGTGTTTTATTTACACGCTTTATTTTTCATTTTATGAACAAATCGATAACTAGACTTACTCTTTATCGCACTGGATTAGCTTTATTTATTCCATTTGAATTTGATTAAAAAGCTGTCAAACATAAGTCTACATTTATATCAGCAGAATAATTTCACAAAACCGGCTATGAGATGTGTTCAGCTAGAACACAGTTTTCAAAATAAAACAATGTTTGATATATTCTAGACAGTTACCCTTTTGTTTATCCATGACAACTGAAATTAACCATCAAATGGATAAAGCAATCCAAGTCCAGTCAAGTAATCCTTAGGGCATATGGAAAAAAAGCCTTTTTTAAAAAAGTTCTTTCTAGATGGATTTAATGTAATTCACCAATAAAGCATCCTCAGAAGCATAATAAAAATTCTACATAAAATGACATAGCCAGGGAAAAGGAAGATATACAGTCTGATGAAGATTCAAAATGGATGTTAACATTAAAAATGAACAGTCATGCAATTCCTGTATAATATAAAGATCAAAATTGCAGGGCACTAATTTTGCTTCTAATTTATAAGACAGTATGTTTATGGGACTGCAAATAGTATATGTAAAAAAACATATCCAGGGCTTCCCTTGTGGCGCAGTGGTTGAGAGTCCGCCTGCCGATGCAGGGGACACGGGTTCGTGCCCCGGTCCGGGAGGATCCCACATGCCGTGGAGCGGCTGGGACCGTGAGCCATGGCCGCTGAGCCAGCGCGTCCGGAGCTTGTGCTCTGCAATGGGAGAGGCCACAACAGTGAGAGGCCCCTGCGTACCGCAAAAACAAAACAAAACAAAACATATCCAATGGCAAATGTTTTGAACTGCCATTTTTCTTCAGAAAAAATGCCATTCAACATGTATTTGTAAATTTCAGCATCTAGCGCCAAGGATAGCTGGACTAGATTTACGCTTAACGAAAAGGTTCTTGAAAGAGGAAATATGTCTATTTTGGTTGAGATCCTGATTTCCTTTGTTCTATTTAAAAAGTATTCATTTCTGCCTTCTCCCGTCTTTTGGTTCTACTCGTGTACACGTGGGCGTATGGGCAGAGGCCTGAGGCAGCCAGGGTAGTGAAGAGGCTCACCTGTGTGGACACATACCCACACTCTCAATCACACTCACACTCACACTCACTCACATGTCTGCACATACACAACCACACATCCAATGCCCGGGAGTCAAATTAACGCTAGTTTTGGATATATGCTGTCCTCTGAACAATATTCTATAGCATGGGGCATGCATAATGTATGCCTAGAAGTGCTGGAATGCACAACACTGAAGGGGTTAATGTAGAACACATATAGGCAAATACTGTCAACTATTTTATTCAAATGTTTGGAACTTAAACACAAAATCATCATTAAGTTTTTACAAAATGAGGCATCTGTCACTTGAATGGAAAAAAATATTTCAGAAATATGTTTACAGAAACGTAAAAATATGAGGCCTCGAGACAGATGTGAACATACTCAGTAACTCGTCTTGTCTGTCAGTCTTCCTCCGAGCCAAAGATCTTACTGTACTCGCTCAGCATGAGCTCGGCGATCTGGTTCTGGTACACCATGTGCACCGCCATGTTCCCTGTCTCGTTTTCAGCTCGCAGAAGGGTGGGTCCAAATACAATCCCTAGGCTTTGTGTGGACATGAGGTTCTTGGATGCCTCGGCCACTATCCTATGGAGAGAGAGAGAAAAAAAAGACCCATTGGAGTTTGAATAAAATTGTGGCTACTTTTGAATTATAAAGTTCTGTGCTCTTGAATCCTTTTTCTTCGTTAAATTTCAACTTAAAGAAGGAGAATAAGGGCAGTGATTGGCTTTGGCAAAACACAGAATGCAACACAAGCAAAATAAAAAAAAAAAAAAAAATTCAGGTTCCAGAAATACTACTAGACCACAGCATTATTTAATCTTCTACTCTGTGTGCTTACTGTATGGAAATAGAACCTATGACTTTTGGGGGGAGGATTCTATCCCCATAATACCTGGCCATTGTGGGTGCTTAATAAATGTTTGTGGAATGAATGAATGAATAAATTAGCAAAAATGAGAAAAATTACTGTGGAGAGTTAACAAGATTCAACCTGTGAAGTGGTTATAGTCAATGGAGGAAACATGCACAGAATATATAAGAAGCCAAACACACAAAAAATAGAACAATAGATACATAATTCATGATGGAAAGACCAAAAAAATAATTAAGTTTTTAGTGATTAGCATGAGTAAAGTATTCCTGACAAATGCTAATTGCAATATGTTTTGTAGAGAGGGTAGGTTCTGGGACATTTAGGTGTATAACAAAATTCTAAGTGTCCCCACCCATTTTACTCAATTTAGCTCACATCTCAATAAAATGCAGAAGACTGTAGCATTTGCACAGGAGAAGAGTCCCACTGGAATCAAAGAAATGTTTGCTTATGTGAGGACTGTGGAGAGCTGGAATACCAATGAAACATTAGGATGTGGTTTTATTACTGGTAATGTCTTGCCTGCTTCAACACGGGACTCTTAAAAAGAAAATAAAGCCCCCTCCTATCAATTGAGACTTTAAAATTAAAAAAAATAATGCTTATTCTCACCATTAGAACCCCCTTGGTTTTATATTAAAATTAGGTTTTAGTGACGTTAGGGAAATAGGGAGAGCACATGGAAGGACAGGGTGCTAAGAAATACTGTACTCTGCATTCCTGCAGAACACCGACCCAAGGGAAATATAAGCTCAGAGAATAAAGTGGGGCAAAAGAATACTTTACTGCAAGGCAGTGGGGCATCCAGTCTCAGAGCCCACTGGGGCACTGGTTGAGCTCTAGCGGACTCTGTGTTTGGTCTGTTTGGGCCTACCTAGTTCCCACTCAGAGGAGGCAGGAGGAAGGAAGACTTGCTCTCTTTCCATCTCTCCACAAACCCAGATCTCTGACATACCATTTCGGTGACCAAGAGCCCATGCCTTCTCTCTCCTGAAAGAGACTGAGAAGGGCCAAAGCCTTCAGTTTGTGACTCCCCACAAGATGTCAGCAAGATGTCATTGACCTGATCAATATCAGTAGTAATCAAGCAAAATCAAGTATTATTCTAAGCAATTTTATTTATTTATTGGCCACAGAGGCATGCGGGATCTTAGTTCCCTGACCAGGGATCAAACCCGCACTCCTATTCCATAGTGGAAGTGCAGAGTCCTAACCACTGGACCGCCAGGGAAGTCCCTATTATTTATTTTTTATTTAATTTGATTTTTAAATTGAAATATAGTTGATTTTATTCTAAGCAATTTTGGGGTCTCATTTAACTTCATAACAATCCCATGAGGTAGTATCTATTATTTAAGCCCTTTTGACAAACGAGAAGACTGAGGCCAAGAGCGGCAAAGTGCCTGATATCACACAGAGCTGAGGCTCAGACCCAGGCAGGTGGGTTGCAGCTCCCGTGGAAACATCATTGCCCTGGGGTGTGTTATGGCTCCTATGCTTAATAACTGGGCTGTCATGTCACTCTACCATCTTCCACATGGTTATTGGTCCTTCCATAAGGGGGTCTGGAGTTTTATTCCTCACAGTAGCATTGTGATTGACAGCCTGGTTACAATGGATTTATTGTGGGGAAAATTACTCTTAAACTTGGACTGAATATTCAAGATATTCTGCCTCCCATTTTCACTTTTCTTCTCCTTCAAATGGAAAGCATTTGTACCTGTGCGTAATGTTGGCAATACTACGTTTCTGGAAGGGATTCTCACATTTAAAGTATCAGTGAGTTATCAGAGACTTCAAGTTTAGAGTTTCCTTTGGAATGTAAGAAACTGTGCCACTTTGCTACTACATTTACCAAAAGTCTGTAGAATGATTTTAAAACACTCTCCTAACCTGGAGTAGGCACAAATGGAGTGGGGCTTTGCTTCTCTTTAATACACCTATTCACCTTGGCTTAAAGTCTCTCTTGAGCCTCTCCCAGACCTCTTGAATATAAAAATCACTTGTATGATCCATTGTGAAGGAAGACAGTTTTTCTCTTTTGGATTTAAAGTAATACCTTTTTGGGATGCTAACTCATTCATTGACTATGCCACAATAATAATTTAAAATTTTGTTAAACAAATATGGAGAGAGATAACATAAGTGATCAATTAATTAACTATTAGGTAAAAGTTGCTTTAAAAACATTACCCATAGGTAGCAAAGGTCTAGGCTGATAAGAATTATCTATCAGAGAACAGGGCTCAGAAGGCATGGGGCATGAAGAAGGTAAAATTAAAAGCAAAAGTCTAGGGCTTCCCTGGTGGCGCAGTGGTTGAGAGTCCGCCTGCCGATGCAGGGAACGCGGGTTCGTGCCCCGGTCTGGGAAGATCCCACATGCCGCGGAGCTGCTGGGCCCGTGAGCCACGGCCGCTGGGCCTGCGTGTCCGGAGCTTGTGTTCCGCAACGGGAGAGGCCACAACAGTGAGAGGCCCGCGTACCGCAAAAAAAAAAAAAAAAAAAAAAAAAAAAAAAAAGCAAAAGCCTATTTAAGTATGAAGGTGAATGGCTGATATAGGGCCAACAGGGGAGAAGAAGAACATTAGGACCTGGAGTCCAGGGAGACTGAAAGGAGAAAGGGGTGACCTCAAGACAGATTGATGATGGGAGATATAGTTTCCTAGTTAATAATGGCTATAATTTCAGTCAATAGCAGGAACAATGAGATTTGGGGTATAGCTGGGAACCAGAATTGTGTCAAACTCAAGGTGACGCTAGAAATCAAGGGACGTCCAAAAGCTGATTATTGGAAGGGACAGTTGTGGCTGTCATTATTGGAGATTATGGGGGTAGAAGCTGGAAGAGGTCTAGGCTATCTGGAGGAACTGGCGTGACTGGAGGGGTCTCCAGAGCATACAGGAAAGATATAGCTGGTGGGACTCGAGCTGTGAGAGGAGAAAAAGAAGGCTGAAATGGGACTAGATTATTTTTTAATTTTCCCAGTGTTCTTTATATTTTTCCTGCTCAGCAAAAGTCCTGATCTGAGAATCCAGAGCAGGACCAAATCTAGAGGAAAGCAAGGCTGAGTTTCAATGGAGTGAAGAGTAGGAGGCTACAGCGGGCTGTCAGAGCCCCCTCTGGGAAAGGATTCGCTCTTGGCCAGTGGATCATGGGAGAGGACTCCTGTAATGGATTTCTGCCAAGTCATCGGTTTCCTAAATTTCCCATGGACAAGTGTTCACTTTGAGCTCTTCTGTGTGTGTAAATGTGGAACATTCATGCCATCTCAACCTGTGTTATTTGTGTCCATTTCTCTTCACATTCTCCATGTGACTTTAATAAAACCAGTTTTAACTAATGGGTGCTTTCAAGTAATCTTGTTACATGTAGATTTTACCAAATAACACTTAGTGTTGTATTCTTGTTATATTTGCATTACTGCAGGTTAAATTTTCTTAGCAGCTTGGAATTTTTTCCAAGTTGGGAAAATTAAGTTACTTGCAATAACTTTTAGAAAAATCAAATGTAGTTAAGAAAGAATGTTAAGAAAATGTGGATATGTATTATACAGAATGCATGCTTTCTTGCCTATTCTCTGTTACAAAACGTGTGCTTGTGTGTGTGTGTGTGTGTGTATGTATTTCATTGGCAATTTATGTTCTGAATATCAACCAACCAGTAGTTGGTATATTGAGAAATCAATCAATCTTTAGGTTAGAAAATGCTGAGGGTGAAGACTATTTTGGGGTGGAAGTCACCAACTACCGAACTATATGATTCATGTAGATAGACAAAAATATTCTCACATCAACATTCACATTAGATTATACCCCTTTATAGTAAAGAGTGGTGATAGATATTTCTAGCAAAGAAGGCTCCCAAACTGGGGATGTCTGGAAAATGTATTCATGCTGTTATGGATGTATTCATGCTGTTATAGACTTCACTATTCAAATGTGAACTTACTTACGCTGTACCTCAACAGACTCTTAAATAGTTAAGTGGTTGATTTAGGACCACATAAGTAGTCAACCACAATGTCAAAATACAGCTAGAATACAATCCTACGAAATTATTCAAATCTCAGTTTTTTACCTCAGATCAATGGGTGTCATAATTTCCACTCTCACTATGGGGACTATCTGGGCATTGCAAGTGTCATTATTTCTGAAGGCTTCAACTAGTAAAACATATGTAGAGGAGAAATAGAGGCTATCGAAAGAAATAAAAGCCCTGCATGGAAAAAAATGCAATCTAGTATGTAAGATGGAAAACTCTCAAAAACAGTTAAGTTGTACTTCCAGTAGTTTAAAATGCAGTTGAGTTGTATTATTGGAGGGGAGGATCTGATTCAGAAACCAAATACATTTTTACTATGGGTTTGGCAGTACTTCCAAGACAGCTTTCACTAAAGTGAGTTCTGCAAAACACCATCTCTGTGACATACTTCACAAAAATAGCAATCTGGAGTAAGAAAGTTTTGGAGAAAATTATATGCCATTTTTCTTTCTTGGAAATTTACAATGCACAATAGCATAATAAAGGCTCTGACAAGTCCTGCAGAAAACTAACCCTGTTCATCTTTGTGTAACTCTTGTGCTCCCTAACTTACTTGCACGTTGTGGATCCTCTTTCTTGAGAGACAATAAACAGCATACATTAAGAAATGTTACTTCTAGTGTGCTTTGCTAAGGATCTACTAAGTCTGAAACATTATGGATTTTACCCTCCTATGCCACCCAGGCTTCAGAACTCCATAGCAGCTAATTCAAAGAGAGGTCAGATTGTGGTCATTTCTGGCAAGTTCCACCCCTCTGGTAGGGCTTAGATTTCATCTGGCCTTAAACTCCATGACAGTGTTGTAAATTTTGAGCTACAATTTAACCTGTTTTCAGCAAAGAAATGAAAGAAGCTCCCTTTTTAGGACAAAACAAAGGCCAAAAGGCAAAAGACCACATCTGAATGAGAAAGGTGAGAGCAGAGACATGGTTGAGAGATTACCATACAGTAAATTGATGGATGGTAAGAAGGTGCAAAAACATTTAGATCTTAGATCAATATTTGGAAATTCTTCTACATGTTTGTTTACTCACCATTAGATTACTCCCAAGAAATCCTTATAGCAAAGATACGTGATTTGCAGCCACAAGAAGAGCTCAAAGTTTAGTGCCTGTGAATGCTTGACTAATAGGAAAAATACCCCAAACTGCAACTCTTTTGAAAAAGGCTATTTATTAACACTGCTTAGTTTAAAATAGCCTGACAAAAATAATTATGATTTTATGAATTTCTTCACAAAATAGCACTTGATATGTGTTCATTTTAAAAGAAACTCTTATACCGCTAACTAAATTCAAGTTTATAAAATCTTGAAGTGGGTAAGAATTCATTTTTCTGGCAAGAGATCAAAAAGGTGATATACAGTTTACAGCATAAGAAGGAAAAGAAATACCAGAGCTACTTTTTGTTGGGCCCAAATGGACGGAGCAATGATCCATCAATTTTAGATTATTTTAGAAACAATCTATAATCCAGAGCTATAGATGCTGGACCCCAGGCCAAAAAAAAATCCTCAGAGCCTTATGCTGGGTAAGTTTTTCCAAAAGTGAGCTGAATTGCTAACTCAAAGGAATTTCTTAGTTGCTTAAAATCACAGTCAAATGATTCAAAATGAAAGAGAGATTTACTATAAAACTAAAAATTAATGCTGAATTAAGAAGACCAAAGCATTTAATAATAGTCCAGCTCCAAACAGATATACGGATGCAAACTTCCTTTTAAGTTTGTGCTTTGCTGTTACCATAGTGACTTGCAAAGCAAGTCGAAAGCCACATAATTGCCTGCAGAACAAGCCTCAGGTTATTGGAGGTGTACTAAAAATATTCCCTTCCCTATCTCTGGATTGCTGTGATTTTCCAACAGACATAACTTTAGGATGGTTTAACTTGAATGGGGAAAGTGCGGTGGTAAACGTACTTTTGCCATCAGGTCACACTTGCAAAATACAGCTCATCCACTGTATGTGAAATGTTAATTGTGACTTTGACCATTTCAGTGAAGAGAGGCTGTTAAATATAGAATAAATTTTCAATGTGCTCAACTTATGTTTCCTATGTGCTATAACTACTTTGGGGGGGGGGTTCCATGCTAACCATATGCTTGCCTACTCTCAATTTGCACAAACTATACTGCTGTCTACACTGGCCTTTTTATTTTTTTTTTAAAGATTGGGGACTTAGCAGGAATTCTACCTTCTCCCTTAAAGTCATGGCTGTATGTTAGAAAATTTTTCAAATATTGCAAAAGCAGAAGAGCATTCAGAAATGTTTTTGCATTTAATACTAATGTAGTTCAAGGCAGTGATTCACTGGTGATTCAGTCATTTTTTATATGCAAATTTATAAATTAATTGATTTAAACTAATTGTAAAGTCTTCAATTTTATACTTAAATATCATATTATTGTTTTCCAAAGTAAGCAAAAAACTATCCTCCTAAAAAGCAATTACTGCTATATTCTGACATTTTTGCTTTTAAATTATCTTTAAAGCTACGTGTATGTAATTCTTTCAAAGCACATCATGGAAAAGGTACTTTATATGGCAGTCGCACATTCACAGGTAACATGGCCTTATTCTTTGCATTTATTGAGTACCCTCTTTGCATTGATTTCATTGCAAAAGACTGAAACATTTTCAGTTATTCACTTGTTTCATATTTATATTGATTGGCCATTACAGGGAGAGTCTAATGTATCTTTAAAGCAATATTCAGAACAATAAGATAGGAGGAGTGATAAAATAAAAAAAGGGACTAGCCCATAGACTTCAAAATGGCTTATTTCTGGTTGGAATATGTATTCTATAAGGTGATAACAACCATGGATAAAATGGGATATCATAGCCAAAGCCCTTACATAGTAGATAATATCAAAAGGAACACTAACAGTAGTCACTATTTGTTGAATATCTTTTATGTATTAATCACTGTGCTTCAAATATATCACAATTTCCAAAGGTAGACTTAAAAATCAGCTTTAATTTCTTTTGTTATGATTATAAAGTAATACATTCTATTAGCATTTGAAAATTTAGTAAAGTATAGTAAAGAAAAAACCACACCAGCAACTGTGAACAGTAACTCAAGGTACCCATTATTCATTCATAAAAATCTGTTACTCAGTAGACCTGCCATTACTCAACACCTGCTAGGTGCCTGACGCTGTTCTGGATGTTGAGGATGGTGCAGTGAGTAAAACAAAATCCCTGCCCATATGCAGCATACAATCTAGTGGGGGAACCAGACAACGAACAATACACTAATCAGTATACGGTGTGATTTCAGGCACTGAGGTACTTCAAGAAAAACTAAGAGAAGTGGTGGTTCTTCCACTGACCCTGGGAGCCTTTTAAAAGTTTCTCCTGGCCTAGAATCCATCCCCAGAGATTCTTCTTTACCAAGAATGAGTGGAGCCTGGCTGGCTGTAGATAATACAGCCCCTAGATTATTCCACTGTGTAGAGAGGTGGAAAGTGCACATGTGGCAGACAAGGTGCTCAGGAGTTCTTTCTAAGGAAGGGACGCTAGGGCAGAGAGCAGCTTATGTGCACACACCAAGGGAAGGAAAACGCCAGGCAGGGAAAAGTAGGTAGAAAGCTCCAGTGGTGAAGTTGGGCTGGGTGGTTCTAGGAATAGAGAAGAGGAGAGTGAGGCAGAGAAGGTAGGAGATGCTGTGGGCGGACTCATGGGCCTTGGTAAGGATTTAGGACTTAATTCTAACAGTGATGGGAATTCAACCTTGGGTTTTGAGCAAGAGAATAACACTGCCAGCATTTAATATAAATGTATAAGTAATTTATTTACATGCATATTCAAGAAAATACTTTCTATATAATTTTGTATTCACCGTTTTTCACTTCTATCATGAGCAATTCCCATGTTTTATATAAGTAGTATATATTTTTTACTCATTATCTTATATGGGACAGAATGGGCTGTACCCTATGATTTCTTAGTATAAGTGAAATTGATGTATTAAAAAATCTTTTTGTACTCTTTCTCCACATTTTGGAGTATTTCTTTAGGCAGTGGTTTCCAAATGGGGCAACTACCCACTCCCACTCCCCCTATTAGGCATTTGCAATGTCTGGAGACATTTCTGATTGTCATGACTGGGCGGGGTGGGGGAGTTGAGTTGCTATGGTATCTAGTGGGTACAGGCAAAGGATGCTGCTAAACATTCTACAATGCACAGGACAGTCCCCCAAACAAAGAATTTATCCAGCCCAAAATGTCAATAGTGTTGCTGTTGAGAAACCCTGCCTCAGGGTAAAATAGTAGAAATGTAACAATTAGATCGATGGTTCTGAAACTTTACCATTCATGAGAGTAATTTGGAAACCATATGAAACACAAGTTTGCTGAACTTCACCTTCAGATTTTTGGTTCAGCACCTCTGGAGAAGGACTTGAGAATATGCATTTGTCACAAGTTCCTAGAGATGATACAACTGGTCCCGGGACCACACTTTGAGAACTTGTGCTAGATTAAGATATTGGTTCTCTTTTCTTAAAATATGATAACGTGGGATACGTAACATGACAACCCATAGTCCTGTTAGCATTATTATCACTTGGTTTTATTCTTTTTAAAATAATTGCTAACTTGATAGGTGAAAAATGATTGTCGTTTGGATTTAGGATTCTTTTAAGTTAGGTAATGGGGAAGAAGTTAAGAAAAGAACAGCCATGTGGATTTTTTCTTCTGTGAACAATTGTTCATATCACCTGCCTTTTTCCTATTGAGAGCATATCATTTTATTTGTTTACTTAATCCACTTACTTATTTTGTATAACAAAACTAACACATAGTCTTTAACAGTGTGCTAATCAGGAGTATGTAGAATAAAAAGGTAAAATACTCTGGCTTTCTAGTCAAACTCCTTCATGATAACTCTAATTAACAGATGGGTGTTCCTTCTGGATGCTTTTCTATCTATCCATCTACCTATCTATCTATATATATATTTTTTCTTTTTAAAAAAGTACATAATATGGTACAATTTGCTTTATTTCCCCTTAACTATATATCATGGGAATCTTTCCAAGTCAGTACATATAAAAATACCTTACCCTTTAAAAAAAATGTTGTTACATTTCATAATATGGAAATAATTTATTTAACCATTCCCCTGCTGATGGACTTTTAGGTTGCTTCTAATTTTTTGCTGTTACAGACAATGCTACAATGAACATCCTTGTACATATAGATTTGTGAGTTTTTTATGTATTAAGATGCATAATACTTCATTACTTTTGTTGTACTTATATTCTCCCAATTCTTTTTTTCCTTAATTTTGTTTATTTAAATTTTGTGTGGTCACATCTAGCACTCTTTCTTTTGGAATTTCTATCACTGTTTTTGTTATTATAAAATTCATCCATTTAAATAAATCAGATAAATGTCATTAATATTTTTTCCTAACTTTAAAAAATGATTTCATTTCATATCCTCTAATTCATCTCAGTATATTTTACTGTTTGAAATGTGATGGTAATCTCAATCTTCTTTTTCTTCAAAAGCTAGCTGATTCCCCCAACCACATTTCTTGAATAAATTTCCATTCTCCATTGATTTGTGATGCTACCTTCCTACAACTCACAGACACACACACCTGGTATTTTTACTCTGTGGATGATTTCTGTGTGTATTCTTAGCTAGTACTTTGCTGTTTAAATCATGATAACTTTAATAAACATTAGGAATCTTCCCATTTTTTTTCTTTTTCAGATGGGAAGGAAAATGTTCAGATGGACAAAAGGAGCCTGAGAAAGATTGAATAATTTGATCAACACCATGTAGTTAAGCGGCAGTAGCACCTAGATGAAGATGCAGATCTTTATTACTCTGGGAGATAGATATTCTTTCCACAAATAACTAAGATTCAAGAATTTGGGGTTTGAAATCAAGGGGTTTCTTAATGTTGAGGCCTGAGGCCTGAGGCAGACGTGGAAGAGAAGTGAGTCAGAAAGTTGGCACAAGTCTTGGGTGACATATTTTGATTTTTTAATCACCTAACTCACACCCAAGGATATATTTATAGGGATGAGAAGGATGTTCAGGTGGAAGAAAAACCAAATGAATACATATTGTCTTTTTCTCCAGAATCACACAGTGTTTTAAACTTCTGAGAGCATTCACTTCTCACTGTGAAAAGAAACGCACTATTTGTGAGATTGGTTGAGAGTTTCAGCTATTGTTTCCCTTAGCTGTTTTCTCTTAAGCTTTAAAATGGTTTTAGCCATTCAGATTTGACCTTGTCCGCAGTAAAAGAAGTCTTAATTTTTATTCCCTGAGCTCTGTTGATCTACCAATAACCATGGATAATATCACCATCCTGGGAAGACACTGCCCTGGATTTAGGGGAGAAAGGCTGGGGAATGTATTACATGTTGGGAGTATTTTTAGAAAAGAAAAAAAATATATAAGACTGTTTATTATTCTTTACTTGGAATTTGTCCAATAAGGCAGTTAAAACACTAGTAACGTTTTATATAGAACATTGGGGGTGTGCGTGGGTCAGCATTAATTAGGCCAAGCAGAATAAGGCACCTAATTATAAGACATTAGTGGAAAATACAGAACTTAAATATTTGCCTTGTGATGTTAGATAAAACTAAAAGGAATACTATCAATATGCAAAGTCAGGATTCATCAACCTCTTTTTTTTTTTTTTTAATTTCTTTTCACATAGGTGAAGAGAACAGCTATTTCGCTAAGGGCATCTATCAAATCTTCAGCAGTTTTCTAGAAAATTGTTTCCTTATTTAAAAGGTCCCAGAATAGCTGAAAGAGAATCACTTGTAGTTTGGGTGTCAGCATTCATTCGTCCACACTTAATTTTACTTTCTGAGGAAAAACAAGCTTTAGATGTTTCTCACAGTGACTTGACTCTGAGAGGCTGCACAAATAGAGGCTCCAGGGTGAATGTGTGAAGCAGAGTGACAGGCTCCTCAGTGACACAGGGCAGGGACTGATGGTGTTTTGGTTTGGAAAAAAGAACAATTAGGGAAGCCACGATGACTGAAAGCAAAAAGCCATGATATGGAAGAAAAAGTCTATTTTCCTCTAGTAAATCCAGTTCCTGGAATTGGCCCAGAGACAAATTTCACCTCCATATGACGAATTAGAGTTATGAAAATAGACTAGACTCCTTCAAAAGATTCACAGTTATTATAGAAAATTTAGAAAATGAAGTTGAGTCAAAATAGAAACTAAAAATCCCTGATAAGTCCATCACTTAGATATTACTATTATTAATATTTGGTATAGATTTTTCCAAGTGTATACTAGAAAAAGAGCGGGACTATCTATCAAGGTTATTAAACATTCTGCACTTAAAAAGAACATGAGTTCCCCATCAGGAGGCATTCAGAGATGTTCCAGATTCCCGTATTGAATGGCAAAGTGAATGACATTTAAAGTGTGGTTTGGTTTGGGCTTCCAGATTAATGACGAAAGAATGAACATTCTGGGAAAGTCAAACTATCGTTAGAGATGAGGTGGGATAATATATAATAACTGAGGTTTCTTCCCCACCCTTCCTAATGCCTCTTTCTTTTCTCCAAGATTCAATCAGCAGCGTTTTGTCTTCAGTGGAGGGATGGTACAACAGAAAAGCAGAGAAAGTGCTTTGGATTTTTGTAAGCTAGGGCATTTGAATTGAAAAGGACTGGGCCTAAGTGCCCTGGACTCAGAGTTGCAGCGATGGCTTAACCAATAGATTGGAAGGTGGATCAAGAGCCAGGCTGCCCTGCTGCCAGACAAGAGAAAGATTTCTCTGGATCGGTAGAAAGAGAGTTAAAAAGAGAGCTGAGACTTTGGTGAGGTCCCATGAATGCGGCCCAATCCTGAGTCCTTCTTATCCCCCTTCCCTGGGGATGCGGGCTGTTGGAAGGTTTGAGGATTCTGAGATCAGATAGACCCATATTCCCCTCCTTGGGGAAAACCTAGGGTTATAAAAAAATTCCAGACTTCCTCATGTTCAGTGTATCAGGAATAAAGACAGATTACCGCATGGTGTATCTACGCAAGGGTGGCATAAGATAACTCCACAGTGTCTGTCTGACCAGTGACTGAAACCAAGACCTGGAATTGGAAGTTGGGGATGATGACAGAAAACCAGAAGGAAATGAAGACAAGCCAGGACAGGTGACAAAAGCCAGACACTTACTACCCTGCTTATCTGCTTTACTACCTTTCTCTAGTAGAATGTAAACATCTTAAGGACCAGGACCTTATCTGTTTTTGTTTAGTGCTGTATTCCTAGACCCAGATTAGTGTTTGGCGCATAGTACTAGGTGCTCAGTAAATACTTATTGAAATGCTGTATAAACGGATGCTCTCCCTGCCCCCCACCAAATGCTGAGGCCATACGTAGCCCTCCAGACCTAGAAAGGATCCAGGAAAATGTCTAGAAGTGTCTAGAAGACACTCTGAACTGACTAAATTTAAATCATTTCGATGAATAGGGCTCACAGGGGAAATTAGTTTCAATTGTGGCACAATATTTACATTTCTGGCACACCTGAGTTTCATACCTACTCCGAGATGATGAGAACACGAAGGCAGAGATGAACAGAGATACTATTTCTTGACAGCTAGTTAAGGGCCTGTAAGTGTGCAGGTTGCCTTTCCTTCCCATGTATTATCTGACAATGAGATTCTAACATGTACCCAGTTTGAACAAAACTGGTGAGAGGAGTTTAGAATAAAATGTAATTTTTATCTGGTTTATACTATGGATGGTTGAAGTTAAAGACAGTGACATCATTTTTCTTGGCCATCTAAAATCTGACCATCAAATTCTATTTTAGGTAAAATGCTTGATGTATCTGCAGAAATACAAACCCCTTCAAAATGTTTATAATACTTGGCTTAAAGATAGAAACTATTTGTTTTGCTTTTACACACATGAATTTATAATCTGTAGTGTGGTGGAGAAATAAATTGTGCCAGTTTCTGCATCTGTCCTTGTACATATGGACGTCAGGCTAACTCATGAGTCTATTGTTCAGCACACACCTCTGTAATCACCTGTTATGACTCAAATCTAGACCTTTTTGTGCCTCTCTCAAGTTTCATCTGCTGTTATCCATGCTGAGTTTTCATTCTTGCACATACATTTTATCATAATATTATATGTTAGTCATAAAGTATAATAATAGAGATAAGAGGGATTTTGAATTTAAAACATTGTAAAATGTGCTATAATTATTATATATTAAAAAATTACTTCTATCCCACCAGAACTAAACCATGTGATTTGTGTGCTTTTAGTGAGTAAGGGGTGAGACTATAGGTAACCTAAGCTATTTTTAAGTGTATATGAACCAAGCATAAATTAAATAAAGTGACACCAAGGCTGAAATAATGTAAGCAAGCACCAAGTGAAACACTGCAGTGAATTCAAAATAGAGTAGTGTACTGCTACTGACGGTTCCCCTATCCTGACATGCTGACTTAATCTGGCATCAGGAAGGAAGAGAACAGGATAAAGACAGAGAGAAGGATAAATAGAGAAATGAAGATTATTTTTAGTGTGATCATGACCAGGCCATTCATATTTCTCCTATAGCCTGGAACCAGTCTTATACTTATTGGAAGGTGTGACCTTTAAATATTCCTTACTTGCAAAACGACAAATATTCTAGAAGCTCGGTGTTAGCTTGTGGAGGCATCTGTCCCGCTAGCTCTTTGCATGGAGTTTACTGCAGGGGGGGTGAAAATTGTAGATGAGCAAATGTGTTACTTATTCTTTACATTTGCAGACTTTAGGGTAAGTTCTCCTTGACAGCTCCCCGATTTCTTTAACGCGGCAAACCTTTAATCAGTCTAGATATGTTAAAATGTGATTTTTACAGCGAATTGACCTGAGTTGAGTACTTGAGTTGAAATGTGTATTTTTCACCCACAAAAGCTGACTTGGAGGAAAAAAAAAATCAGATATTCTATGATATACTTTGCCTTAGTGACAAGATGTTTTGGGGGAAATCATCCAAGCTTGAAATAAAATCTTTATTGAAAGTAATTCTACATTCATGCCAGTCAGATACATTGTAGGATTAGACCGGATATCCCAGGGGAAAACTACGGTATATGCACCAGGCAGAGTTGATTATTTGGACCTCCTGTCAGTTCTTAACTTCCTGACAATGGCTGAAGCATTCACAACCGTTACAACTCCGTTTTCATCTTTATTTTGAGAGAAAGTTAATACACTTTACCTTAACTACGCCAAATGTACTGGAAAATAACCCAGTAATAAGATACACCCCGCCTACCAAGTGATATCTGTGTGTAGAGAACATTTAGCTGTGCATTTTAAGGAAACAAATACAAGCAGCAAATGACAGAAAGATATTGTGATTATTTTTTCTACTTAAACTTTAAAATTTTTCTGGCAAAGCCTCCTGTGTGCTGTCTTAAAATCAACAATGTATACATAATTATGGAGCCAAATAAATGGCTTTTATTGAAAATTTCCTTCAAATGGCAGATGGGGGAGGCTTTTCAAATTATTATTGCTAGAATAATTTGGTTATCAATGTTATTTGGTGTCAAAAAGGAAGACACAGGTACGCCAGGTGACATTTGGCTCCATTTAGAGAATCAACAACAGCCTGGGATGTCACTTTTGAAAAAGTCATAAAATTGTTTCTTTGGATATAATTAACACTGTGACTAAAGAAGAGAGAAAAAGGCATAATTTCAAATTTAGATTTATAGACTGATTTGCTGTGAAGACAAAACATCCTTGTAGTTCTAGAGGAAAGGAAAAGACATAAACCCCAATAGATGTTTGATAATAACCATGTTCAATTTAAAAATTCAGAACTTAATTTTGTAACTCTCATCTTTTGGTTATATATTTTTAAATGCTTTGCTTGCACACTACCAAAGAATGAAAGCAAAAGGGTGAGGTGGCCCATGACTCACAAGTATAAGGAGAGAAATGATGACCTACTATCATGTTATAGAAAATGACAACATACTCCCCTAGACAAAGAAGTCTCAAGGTGAAAAGAATATGTGTTCTGAGAACTGTATTTCCTACCTGAGTAATGCATTGGTTAAAAAACTTAAGTTGAAAAAACTTTGTTTTTAAATTCAAAAGATTATGAATGTCCTTCAGTGGGTGAATGGATAAACAAACTATGGGATGGAATAATGGAATATTATTTGATGATAAAAAGGAATGAGCTATCAAACCATGAAAAAATGTGGACGGGGCTTCCCTGGTGGCGCAGTGGTTGAGAGTCCACCTGCCGATGCAGGGGACATGGGTTCGTGCCCCGGTCCGGGAAGATCCCACATGCCACAGAGCGGCTGGGCCCGTGAGCCATGGCCGCCAAGCCTGCGTGTCCGGAGCCTGTGCTCCGCAACGGGAGAGGCCACAACAGTGAGAGGCCCGCGTACCGCAAAAAAAAAAAAAAAAAAAAAAAAAAATTTGGACGAATTTTAAATGTATGTTGCTAAGTGAAAGAGGCCAGTCTGAAAAGCCTGTATGATTTCAAGTATCTGACATTCTGGAAAAGGCAAAACTCTGGAGATAATGAAAGATGAGTGGTTTCCAGGAGTTAGGGGAGAGGGAGGAATGACTGGGCAGAGCACAGAGGATTTTTAGGGCAGTAGATCTATTCTGCATGATACTATAATGGTGGATATATGTTATTATATATTTGTCAAAATCAATATAATATACAGCAAGAGTGAACCTTAATGTAAACTATGGACTTTAGTTAATAATAATGTATTGATGTTGGCTCATCAATTGTAACAGATGTCCCACACTAATGCAAGATGTTAATAATAGAGGAGATTCTGCATGTGTGTTTGGGGGTGTGTGGGGCTAGATAGCATATGAAAACTGTGTAATTTCTGCTCAGTTTTCTGTAAACCTAAATCGGTTCTGAAAAATCTATTAATTAAAAAAAAGTAAAAAAAAAAAAAAAAAGATAACGAAAGCAGATTGCATTAATTCAGGGTCCGGAGGTCCATTTCCCTGTTTGTCTATCCTTACGGGCACACACATTTGAATGGCTTTGCACTGTACGTCAGTCACCGTATCCAAAACCATATTTAAGTTTGTTTCTACGAGGAAGCCTTTAAGAACTGTATTCTGATCACTTCGTTATTTGCTTTCTTGGCATTTAAACATTCAGATTGTATTACATTATTGTTGACGGTTTATTTTTATCTCTAAGGTATTTCATGCACATATGTTTTATCTCCCTCAATTAGATTGCAGAATCTTTGAGTTTAGGTGATGTGTCACCTTCTACTTTTCTCCTGTTTTCACTGCAGTAGGAAATTTGGGTATTCTATACCTTCCTGTTATTACAAATTGATTTTGCTTTATAGGTCACTGGCAGGTTAAATTTTTCCTCACCCAGATGTGTTTTGCTCAAGCAGAAAGTGAGCTGAACTGAACAAAAATGAGGTACTCCCTTATACTTTTCTATCTACAGTCAGAGCAAAGCTGTCCACAGCTACTCCTTTTTTTTTTTTTTAATTAATTAATTTATTTTTTGCTGCGTTAGGTCTTCGTTGCTGTGCGCGGGCTTTCTCTAGTTACGGTGAGCGGGGGCTACTCTTCGCTGAGGTGCGCGGGGCTTCTTGCAGTGGCTTCTCTTGTTGCGGAGCACGGGCTCTAGGGCGCACGGGCTTCAGTAGTTGCAGCACGCAGGCTCAATAGTTGTGGCACACGGGCTTAGTTGCTCCGCGGCATGTGGGATCTTCCCGGACCAGGGCTCGAACCCATGTCCCATGTCTTGGCAGGCGGATACTTAACCACTGTTCCACCAGGGAAACCCACAGCCACTCTTGTTAGCTTCTGTTTCTTAAGTCCAGGAGGGAAGTCAAGATCATCAGTGAAACCCTTGAGCCCTTTTCCATGTCAATCCTCTCCCTTTCTCCTTTCCCCTGTCTTCTCTTTTTACTTCTTTTGAAAAAAAAAATTACAGAGGATGACTGGAGAATTGAATTTGGAAATACAGCAATCTTATGTAACATTTAGAGGTATTTTTTTTTGGAAAAGAGAATTCAGTAAGTGCAAAATATCATCTGTGGATGCTCCGTTTTCAAAGGTTTTATGAGGTAGTGTGAAATTACTTTAGGTTAAGGTGTCAAAAATAGAATGCAGGAGTTATGAGGTTTGTGTTGAGCAGTCTTGCTTCTTCACAGAAATGTCTACATCATCCAAATGAGAAAGAATCCATCTCACTGACCTAGAGAATCGTGTAGACATCCCTGAGGCTTACTGACCCAGCACAGCATAGGAACCTGGAGAAAAAGGCGATTCAGTGAGGAAGCCTTTGTCTCGTAAATGCACACAATTTTAATTGATGTAGAAGATCAATGTGTACAAAGAAACAGAAAGCCTGGTTTCCTCCCCTGGCTCCACTTTTTATTGCATGTAGGACTTTGGGGATTCACTTAGCCTTCCTCAGCCTCAGTTCCCTCTTTTGGAAAATCAGACAGTTGGGCTGGAAGAGTTCTAATGTCCTTGTTGAACAATTTAACGCTTAAAAAAAGCTTAAACTCTTTTCTTCCTCAAATTTGAAATGATTTGTAAGGAAAGTTGACACGCTCGGAAACACATGGAAAGCATAGTACTCCACTGCAAAATAAGGAAACCCTAAAATTTAAGGGGTTGTAATAATATCTTAGGTATATGTGTACACGCTTTAAATATAATAGACATATAAAGGGTATGTATGTATATTTTTGCTATAAGGCATACATTTATTTATTAAAATAAAGAATGAAACAAAAAGGCAGACACTGGGAATTTTTAAGGAAACAGACACGAGCCTCCTGTTCTCTTGGAAGCATAAGGGTGTGTCTGTAGTCTGCATTTTTGTTTTCATAACACCTATAAAAGAATAGCGGCAATGGACCAACAGACCTTCTCTGGCAGACATGACACACAGGTTTGCTTTACCTGGCTGATGGTGGCTGTCTGCTCCGTGGGGAAGGACCCTGAAGTTGAAAGAGTGATGTGACCAATCAATAATGTCTACATGGGATTTGGATGGAGAATGGTGGTGTATGTGCCAGGAATGTGCCATTCAGGGCAAAAGTAATTTTGAAAGGAAATCAGATACATCTATAGAAGAATTACAAAGCCTTCCTGGATGAGAAAGAATCTGGAAACTTGAGAGGCAAGCTGTTGGGGGCATTTGAACCAAGTTGCCCTTAAGTAAGTATAGAAAAAAAAGGGAAAATTGTAGCTGCATAGAGGTGTCAAAGTAGACAAAGAGTGAATTTAGATATATATGAGTTAAATTTCAAGGATAACTCTCTGAAAGAGATTTAAGGAAATATATACAAAAGATATAAATTGGTAGTCCTTTCAAATCAGAACATATATACCTGCTTCATTTTTTAAAAGAAATTACTCAATATTTATAATATGTATTTTAAAAAACCCAGTTCCCAATGGATGTACATTATCCACCCCACCCCTATATCTTATTAACTCATAATCATCACAAGATCAGAGCTTTCTCTGGTTGTATATGAATACTGAAGAGAAAGTCATAGAAAGGAAAAATACAGTCTCTCTATGGTTAAAAAGATCTACTAATGTCAGTGGTTAAGTGGTAATTTTATTGAATAGTGATAATAGAGGGAAGACGTACAACGCTGTGGAATAGAAGAGGGTCAGTGGAATCTATTCATTTTGTGTTTATACGTTTGTACTCTTGCATGGCGCCTCATTGCCATGCCTTATCTAGGAGGATTACTAATATGACAACACTCCTGATTTATAGAAGCCCAGTTAGGTTAAACAGTTTGATTCATTTCAATTGGATAAAAAAAACTCTTGTTGAAGCTGAATTCTTGCTTTGCAACGAACACAAACTCACACTCATTATTACTTATGGTGCTTTTCTTTATGGATGAAGTGCTTCGCAGCCAAGTAGCAGTAGTCACCAGCTGATGACCATAAGGAAAGGCAAACACTGTCAGTGGAATAACATCCTCAGCCAAGTGTTTATGTTGGATGCATATACAATACATAACTGTTCTTAACTAATGATACAAAGTTGGCCTCCCCAAGTTTCTCCTTTTGTATTATTTCTTGCCACCCATGTGTTAAGCAAGATTTTCTCAGGACCTAAGCCCCACCCTAAAAGTAAGTTCGGCTTCTTTGCAAGTTGGATTTATTCCTTCTAGCTTCCAGGGGAATATCATACATCAAATAACTGTGAGTTAGTTGTACATACAATTGTGGTGATGTGGCTGCTAATGAAGTTTCCAGAGGTGGTTAATTTATGTACAGAGTATCTGAAGCAATGAAATGACCTGGTTAATTGGGAATTTTTTAATGTGGCCCTTTAAGACCGTTTGTTTATATTTTCTTTCCGAATCTATTGGTTTATTACATTCTCAATGAAAGCTTTTTTTTTTTTTTTTTCTTTTCCTGCAGGCAGGGAAAACATCTAAGTCTTCCTATTAAGAACTTTATTTTCTTTCTTTTCCTTGCTCCAACTTTCCTTGCTTTAAATTTTCTCTAACCTACAATTTGGAATTTTCTCTTCAATTGGCTGAAGTAATGTTTTACTGGCATTCCTCTGACCAGATATTCCCTTGATATGTTCAACACCAAGCTGAAAGATCTGGCCAACCGCTGGGACAGAGGGAATGAGGCATTGGTACATTAGGAGTGAGATGAAGCCAGCTAGATCAGACAGAAGCTGGTGCAGCCCAGACCATGGCTCTAGGGGCAGAGAGAAGCTACCAGAAAGAGTCAGTACTGAGATCACAAAAAGCTAAGCAACACAAGTTGGCAAAGTAGTTTTTAAAAGGCTACAGCCAGGGGATGAGCCATATTTGCAGCAACGAAATGGCAACTGTCTAAGACAGTCAGTGTGTCAGCCTAAGACAGATAGACATGGTCAGGAACAGCGCTACTCATGACCAAGGTATCAGGCCCTCCAGTCGAAGTCTCTGCCCCTATTTTTCTAAACCTCAAGTGCTGTCTGGCAAGCCATCCTCTCTCTGATAAAGGAGCTAATGTTTGTTCAGTCCTTGCCTTGTGCCACTCAAATGCATCATCTTACTTTTTTCCTGACAACAGCTTTATGAGATAGGTACTATTATTATCCCCATATTAAAGATGAAAAACTTGAGGCTCATGGAGGTTGTCCTGTGTCACACAGAAACGGTTGTGCTAAGATT
This sequence comes from Delphinus delphis, assembly GCF_949987515.2. Taxonomy (NCBI): domain Eukaryota; kingdom Metazoa; phylum Chordata; class Mammalia; order Artiodactyla; family Delphinidae; genus Delphinus; species Delphinus delphis. Next base: position 86,147,335 of record NC_082689.1, read on the forward strand.
TAAAGCCAGGTCCTCTGAGTGCAGAATATGAACTCTTCTTACATTGTTATCCCTCTGTCCTTCTCATACCTCACTGGTTCCTCTGTTTGCTATTCTTTCCCCCCAGTCCTGGGTCTCTTTAGTTCCCAATCAGATAGCCCTCATCTCTGTACCCAGAGCTTTGAGCCAGCCTCTCCCCCCCCTTCCCCCAGTCCCAGCTCACTTAACCCCAGCCCGGGTAAGAGCCCCAGGCCCCTTGCTTTCCTGGCAGGAGAATAAAGACAGCTGGCAGTGAGAAAAGCCTGTGAAGGAGAATATGAACGCAGTCGTGGTTATGGCTTTGCTGTCTGAGAACTCCCTCTGTCAGGGAACTGCTTTGGCTTCCCACACTTGCTACATGGACAGATGTTTTCAATTATTATCACTGACAAGCCTCCGGGCCAGGTTCCTTCTGATTGGCTGTTACAGGACTCAGAGGGGACTAAAGGAAACTGAGGCTAGGACACAAAACACCTCAGTCATCACTTTAATCATGTTTCTCCAAAGCAACTGGTTGAGTTGGACAGTTCACCCAGAATTGGAATCCTTTTGTAAACACAGACTCAATTTCCTTTTAAACCTTTCTTTCATTCTGGTTTCAATTTTTCCGCCCGTAGTTTTTCTGACATTGTAAGAGAGTGAGACATTTGTCATTTCTTTACCAATTCTTTCCTTTTGTTGTTCATCCGGAGTTTTGGGTACGTACCAGAGTATAGTGGGAGTTGTGACTTAGTGAAATTTAACCTGATGCTACTAGACTTGGCATTGCATCATCATCTGCAAAAATGACCTAGGTCTGATCTGGAAGCACAAATATCATCCAATGTTTCCACCTATAGTGACCTGGGGAATGTTCTACCCTAAGTTCAAAGCCACTTCTCACTTAAGTTTTGCATCAACTATAGGAGCCGTTTGACATATCTGTCCTGCATTACCAGGACTGTTGTCTAACTTTCTAGCTAATCATTGTATCAGCCATAGTTACCCTGATTTCTTTCCCTTACCATCTCTGGTGTGTCCTAAGGAAATCCAATGACGAACTGATCCCAAGAGAAATCTGAGGGAAGCCTTGGCATGGTCGAAAATAGAAAAGAATGTAGACGTGGCTCTCAGAAGCAACCCTGACAACCCTCTCTTCTATGTTCCTTCTTCTTCAATGGGATTAGTTATATTTGATACCACTCAGCCTCTAACTTCTCATTATTTATTCCTTCCTTCCTATTTCTATAATTAGAAGGGAAAATTAGACTGTCAGGTGGATTAAAGCTTTCTAAATTCATTTTTATTTCCCATTCTGTCATTTATCTGGTTAGAAAAAAAATGTATTCAAGATGCTCCAGTGTTTCTGCATATTAGTTTTCATGTTCTTTTGATGTCCTGAAGTTAGGTTTGTGTGTGGTCCGTCATGCTCAAGTCTCCAAACTGCCTTGTCTCTGCTGCCATTTTAAAACAATAGCAGCAGACACGCAAGTCACCAAACGTATTTGGTAAAACAGACAAAATCCACAGACTTAATCCTGAAAGCTGGAGTCTCCACGTTGATTTCTGAAAAATGTCTCCTTGACTTTCAAACCACACTCTGTATTTTAAGCCCAAAGGTAAAATATTATAGGATGTTAATTCATCCTTTTCAAAAAAGGCACATGAGGGTTAAAACATATGCTTTCTTCTTCACTCAGAAAAAAATTCACTCCAACCTTTTGGGGAGGGGAAATCACATGTAGCTCTAAAACAGCTGAAGCTAAAAACATCAAAGTTGGCATGACTTCAGTTATCACTGAATCAGGAAGATCAAGCCAAGTTTTTGAAGAAAATGGTTGAGCATTTTAAAACTAAAAGAAGTTAAAATGCTCTTTCTGAGCATGCTCGTTGGGAGGTTTTAAAATATTTTCTTTAGGTTGGCTTTATTTTGCTCATCACTTTGGAGACATTTCAACAAAAACTATCTAATTAGTCTTTATTAATATTGTTCACTAATGCCCTAGCCAAGGCCCAAGTGTCTGTCACCTGCTAAGGTGATGTTTTCGCCATGGTTGCCAAGGGACCACTGCTACTCAGCAAGGGTGAGTCGTCTTGGTCTTTCACGTTTTTGTCATCGTTGGGTTCAGGTATTTGTGGTGGGACAAACACGGGGGAGGGTAGAGGGACAGGGTGTTGAAGCAGTTCCACAGCAATACAGTACATTGAATATAGCTGCTAGATCCTTGCCTGTTTTGACTTTTTCTCTCAATTATCCACAACTTCAGTATTTCCCCCCCAAAATGGGTAGGATGGTTTGAGTATTTGAAAAACAAGAGGCAGTTTAAATCAACTCCCAAGCACATAAATATGGTCCTTGAAATGGAAACTGAACAGACCCTATGTTCATGGTTTTCTGATAGAATTTCACTCTCTTTTAGGCACTCAGTAGCTCATGCTGTGCTTCTCACAGTTTGGGGGTCTGCATTTATTTTTCAATAAGGCAGTCACTGCTCTTGCTTTACCTGGGATGAGATCAATTGACAGACCTGGAGGATCATTGACACGGAGCTTGTTATCACCGCCATCCGATACTGTCTCAAGATGTAAATTTCTCAAATGGTATCAACAGCTTGGTGAGAAGAGTGCTTCTTGTAGCAGAGCCCTTTTACTAGTTTCAGCACTGCAGTTTCAGGAATTTCTTTACTGGAGCTCTCAGTGAAATCCTCCAATAGCGTTTTTGAATTGCAATATCTTGCATGTATAATGGCCCAAGGGAATTGCCTCACTGGTGAGATTACTTCTACACCTGTCTAAATAGCATCAGATCTATAAATTGTCAAGAGGAAAGGCAAGAGGTAGGGTCTGACATGACTGTTGTTTCTAATATGCTGTCAGACAGTGATAGCCAGAAGGGCCAGCATAATACAGGGTATCCCAGTAGACTATCTGCAGGTCAGTTTAGATATATTAATCCATTCTTAGGTAAAAAGGAGGTACAATTATGCTCAACTTACAGATTCAAGTATACTGGGGAAAAAGTCTTATTTAATAGCTGGTAGCAGAATTCCTCTTAAGGGAAAAAAATCAGTTTTTCTTTCTTTCTTAGCAAAACATTTTTTTTTTTTTTTTTTTTTGCGGTACGCGGGCCTCTCACTGTTGTGGCCTCTCCCGTTCCGGAGCACAGGCTCCGGACCCGCAGGCTCAGCGGCCATGGCTCACGGGCCCAGCCGCTCCGCGGCATGTGGGATCTTCCCGGACCGGGGCACGAACCCGTGTCCCCTGCAACTGCAGGTGGACTCTCAACCACTGCACCACCAGGGAAGCCCAAGCAAAACATTTTGATGGACCATTCTGGAAAGATAATCCTTAGAACACAGCCAGAAAAAGAGATAAACAAATTCTCTGTATAAAAAATGAAATGGACTTATGAAGGTTGCGTGTAAAAAGAAAGAATATGAAAGAAGGGTGTTGGGGCAGAATTACATGGTGGAAAGTTGGAGGCCAAATGGAAGAGACAACCCACAAAAATTTCCTAGTGGAGGGTGTAGGGAGAATGACCAAGGCAGTAATAGGAATGCCTATTACTGAAGTTTAAATTTTCAATTATCTGCTAGGCTGGGTGTGATGTAATCTTTCCATCCTCCATGAATTTTCAGTAAATGTCTACTAAGTGCTATGTCCTGGAGTGAGCTTTTGGAAAGCAAGGCAGAGGAATTGTTAAGATAAGGAAACACTGGCAAGTGATGAGGCAATGCATGGGTTGTGGTTTCAGCCAAAGCAGGAAATCAAGCCAGAAACAACTAGATGAAACATAAATCCTTTCTGATAACCTGAGAGACACCAGGTTTCTAATTTCATAAGGATTGTAAGTTTGAACACGTTATTTTAATTTGAGTAGGAATGATGATGCAGACTGACAAAGGGTATTTCCTTGGGATTCCTGGTGCCATGTCTTGCCTGCCTCAGCTGTACCCAAGTTTCTTCTAAAGGGCCTATGCATCCTGCTAGTTCACAGATTTCAGGATGCAGCAGGACTGAGCCATATGTGCCCTGTTTCCCCAAGTGACCCATCCATTTGCGGTTTTGATACTTGGTTCTGCCTTTCAATTCCCCCCCTCAAGGACCAGAACCCGGCTCTGAACACGAGAGGGGTTGCTGGGAGACTTGACTCTATCACCTAATATTTGCCAGCTTCTTCTGCTAAGGTTGTTGTCTTTTTCTGCTCTCCTAAGTATACCTGAACCACTATTATTGCCTCTCCCCAAACACGGGTTACAGAGCCTTCCAAGATAGAGTCTGCATGCACCTGGGCTCTTTTAGTCTCATTATGTGGATCAATGTTCTTGACTTGAAAACCAGCAGTGGCCTTCTGTTACCCATTAGGTAAAATCCCAGCTCCTTATTAGGATATATTAGCCCCTTCATAACCTGTTCCAGTGTCTTTTTCCAGTACTCCCCATTCAATGTTCTCAATAAGCACTCATCAGAATATTCCTTTTTCTCCCAGTGAGTAGACCTGGCCATGTTTTTTTATGGCTGTTTGGACCAAGGGTAGAGGCTTGAATCAAGAAATGGGACCAACCAGAGTGCCTTTCTCAGCATTTAAACTTGGTTTGAAGAAGGACATTCCAACCTTTGCAATGCCTGTTAATATAAGGTCTTCACAGAACAGAGCACGTGATTTGGATTGTGTAACTATTTCAATTAATACATTAAGAAAAACTAAAAAAGGTGCCTTGGCTCAGAACTCTTTTTCTCACCAAAAGTAATTATGAAATTTTAAATTGTTATTTATACCACAATGTTCAAAATTATAATGACTACATATGACATAGTTCACATAAGTAGTGAAATTAGTTGATCTCCATGATATTCGAACAGAGACCTGGAAGTTCAAATCTAAGGAACTGATCTGGTTTCAAGTCATCTTTAATAGTGAACCATTCTATACAAGGTCAGTGTCTGCTGGGTGGCCGGTGATTACTAGAGAAAAATCTAAATCGTCTAAAATACAGTTGAGGAGTGGAAGAGGCCTTTAACGTTTAGGACTCTAAATTACCTCACAGACCACCAGCGAAAGGCACGTGTCTTCTGAATTTGACCAATTCTATATGACAGCTTATTTTCTTTCTTTTTTTAAATGTCTGCTATTGATATTTACTAATATTGTATTTATTTGCCCCGGGCTGGGCCACTCCAGCACCCATCCCAGGGCCCGCCCCTTGTTTTGCTCAGCACGCTCCCATTGGTTGAGACTTAGCAGTAATGATAGCTTATTTTCTACTCTGATCATAAAATTTTAACTTCTTGAGGCATGGATTGAACTACTTCTAATGCTCTTCTCAGCAAAAGTACCTGGTTACAAATAAGAACTTCATTAGCTTTTAGCCTTTAATGACTATTACTTAAAATTTAACACAGAGTCATTAATCTCCCTCAAACCAACGATCTTATTAAAGTATATATGTTGTCCATGCTTCCAATTTTTGTGGCACTCTGATTTTGAGGTTTTCAAGACAGTAGACAAATAGATTTCAAAAATCATCATGAGATCACCATGGAGAATGGGAAGAACAGTCTCTTAATTTCATGCATTAGGACAGGCATATATGGGAAGCAACTTCTAATCTTCTTTTAGATTCTACCCAGTTGTTAGTGTCATTTCAATGTGTGAGCTAACTTTCTATTTTTTCCTTCTAAGAAATGAATATATAACCTATTATTTAAGATTAGAGTTAGAAATGGATTTAGGGCAGCACCAAGTACTAATCCTTCATGTTCTACCATTTTCTATTCACGTTACATTTTTGCCCGGTACATAGTTGTGACTATAGAATAGGAAAACTGACCAGAAGGCAGGCTTAAGGTTCTGGTTATAAAGTTCTGATCATGTCACCTATAGAAGTTTAAAAAATACAAGTTAATATGGGACACATTTTCAAGAATCAGTGGCATTGAAGAAGATAAGAGCACGCAGAAGACCGCTACAGTACTGCAGAGGTTCCGGTGGCTCACTTCTACTTAACCAGCTCTCTATTTCCTCTGTAAAATATACTGACCAATGCCCACAACACACTGAATGTTCACAGCTAGTTAATGACTCTCAACTGTGCACATCTGTTCCCACTAGAGGAAAGTCCCAGGAGAGAGTCCCAAACAAGTTTATACCATTTGTACTTATTATTGTAATTACATAATTTAATTAAATATTATGTAAACTGATGAAATATGAGAGCAAAAAGGAAGACAGTTGCTTTGGGGAACACTTCTTTTGAAGAGAAGATAAATTCTACTAAATCTAAACTGACTAAAGGATTTTCTCTGAAGATGGGGTAGGTCTGGATGAATTCTCAAGGCTTTTTCCAAATCTATCGTAATAGATATTTCTTCGTTTTTAAATTTTGTTTCCTTTTGGATTTAGTCCCAAGTTCTATTTCATATGATAACAGCTGCCAATTACCATTTCCTGAGCACTTACTATGTGCCAGGTACTGTGTACAATGGTTTGTTTGCATTATCTCATTTGATAAACACAGTAATGACTATTAATTATTGAACAATGACCTTATGTGCTTGGCCTTTTGTTGAGCAAATTATAAATATTACCCATTTAATTCTTACAATACACCGATTTTTAGATACGGAAGCTAAAACACAGAAGGAATGGGAACTTTGTCTACACGTACGCAACTAATAAGTAAAAGAGCTGGGACTGAAACTCAGCTCTATGTAACTTCAAAACCTTATCTCTTGTGACTACACTACACTACTTCCACATAGAGGCTCTTTAAGGAGCTGCCTTATTTATTTTTGTAGCCTCAGTGCCTAGTTCAGGTCCTATCTCACTGTAGGGACTCACTAGTGTTACATGGATGAAGGAATGCATGCATGGATGGGTATTACTTCAGTTTTGCTTGCTAGGCCTTGATGTCACTTTGCCAGAGAGCACGGAAGAAAGACAGGCAACATTTCTTATTCGTAGACAACAGTGCTGCTTAATGTGACTTAGCCTCCATGTACGTCTCTCATTGATTGAAATACTATTATATTCAGATATAGGATAGTTGTGTTGGGGAAATAAGAGGTTGTAGTTACAATTTACTGTTGTGGACAAGTGGATTATTTTTTTTTGTCTTCTATGCATCTTTTTTCTTCCTTTTGGGGGAAACCTCTCGCCCACTCCCAGTCTCTGTGGTGTGAGTGGAGTTGACCCAGTCCCTGCCTCCAGGGTTGGGCTTATGTCCCAAGTCCAACTAATGAGAACCATTCATTCCTCTGCCACAGTGAATGGATCAGGAGCAAATACGGAATAAATATGGGATCGAAGCCAGGCCAAGGAGAATTGTTCCTGGGAATTTTCTATTCCCACGGCAAAAGAGAAACATACTTGCCCCTGAGGATGCTAGGCTGATACGATACAATACTGCTGCTGCCATCTTGCTGCCAGGAGGAAAGATTTTAAGCGAAAACGAAGCTAACCCAAAGATGAGCAGAGATTAGAGATGGAAAGAGGCAAAATTCCCGGCAAGATACTTTGGCACTTGGATCTAGTCATGCCCAAAGTCATATCTAATCCTGGAACTTTAAGTTAAGTAATCCAATAAATTCTCTTTTATACCTAAACAGTTTGAGTCGGCCTTTGTCACTTGCACCGAACTTTAGCATGTCTTAAGAATTTATAGAAGCCTAAGAAATGTTTTCAGAGTGCATAATTGGGATCAAATGGATTGATCCAGAAACCATGGCTTGCAAATGTTTAGAGGAGAAAAAGAAATTACACTTAAAACAAAGCAAAGAAAAAAAATTAAACACAAAGCTGAATCTAATATCTGGCTCTAATATCTTAGCTCTAGCTAGTGTTTTAACTTTGGTGCTTAGTAACACTCTTTTGTTCTTTGATTTAAAAGAAGACTAGCTAATCTGCTAAGTAAAATGGCTTCATACATAACATTGCAAGATCTGAATTTCTTGGAAGTCTTCAGAACAAGTCAGAATATGCAGGGGGAATACCCCCACCATGTTTTCAAATGAATTCTTTAATTCAAGACTTCTTCAAGCAGCATTTTCTTCCAGCTCACTTGCAAAACACACACTTGTGTATACACAACCATGCAGAAACAGAAATCCATTCGGGTACAATCTAACTTGTAATCAAGAACTACTAAAATAGGACCTTATCATCAGCACAGCACATCCCAAAATGTCTTTGTAAAATAAATCAAATTATATGAGTTAATTGATTCCAGGCAACATCAGCAAGTGCAGGTGGAGACTGAAGAGCAGGATGTTTATTAATGAAGTACTATTAATCAAAATTGACAATACCAATTCCTGTTTGTTGTATCTGAAAGCTACCTTCAGTGGTTATAGATATATTTGTTGAGTTTTAAAACACAGTTTTGAAAAGGAAGAAAAAAAGGTATAGTAACACATGGGATTTTTAGCTTTGGATTTTGGACTACTGATATTTAAACACAGGAAAGATATTCCTAAATGCAATTTGACAAGCAATGCCAAAGATGCCAGTGGTAATTAATTAGCACTTAATTGAGACCACAGAACAACAGGACATAGGAATTGGTACTCAGTGCCATTTCCCCCTTAGGCTCCATCTCATGAGGGTCAGGAGTGTGGCTGCACGCTGAAGGTCAGGAAGTAAATTGAGAGAACACATCGACGCTGGACATTTCATGATGGATCTCCTTCACCCTTTGCTGCTGCTCCCGGCCATCTCTGATGAGAAAACGACTGTGATTGTTTGAAGGGGAAGTCATTGTTCACGTACATCTAAACTAAGGTAAGCGCTGCCCTCACATCCTAGACTAGTTAGGCTGGACACTTCACAAAAAGATAAAACTCATGAATCAGATGTTAACATGAATGAGGGTAGGCCAACATAAAAGCAAAGTAAATTTAGAGTGAACATTTATTTGAAGTTGCTGGCTTTGTTAGTTTATATTCAATTTTTGTAGAAATAAATTTACACCAGGGTTTTTTATAGTTTGGACTTCTATGATGCATGTTAAAGACTTAAAAGACGTTTGGAAATTCAATCTAAGACCATCATACATACTCCCCCAACTCCTCTTCAAACATTGACCCTCTATCTTAATAGACAGGAGTCAACATGCTTTAACAGAGAGGAAAGAACATTCTTACTTCATTATTCCATGGACTGAACAAATGAAAAAAAAAAAGGAAATTAATTCTAGTCTCTGAATAAATCTAGAGACAATTTCTGATTGAAAGTTTATGGTAGCTTGTCATATAATACATGAATTGGGAAATAGGTTTGTTAAATTTGCCACAATATTTTTTGAAAAATTAAGTTGGGTCAGTTTTGATTTTTCCATCTTATAGTTGAAATCAGTAACTGAAGGTATAGTTCATTGATGTAACTGGGAAGTGATATCTGGGTTCTTGAGTAACAAACCCTCGATCCACACAGATTATGTTACTTTTGAAGGGTCTTCACTGTCCAAAAGGAGCTTGAATAAAGCACAAATGTCATACATACATCTGGAAGGAGACTCTTCAGGAATCTGCTTTACTTGGTCACACATGCCTGCAGTTAAAACCAACCAGATACCCTTCCTTTCAACACTCCTAGGAAGGGCTTGACTCTGATTCTTTGGAGGTCCTCGAGAATTTGTAGTAGACAATGACATCCACTGACAGAGCAGATGGCAATGACAATTTGGTAAGAAATACGTACTCCTTTTCCCCAACTGAGTTCCTTTCCATGGTTCATTCACGGAACTAAGTTGGTTCCCATGAGAGTCGCCTCAACATCACTGCTCTTTAAAAACAACTGGAAAAATCTGGACAAGGGATTTCTTTCTGAGAATTGAGATACTCATGTGATATGACTGGAGTAGATCAGTGGTTCCCAGCCTCCCTTATCATTAGAAAACACAACTAAGAGTTGGATGGCAACAGAGAGAAATACCATCTGGTAGCCTCAGAATTTGCAATCAAATAAGCTTCTCTTTATTGTCTTGATATTCATTTAGTTAAAAACTTCGAGAAAACCATAACTTTCAGTCTTAGTCAACCTTCCCCTCTGTGTTTTAAAATATCAGTTTGCAAACGTTATGGTATTTGAGGATAAAATCATTTTCAAACTCAGAGATCTTTGTACTGTTTAGTGGGATTAAAAAAAAGATCTATGAAAATCCCATATCTCTTCCGTTGGCCTTTAAACTTTTCTGATTTTAATACGGATAAGCTGCATCTTTAAATACCTTCTAGAACGCCACACATTTCAAATCTTCCCTAAAACACAAGGTCACAATTATAGTCCTATGCTTTAATGAAGTAACACGTGAGGCCTGAGCCACCCACTTCTATGCAGTGAACATTTCTGAACTTGTTCTGTAAATTGGAGCACCAATTTTATTTTGTTAATTAATTTCATTTTCATTATGTATTAAATTGATTTATACTTCCACCTTATAAATGTATTTTACTGTGTAAAAATACATTACATATAAAAGGTTAAAATACGTTTAGAATGAGTGAGAGGGGCTTCCCTGGTGGCGCAGTGGTTGAGAATCTGCCTGCTGATTCAGGAGACACGGGTTCGTGCCCCGTCCGGGAAGATCTCACATGCCGCGGAGCGGCTGGGCCCGTGAGCCATGGCCACTGAGCCTGCGCGTCCGGAGCCTGTGCTCCGCAACGGAAGAGGCCACAACAGTGAGAGGCCTGCGTACCACACACACACACACACAAAATTAATAAATAAATAAATAAAATAAAATGAGTGAGAAAATAAGGGCAAAGGGAAAATAAGGGGTTAGTAGAATATTTAAGGTGCATGCTGTAAAGTTACAAATGCTTGCCAAGTTTGACTCGAAGCTTGTCATTCCCTGTGAGTCATATCACTTCCAGGTAGTCTGCCAGTGACCAACTTAACTGTTAACTTCTGAGAACATTTCTGCTTTCCTTGTGCTGTCTATGTGACCATGTCTGTTCAGAGGCACCAAAGATTCTGAATTTCTTCTTTTTTTTTTCAAGTCAGATTGGAGCAGGGAACAGTTCCCATATTAGCTTGTCCATTCATACAAATATTTAGTGACTTTTATGTGTGGGTTACTCTGAGAAGGGAAGCAGTTTTGCATAGAATTTAGCTTTGGATTCAGAAAAACTTGCATTCAAATACTGACCCCACTACTTTTTAGTTGGGTGGTCTACGAAAAACACGTGGTTCCTCTGGATGCTAGATTTTTGGCTCCATAAATGGACAGTAATACCTCCTTTACATGGTTGCTGAATTGAGAGGATGTATTTCTAAATATTCAGGAGAGTATGGGACACGTGGTTGATGCTCAGTAAACTATGTCTCTTCATGCTAGGTATTCTCAAGAACCAGAAAAGAATAACTTCTGCTCTACATTCACTATGCTGTATGTATGTGTCAAGCTCCCCTTCACGGCTATGCCTAAGAAGGGCTATGAGTTGAGTAGGGAAAGATCTCCTCAGATGGGGTCAGATCTGTGATCGAGCAAATCTGAATATAGCTGGACACTGAGCCAGATGCTTCAAAGAAGTGGTAGCATCTGGGATGAGCAGAGAGCATAGAGAGGAGTCTGGGAAGGAGCAGAAGAATGTGGGCCAAGCCTTGCAGAGGGGGATGCGGGAGGTATGGGTGGAGCTGACGAGAAAATTCATTCATCTGATGAAGTGACACATTCGTTCACGGAAGTAATGGTTAGAATTCCAGGTAGAGCTAAGACAGTGAGAAAGTACTGACAATTTTATAGAAAAGGGACCTCTGTGATGAAATTACCTTCATCAGAAATTGAAAATCTAAGAACTTTAACTTTAAGAACCATCTAGAGTAATTAGCCAGTTGGAGGTCAAGTGCCTTCGACATAGCTTATTTCCATTTTCCTTTTACCACTAAAGTCAGCCTGGGTTATAGGACCTGCAAACCGGCTAGATGACCTGGGAAAGCACAGGTTTGCTCATCTTTGCAATGAGAGCCTTGGCCAGCTTCCCTTCTGGCACTGACACCTCAAAAACCTATAAGCCATTTCACTCTTGAAAATGAGAATAAAGGTCAGATGCTTGCTATTGCTGCTGTACCTCGACTTGCCTTTTGGACGCCTCTGTTTAAACTTCCAGATGTCTGCAAGAAATCCTCTGCATGCTGAGTCATTTAAATTTTTGAGAAGGTCTTCTTCTTCCTCTTTTTTTTTTTCAAGGAGTGGCCTAGGTGTTGACTGGCCTGAAATTCCACAGAACTAAAGACAAAATCAACTCCTTTCCCCACCGCCCAAAACAAAAACCTTCCATACGTGTCTCTCTGCGAAGCCACATTACTACTTCTTGATTTTAAACTCAACAGTTACATTTTTAAAGAGACATCACACTTTGGAATATAAACGTGTGAAATCTAAATACAAAATATAATAAAGCAGCTTGAGCCAAGCCACAATTTGAACTTTGCTGTTGTTTTAATTTAGGGTCGTCAAGCACTTTTGAACTTGTTTCTAGCTGTGCTACTATTCTTTGGTGGGTTTCGAGATGAAGCCAGCCACCTTCCAGGGGCTTAATTCGCTCACTTTTGGAAGATGCCCCATATTCTCCTCTGCTTTGCAGCATCTTTCCTCTGAGGGGCTGGGCATACGTAAGCCTCAAAATAGCCCAATACAGAAGGGTATATAGTCTTTCTGCATTACTGATTTGAGATGGTGAAAGACAAATATTGCATACTTTTCTCTAAGCACAGGAAATGCCCTTTTGTGATTCACTCCCCATGTGGACTGAGAAAGACATATGATTACAGTGTGTGTTTAGGCCCTTTCTAAGCTCTCTGCCTGGGGATAATGCAGGACTGCTGAGGGTGGTGGCTGCCACCAAGCACAGAGGACCCAAGAAACATTCTCCTCACTTTGGCTACATTGTGGCAGCCCTTATTGTCTGAATTCCTACCTTAGTGTATCCCCAATTGTGTTACTAATGACATTCTTATGGTACAACAATCTCCGTAAAGAAGTTCTCTATACCTGGGGGTGTTTATCTTCTTGGAAAGCCTTTCATTAGAACAGATAGTAATCTGACGTTCCTATACCTCCCTGACTCTTGCCTCTTCTGATATTTTAAATCCAATTACTGACCTCTATTTTTACCTTCAGGCTTCCTCAGAGGCCCCACCCCACATTCTAGAACACTTCCCAGTTTATGACTTCTCCCTCCCATTAGAACAAAAATTCCTGAACTCATACTTATTTCAGAAAACCTTTGCTGGCTAAATTCAAGACTAGTCAAGATAACTTTCAACATATACTGTCTACAAATGCATTTGGTCACTCTGATTTAAAGCAATCTAAATCCTTATTTCATTAGATTTTTTACTCTGCATCTGGACTATCTCTTCTTTGCTGTGATCTGTCTTAGCTTATAACTTTATTGATGAAACAGGATGTGCCAAACACACTTTTAGACTGCTTTGCGGAGTGCTATGAAAATGTGTTGTTCATTTATCTCACAAACATTTATTGAGCACCTACTATGTGCCAGCCACTGGACCAGGTTCTAGCATTACAGGAATGGACAGCATATATTCACCATCTTGGAAGGCACGTAAAGCAGAAGAGTTGTTTCAGTAGGAGAAGGCAGACTATGCAATAACAATAAAAAGTCAGAAAACAAAAATGAGGTGGATCAGGCAACAGCCCTGTTGGAAAATGTGGGTGGCCAGTGAAAGTTTCTCCAGGGCCTTTTAACTTGATGAAAGACTGTATTAAATTGAATGTCATGCAGATTTGACCTAGGAAATAATGACCAGTGAACAATATGCAGAGCATGATTGATTTCTATTTCCTGCATCGCTTAATAACCCTTTAAAAGTGTTATTGTAGTTGTCCTTGATTAGGGCAATTCATTTCCCTTTTCTGAATTTTAGGTCCAAAACTATGTGCTTGCTTTCTTGCTTTTTTCTTGGTGTGGTTCTTAGTTTATTAGAGCAATGCTATGGAACGGCTCGTTTCTAAATTTCTTCAGCTATATAAGTGGCAGGGTAGCAGATAAGTTTCCTTTCTCTCCCTTTTTTTTTCCTAAATATGCACACACATACAAACACCCACCTTCAGATTTTTAACTGGCACATCAAGGGGGAAACTTGAGCGTCAGTTTCAGGCTGTGTAACTGAGACCATAGCTCTGTGGCTTTGACTGCACTTCCCAGTGCCGAGTAGACTGCTGGGATTCCACAAATAAATAATAAAAATAATAATGATTTTTAAAGCATTTGGAATTGCTGAGTTGAAAGGTGTGGTGTAAGTGCAATGTTTTATTGTGAAAGTGATATCTCTTGCATTATCTTTTCCTAATGGAGGGTGGAAGTAATGGAGGCGGAGGCACTTATGCCTCCAGACCAGGGGTCCCTGAAGGCGGGGTGGAGCTCAGGCAGGCACTGTGGTAACACTTACTGTACTCGGTAACTGCTTCCTTCCAGTCTAGCAAGAAGGTATAAGAAGAGTCACGCTGCTGCTCGTTCTCCTAAACCTTAGAAAGTCATCCTTGTTTCTTACTGATGCAAGAAGTGAATGAGAATCATACTGGAAAAGTACCACAGATTTAATTAATTTATTATTATTATTTTTAATATATTTATATTTATTTTTGGCTGTGTTGGGTCTTTGTTGCTGTGTGCGGGTTTTCTCTAGTTGTGGTGAGCGGGGGCTACTCTTCGTTGCGGTACGCGGGCTTCTCATTGCGGTGGCTTCTCTTGTTGCAGAGCACAGGCCCTAGGCGCGTGGGCTTCAGTAGTTGTGGCACGAGGGCTACAGTAGTTGTGACTCGTGGGCTTAGTTGCTCCGCGGTATGTGGGATCTTCCCGGACCAGGGCTCGAACCCGTGTCCCCTACACTGGCAGGCGGATTCTTAACACTGTGCCACCAGGGAAGCCCATACCATAGATTTTAAAATATTAACTTTAGTTTTAGTTTTGGTCTCAAGTAAACACACATTTGGCAAGGGGCATGTCAGCAGCATGGATATTGTCTTGGACTACGTTATGGGCTGAATTATGTCCTCTCCCCTCTGCCCCCCCCATACACCCCAATTCATATGTGGAAGCCCTAACTCCCAGTACCTAATAATGTGACTGAATTTGGAGATAGGGCTTTTGGTAATTAAGTTGAAATGAGACTGTTGGGATGGGCCTTCATCCAATATGACTGATGTCTTTATAAGTAGAAGAAACTGGGACAGAGAGACGCCAGGGATGCATACACACAGAGGAAAGACCATGTAAGGGCACAATCAGAAGACAGCCATCTGCAATCCAAGGAGAGAGGCCTCAGAAGAAGGCAAACCTGCTGACACCTTGACCTCAGACTTCCAGCATCCAGAATTGTGAGAAAAGAAATTTCTGTTGTTTAAGCAGCCTAGTCTGTGGTATTTTGTTATGGCAGCCCTAGCAAACTAAGATAGTCTGGGATTATCTACATTTAGGATTCACACTGAACCAGACAGATATAGAAAAAGATAAATATTTTCCATACAGTATAGTCTGAGTGCTTTCTCAACTAAGTCCATAACTTTAATTATAAAATGAACATAACCTGTATTAAATTATGAATATGTTAACATATTGAAGGGGGACAAGAAAAATAAACACCAGATTTAGGCTCTATAGGCACTCGAAGGTAGAGTAAAAAAATCTGGTTTCCTTGACCACATTGTCATAATATGCATATATAACAGTTTATTGAATCCAGGCTGTGTAGACAACCAGAAGAACTCTGGCTCCATACTGTCACAATGCATGCCCACAACAAAGACTCTGGGGGAACAGCCCCTTTCATTCGATCCCTCTAAGTATTACCAACATGAGAGCTGAAAACCTTACCTCTGTCTGAAGTATATCTATATACCCATGCATAAGTTATTAACTGGGCTCCCTGGGTTCTGCTGCTGAAACTATCAATATATTCAAATCTCATTCTAGCTACTGCAAAAAAAACGGTATGTCAGATCAATGTATTAGTATCTTCTTAGACAAAAGAATCTGGAATTTTTTTTAAGTTTCCTTCTTATTCCTTGGACTCCAGTTGAAACATAGGTGATACACAGCCTAATAAGGGAAAGTGCTCACCAGGTGCCAGAGTGCAGGGCTGACTGCATCTATGAAACACTGTTGATTGTGTTTGATATACAGCACTCTTTCGTGAGTATTATGTGCTAAGTACTGTTCTTAGCATCCAATGGCGGAACATTTTAAAAAATTCTTATAAACTTTCTTAGACATTTTACAGGATGGAAATGACACGGACTGTATCTGAATGCCTTTAATTGCATATAATGTGACCTTTAATCTATCACTATTCTCGCTTTGGTGGGCTGTGTCTTCTGGACACAAACACAGCCTCAGAGGAGTTGAGAAGCAAACCTTTACTGAGAACCAGCAAGCCAAGCGGAAAACTAGAGAAGTTAAGCCAGTGATGAGAGGGGGTCATCCTTGAGATTTATCCTTTTAGATTGCTGCTCTGCATTTCTGGACCCCCCAGTTAAGAGATATATGTAATGACCAGCCCCTACACCATACAGCTTTGCCTTTCTGCTATTGGCTGCACTTAAGGCCTTTTATCAATGACAACAAGCGAAGTAGGTGGCCTTCTACCTCTTTCTAGCTGTAGAAAAAAAAAGTGACATAATTTTTCACAGCCTGAAATAATTGTGGAAGTACAGATACTGGTTAGCATCACTATGAATTATTAGTGGAAAAGTGGGTCTCAGAAGTACGTTACATGTGAAATATTTTTCGTCACTTGAACATGTGCCGTCCAGAGCTGGCCCTGTTCTAGCCGTCACAGGGAACAAACATTTCACATTCACAGATGCTCCCAATTTGGTGCGGTTTGGAGTGTAATTTAGATCAAACGTCTCCATGTAAATGAGTCAGGGTTTCTTAATTAGGTGCCTCTAAAGCAAAACCTTGGACCACATCAGTAGGTGTGGGTGTGGTGCCCACAATACTGGAATCTTTCCTATAGACCAGCCTCCTAGTATCATTCAAATAGAGCTTTTTTTTTTGGTTGTTTTTCTCAGGCAGTAATAAATCTGCAGATGGCATAGACAGAAAGACGCTACTTCAGAAGAGCTGTCTAAAAACACTGCCTCTTTGGCAAATGCCTTAAAGTAGGTCATTCTGCTGTGATTTAGCTTTTTTCTTTAGATTTGATTGCCAGCTTTTTGTTCCCATTACAAGTAGGGTGCATTCCAGTCCACAGACTTGTTCTTAATTTTTCCAACTGGTATTTGTTTACTAGGATTTGCAGATCTTCCTACAAAAATGGCCAATATCCTGTCACAGCGCTAATCATGCACTTGACCGCAAAGTGAAATGGATCCTGGTGATAATCTGGTGATGCTGAAATATTAAATGCCTTAAACACCCAGTCTTCCCACAGCAAAACTGCATTGATTTATATGGGTCGGTTTGTTGAAATAATTGTCCCATCTTTTATACATGTGAAAAGAAGAGGTGACAGGATGTAAATGGAAAACTTTTACAAGCCATATAGCTGTTTGTATAGATATTCAGGTTATCTGCTTTTATACTTGTCATTGTTTGTGTTTTTTATAGGGGGAAAATCATCGGGTCCCATTTCCCCATCAAGGCTTCGGGATTTACATGCAGAAACCCCTGCAGCATTAATGAGTTACCTGCATAAATCCCCTGGCAATCGATGGGCACATAGACCTTGTTTTGTTATATTAATTATTCCTCACAGAACCTTGACACTGACATTAAACGAGGCCTTAAAAAATCTTGATGAAGGTCTTAAGGTATCTTTTACTCTTCAAATATTAGCATTGCAAAAACTATGTCTAAGGCATTATTCATTTTGCGGTATCACAGGGAAGGAGGGATTGAAATAAGGAGATTGAGCAAAGGGCCTAGGGGGTGAACTTTCTGGTCTTAACTCTTTACTGCTTGGAGGCCAGTTTTCTTAGGACCAAGTTATAATCCTCAAATTGTGATAATGATTAAAATAAATATTACGATCATAGTGAATACAGGAACTGAGTATGCTGTTTTCTCCAGATTGGTGTTGAATATGGTGTCTTCTCCACAGGCCAAGTTTTGTCTTGGCAAATCGTTGGTGTTTTCAGGTGAATTCCAAAATGTCAGTTAAGAAGACACAAAAAAGAGGGCTCTAGAGAGGAGATGTAAATTATTGGCTAGGTATGTTGCAAGATGGCTTGCTAAGTATGTACTTAACAAACAGACTAGGAAAATGGTTTTATGTGCCACTTTCCTTCTTTCCCAGTAAAGTTCCTTTACTTAGAAGGCCTGGGGAGTGTGAGGCTCTGATTAAGCAAATGCTCTGGTAAAAAACACTTACATTATATTGTCATATGTGGATTAGCAGGACTCAAACAACACAATTAGTATTAAAATTACAATGGACACTGCATTATCGTCCTTCGATAATTCACACGGAAGTTTTGAATCGTGAAGGAACTTCAGTTGTCTCTGTGCTGGAGTGTGGTTACTAGAGAAGTGGGTGGTCATTAGGGATTTCAGACTGGTGAAATGACAGCTAATTGAAATTTGTTTGGATCCTTTCTGAGTGGAAGGTATTTATAATAAGTTATACTAGTTGATGATGCTCTTCAGGTTTTTATCATGCTGATGATTCCGAATGATCTGTTTACTTTCTACGGTGTTTCCCTTTGCTGGTTAGTGAATTTACTGTGCTAGTCCCCAGTTTGGTGTTTAGCTCTATCCTGCCTCTTCAGGCTCTGAACTCTCTCGGTGAATGTATCCACTCTCATGGTTTGGAATATTTACTCTAAAAAAACCTGATTCCCAAATCTACATTTCCTCCTTTAATATCATACCTTTACTTACCCACTTGCTAAAATGACTTGCTAAGTACCCCCTGCTGCTCTACCCTGTGCTGGTTACATGGGGCACTAAAGGAAGAAATGATTTCTGCCCTCAAGGAGTTAAAATTAACAACTACCTATATGGAAGGATTAATTAAGATTTTTTATCAGGCTGAGTAGAGCTGTCTACAGTTGCAATAGGAGCTTTGGGGGGCTTCATCTCTTTGGTGCTTTACAGTATATAACAGGAATTTTATTCACCTGTAACTCTGGATTAAGTCCTTTGAGGTATCAGTATCGTAATCTCCTCTAACACAGAAGAGGAAACTGAGGAAGCTGTTTTATCCAAGGTGACAGGGGTAAGGAGTCAGTGACTCAGGATCCAAACTCAGGTTTTCTGACTCTGAATCCAGTGCTATCTCCACTCTCACTTGGATTCAGCACAAGATCAGGTGTCTGGACTGGACTCTGCTTGAATTTCCAATTGTGTCAATCTCTAATAACAGTGTGTAGTCTTGGCTTTTACTTTCTTTATCTCCTTCGATTCAGGGTGTGCACAAACACACACACAAACACACACTACAAGGTAGATAAAGTTAAGCATTATTCCCATGCTAAAGACAATAAAGCAGCAGCTGAGAAGTGAAGCAACAGGCCTAAAGTTATTTGGGAAACTTATACCCAAGCAGGGGGCTGGAATCCAGTTCTTTAAATTCCTTCAACCTATCAGAGGCAAATGCATGAAGGACTTTCCACCCACAAATAACTCTTTCTAATTAGATTGGTAACTGGATAAGTTAGTTTTCCAGCTGGTTTTCTTGTTCTCCTAGAATGTATTCTCAACACAGTGATTCTTTTAAAACTGAAATCAGTTCATGTCAGTCCTGCTCCAAAATCTACAACTGGCTCCCCCTTTCTTTTAACTAAGAGCAAAGACCAGGTCCTTAATTTTTTTTATTTTTAACATCTTTATTGGAGTATAATTGCTTTACAATGTTCTGTTAGTTTCTGCTGTATAACAAAGTGAATCAGCTGTATGTATACATATGTCCCCATATCTCCTCCCTCTTGCGTCTCCCTCCCTCCCACTCTCCCTATCCCACCCCTCTAGGTGGTCACAAAGCACCAAGCTGATCTCCCTGTGTCATGCGGCTTCTTCCCACTAGCTATCTGTTTTACATTTGGTAGTGTATATACGTCCATGCCACTCTCTCACTTCGTCCCAGCTTACCCTTCCCTCTCTCCATGTCCTTAAGTCCATTCTGTACGTCTGGGTCTTTATTCCTGTCCTGCCCCTAGGTTCTTCAGAACCATTTTTTTTTTTACATTCCATATATATGTGTTAGCATGTGGTATTTGTTTTTCTCTTTCTGACTTACTTCACTCTGTATGTCAGACTCTAGGTCCATCCACCTCACTACAAATAACTCAATTTCATTTCTTTTTATGGCTGAGTAATATTTTATTGTATATATGTGCCACATCTTTATCCATTCATCTGTCGATGGACACTTAGGTTGCTTCCATGTACTGGCTATTGTAAATAGTGCTGCAGTGAACATTGTAGTACATGACTCTTTTTGAATTATGGTTTTCTCAGGGTATATGCCCAGTAGTGGGATTGCTGGGTCATATGGTAGTTCTATTTTTGGTTTTTTAAGGAACCTCCATACTGTTCTCCATAGTGGCTGTATCAATTTACATTCCCACCAACAGTGCAAGAGGGTTCCCTTTTCTCCACACCCTCTCCAGCATTTATTGTTTCTAGATTTATTGATGATGGCCATTCTGACCAGAGTGAGATGATATCTCATTGTAGTTTTGATGTGCATTTCTCTAATGATTAATGATGTTGAGCACTCTTTCATGTGTTTGTTGGCAATCTGTATACCTTCTTTGGAGAAATGTCTATTTAGGTCTTCTGCCCATTTTTGGATTGGGCTGTTTGTTTTTTTGATATTGAGCTGCATGAACTGTTTGTATATTTTGGAGATTAATCCTTTGTCAGTTGCTTCGTCTGCAAATATTTTCTCCCATTCTGAGGGTTGTCTTTTCGCCTTGTTTATGGTTTTCTTTGCTGTGCAAAAGCTTCTAAGTTTCATTAGGTCCCATTTGTTTATTTCTGTTTTTATTTCCATTTCTCTAGGAGGTGGGTCATAAGGATTTTGCTGTGATTTATGTCATCGAGTGTTCTGTCTCTGTTTTCCTCTAAGAATTTGACAGTGTCTAGACCAGGTCCTTATAATGGTCTTGGAAGGCCCTGTGTGATGTGGCCTTGTCAACTAGGTGACTCCTCTCCCCACCCTCCCTCTGCTCAAGCCACACCGGCCTCCTTGCTTTGCTGTAGCTTGAAGACACCAAGATGCTGGATGTTCTCTACACATCTCTGGAATGCTTTGACTCCAGGCAAATCCGCCTCACTAACTCCCTCCCCTCCCTCAAGTCTCTTCTCAAATATCCCCTTTGTAATGAGTTCTTCCCCAATGACTGCAAACCACCGGACTCAGGACCCTGGCAGCACCCTTGACCCTCCTCACTCTGCCCCATTTTTACTAGTTCCTTAGCAGCCATTATCTTCTAATATGCCATAGCATTTCCTTGCTTATTATGTTTATTTGTTTGATTTATTTATATTATGTGTGTTATGTTTATTATGTAAACTCTGTGAGGGCAAAGGTGACTTCTGTAAAGTTTACTGATGATCCTAAGCTCCTAGAACAGTGCCTGTCACATCCTTGGTTCTTAAAGTCCATCGATAACCCAGTTTCTATAAGTGACATCTCCACTCTTCTTTGTCTACAAATTGGACATCCTGGCACTGTCTCAAACTCTTTCCAGTCATTTATCCATCATATCAAACCTATCAGCAAATACTATTGACTCACTGCAAAGTTTCTCTAGAAATTCCCCTCTTCCCACTGAGCTCCTCAGCCACCACAGGACTAAACTGCTCCTTAGCCTTTCTCCAAGCCTCCCTCCCCAGATCCATTTCACATTTGATCCTTCAATGAATTGAGATACTTAAAACAGAAACCAAAGCAAAACTTCTATTCTTCAACTGCTTCATAACCTGCCTTGGGCCCCTATTATCTAAGACTTCAGATTCCGACTTTCCTGCCAGGCCCTACCCATGACCTGGTCTCTCCCTGCACTCAGGTCCCTCCTCCTCCTTTGCTCCCTGTCACATCCTGGCTTCCTTTGGCTTTTCTCAAGTGGAAAAGTGCCAAATCCTACTTGTGTTTCAAAGCCTAACTTCAGGTCCACTTTTCATTGCAGACTTAACTATTTTACTCTACTTCTTCCCATACATGCTGTTTAACAGTTAATTATTCTCTACTCTTTTTCCTAAGTGCTTTGTTCCCTTTTAGATAAGTATCTCTGCAATGGCAGAACTTTATACTTCTTATATCTTCCCAACCCTCCCCAGTGTGGTATGGAACACAAAATAGGCACTCCATAGCTACTGCTGATTCACTGATTGATACTTATATTCTTCTGTTTCTTGTGTGTGTGTGTGTGTGTGTGTGTGTGTGTGTGTGTGTGTGTGTGTGTATGCTTTACTGTGTTGGCTTTAGATAGCTGAACATTTCAAATGATATATTCTGAATGATGGCAAGTAATAAGATTTTTGTAGCTATACTGATGAGCTACATATTAGGATAAATGTATATCTAAACTCCAGCCTTATCTAGTTTAAAGCATGTTTACAGCATGTCTAAATGTGGGAACCCATACTGCTTTCACCAGGGATTAATTGGGTCTTGCTTTTAAGCATGTGTGTGTTTTTGTGTGTGTGTGTTTCCATACATCTAAAGTGAATTCTATCATTAAGAAGTCACAAAATATGTAGATATTAGTATAAAAAGCACTTGGGAAATAACTAAAGAATATAATCAATAATCCACCCAACAATTAAGTCTTTAATAGTACATGCAGACTTTAGCATGGAAGCCTCCACAGCACACAGCAATAAACTAAGTTTGCATAATATAAGCTTAAAATGGCCCATTCTTTGATGTTTTTCAGCAACTCTGATTTTATTTTACAAGGCTCTGCAGGAAGATTATTACTCCCTTCACTGTCCATTGGTCAAGCTTTGAGGGTCTGCATTCTGCCATCTTGTCTTCTCTTGACTCACCTTGAAAGACAGACAGTTTTCGTTCTTGGGAGGTCATCTTAGACCACTGCTGGCTGGTGTGTCTCTGCTACAGCACCAACCAGTGAGTGGAAAATGCTACACTGTTCAGAGTGGGCATCTCATTCATGAAACATGTTCAGGGGCCAAATTCTGTGCCTCTCCCCATCCTCTAATGGCAGAAGCCATTTTAGGAGTGAGTTTTACGAGTGGATTGGATTCGTTACTATTTTGAACTCTCCAAGTTTCTGCTTCCTTTAGTTCCTAGGACAAATGAAAGTGAGCCTGATTATTCTGGGTGCTAAGTCTCATTTTAAAGTCCTCTTTCTCTTTGTCCAGCCTCTGCCCTCTTCCCTGCAAGAAATGACTTCTAAAAGTTTGGTTCCCGGACAGCAGCACCTGGGAGCTTGTTCTCGATGCAAAATCTCAGACCCCATTCCAGACCTCTTGAATCAGAATCTACATTTTTAACAGGATCTCTAGGTGATTTAATTGATAAGCACCTTAAAGTTTGAGAAATCCTGAGCTAGAACTTTCTGCAACAGTTAGGCAGCCATCGTGTTGACCACAAGACTAGCAGGTGGTGGAGCTCTCACAGTTCCCATCGTCCACCACTGGACCCCCCTGGATATCCTCCACCATTTAAATCCCCCTCCACTCTACCTCTTCAAAGCTTGTTTCCTGAGAAGGCTGAACTAGTCACACAGCACGAGGCACAGGCACACCTGCACAGATAGAGGGCACTCTTTCTTCCAGCCAGTAAGTTGATACCATTAAGCCCTTCTGATGGAGCCTAGGTTGTGAGAGGTGAGGCGTTTTGGATGGGCCCCAGGATGACAGCTTTTACCATTTGTGGTCACTGATGTTCCCGTGGTGCTTTTTGTGAGAGAAGGGGTTGTTAACCTCGGTGTATCCTGGCTGACTTCCAATCTGCATAATTGCATTCAGCCTACCTAAGTCTGCTCTGTAGTTTCAATTAAGTAAAGTATTGTTCACTTCTTGTACTAAACTGCTGTGTTGTGTGGCTACAGACTGCTAATTAGCTGGTTTTTTTCAGGTGACTGCATTCGTGACGAACAAAACGTCTCTCTCTGGCTATCTCCCTCCCCAGTACCGCTATCTCCGTGACCACCAGCCCACACAACCTCATGCCTGTTTTCTTCTATATCACCATTTCTTGGATAAAAGTGCTTTGGGATCAGAAATTACTAGAATGTGACAGTGAACCTTTCTTTACTTTCTCTATGTAGCCAACTGCTTCTTAGCCTACCTAGCCTATTGTAGGGTGTTGGAGGGGAAACTCAAGCACAGAATGGCAAGAATGTGATGAGGGGTGGATAAAACAGGCCTTCCTCTGCCAAGATGAAAGGTAAATGCCTGTGATTGCCAGGGAAGTATGAATTACTTTAAGAGCCTGGCACCCTAGGAATTGGTTATTCTCAGTGTGATATGAATGGAGAGTGAGGTCAAAGAGAATGGGGCGTGCATTTTATTTCTCTTTTCCCACTAGTTAGAAAAATACAGCTGGACATGTAAACCAGCCATAAAATACCTCACTATCTCTGTGGGGGATGTTTGACCCTAAACAGGAAATGTGGCCCCGGGAGAGTGAACGGAGTCCCTTTCTGATGAATCAAAGGTCAGTACCAAGGGAGCACTTGCAGCTCTGGAATGGCAGCCGGAAATGAAAGGAAGTGGAAAAAAGGTGGGTGAGCAGGGAGGGGACAGAGTTGTGCTCTAATCGAAGAGGAGATGCATTTGAGGGTGGAATTTTTCTGGGATGTAAAATGATTGCTCAAAAAGTGTTCAAATGGGAAAAAGAACCCAGATTTAGGTAAAGTATCACACTTTGCATGTGTAAAGTATCACACTCTGCATGTCTTTTCACTATGTGAGGACATTTATCCTGTTTTGATGTCTAAGCTCAGAGACACAAATTAATTAGATAAAAATTCCTTTAGGGCAGGAGTAATTTCTTTTACCTTTTCATAGCCCAAACACTACGCGCTAAATGAATTCATGAATGAATGAATGAGTGAACTCACTGACAAAGGGAAAAATATTTATTAAGAGGTATATGTTGACTGGGAGTTCACGGAGGGTAGGAAAGAAAATGCTTTTAGCTCTCCGGGTGCCAGCGCCCATGTCTTGCCTACTCCTCGCTATGGCCCTGCCCCGAAGTGTTCTACTTGTCTCTCAGAAAGTGGGAAAGAAAAGAAGATCAGGGGCTTCCTGAATCTCATCAATGGACTCACCAAACGCCTATAACAGATAGGCTGGTTTGCATATCCCTGCGAGGAGAGGAGGGGCAGGGCTAGAACCACAAAGTTGGGAGTGAAAGTCAGACTAAGGGAAGTGAACATTCCCAGATAAGGGCAGAGAGATTGATAACATAACTGAATGCAGTTCCCAGATGCTAGGAACTGATTGTTTTCCTGGTAAAATTATCCTTATTTCCAGCTCAGCGTCTATCACGTGAGAGGCACTTGATCTGTTATTTGTATAAAGAATAAATGGGGAGATGGATGACGTATTTGGCAATGCTTTGAAGGTGAAAAGAGTTCTCAGAGTGAGGGGCAGGAGGAAGAATTTGAGGAGGAGGGTGATATTGGGAGAAAAGGCAGAAAATAGAAAGGGGAAAATGTCAGCGAAAAGAGTCTGACAAAAGAATGTATGACACAGAGGAGAAGAAATTACTAGAAGTGAGGAAAAGTAATCTCTGTACAAAGGGCAATATTTAGTATAAAGCTTCTAAGTTCTGAATGTATTTCCAACTTCCTTTGTACACATTAACCTGAGGAAAAATTATAGACCAGAAAATGTCACTGAGGCAGAGATTAAAAAAACTTTAAAAAGCCTAATCTTCAATTCAAGCTCTACTGTTTTGTAGATGATTTCAAAGATTTTCCCAATGTCCTGATCCAAACAGCCCCTAAATTCATTTCCTTGTCCCCCAGAGGCTCTCATTCCAGGTAAGCCTGTGGTTTTAGCTGCGGACCTCTTCAGAGTCAACTGTGGGTTGAGTCTGCCACTGGCCACAGACTAATTATTACTTATGGTTGAGATTTCCTTCTGTCCATTACTAAAGCCCAGTCTTTTCTCAGCACAGCCAATACAGTTTTGGGATCTGAAATCTCATATACAATCTGCACTTTTTCCTGCATGAGGCAAAACCCCCCAGCAACGTGGAAATGTGCAGCTACCCCATGCGAACTATTCCTGGATGTCACCCTGCAGCTCTAATTTCTTCTTTCTCCTCTGCGTTTTGGGTGCTGCAGCCGGACCTGTCAGCACCTTGTCACGGCTTCCTCGTGCGTGGGCTACCATCGGATTCTGTGTTCTTAACAATTATCCATAAAAAACCCCACAGAATCCTTCACAAGTAGAACAATTTATTTACATTAACAGATAAAAGAGAAAAAAAAAGAAAGCTACTTTAAAAATTTTGGTGTCCTGAAGCAGGAGCTATTTGTAAATGCTGCCGTGTGGCCTCCTCTTTTCCAGTCCTGAGATGCTCTTTTGTTCATGGTGTGACGAGGATGCAGGGAGCCAATTTGATTTAACTAAATAATACACAAATGCCAGGAATACTTTCATATCTCGTGTACAGACCAGAATAAATTACTCTGATGGAATGTTTTGTTTTCTTTTCAGGGAACAACCCCGCAGATTACAAGGAGCTAGGCTGACAAGGAGTGGCTAAGAAACACTATTAAATGTCACCTATTTTAATGTAGGGCTAAATGACGGAGGATTTCACTCGGGTTCAAAAGACAGAGGCCTGGAGAGGAAGTGGACAGGCAGACAGCAGTGAGAAATTAGCCTTGTCCTGGAATTCTTATGGGCAGTGGGGAGAAAAATAAGTCCAACAAGAAATGAAAATAAGGGAACTAGTTCTCAGAATTAAAGGTGAACCGAAAGGAACTGGCAGCTGTCTGGACATGCCAGCCAGAGGGGCCACGGTATCTGATACACGTGACAGACCAAGAGACAACTGCAAAGCTCCCCAAACAACTCGCCTGAAGGGCTTGCCAGGAAGCCAGATGCTGCTTCTGGAAGAATATCTTCCGTGGTTGGGCATCTGGGTTCAGTGCTTTCCATTTAAGGAGGAGAAAGAAGGTGGTAAAGGACAGCACCATCACTGTCTTTTAAAAAAATGTGTTTTTTCTACACACACACACACACACACACACACACACACAAGCATTAATAAATATGGTCATGGAACTTGGTTTTAAAAAGGACCCCCCAAAATAAAACTTTTCCCAGTACTTTTTAGGTAGAAAGCAAGCTGTTAGAGGGAGAGAGAGAGACAGAGAGACAGAGATAGAAGGACAGACACCAAGAAACCCCTTATTTAAATATGTCACTATACTAATTAGGTTATTTTATTTAAAAGATTGGGATTATAGCTGATGTTCAATTTAAAAAGTTATTCAAGTGATGGGCCTGTGCCTCTATCACAGTTGGCCTCTCATTCTCCCTCTTTCTTCCCTGGAAACAATCG
The DNA here is from genome assembly GCF_949987515.2 of Delphinus delphis. Lineage (NCBI taxonomy): Eukaryota > Metazoa > Chordata > Mammalia > Artiodactyla > Delphinidae > Delphinus > Delphinus delphis. The sequence continues at coordinate 86,174,801 of NC_082689.1, forward strand.
AGTATTGGTGTTGGCAAGGAAGCAGAGTGTGGTCTAGTGGACTGGAAATCAGGTGACCTGAGGTCTGGTTGATTTTTTTCCCCCTTCCACTTTGAAGTTATGTGTCTCTGCTCCATAAAACAGGAGAACCAAATTACTTTATACACTTTTTTTTTTTTTTTTGCCTCTCACTGTTGTGGCCTCTCCCATTGCGGAGCACAGGCTCCGGACGCGCAGGCTCAGCGGCCATGGCTCGTGGGCCCAGCCGCTCCGCAGCATGCGGGATCTTCCTGGACCGGGGCACGAACCCGCGTCCCCTGCATCGGCAGGCGGACTCGCAACCACTGCGCCACCAGGGAAGCCCTCTTTATACACTTAATAGCACAGGTCAAGTTTTTGTAATCATAATTTTTTTCCTTGACCTGATGCTAAATAATTCAAGGTAGTAGGAAGTCAATATTGGATCTGGAACAAAAGATGGACAGGGAGGTTGGCTGATATGATAGGAGACAGGAGTGATAGAGATTCTTTAATTTAGTAGTAAGAGTACTCACAGAAGGTATAGAACTAAGTTTTGAAATTCCAAGATCTCTTACAAATCCAAGATGATCAAGAAATCAGAAGAAATGGCAATCCCACCCTGGGCTGCACTAATTGATCTAAAGGGCTCCAACACTGGTCTGTGGTCACAGATTCCCTGACCAAGACTCACTCAGCAAGGTCAGCTTCCCTTAGCTCCCATTCATCATTATACTCCAGGCCTCCTAACTTGCAGTCTTAGTGATAATATTGCCTCTTTTACAATTAAAACTGCTCTTCTCTTCATCACGATGAAAAGATAAATATCAGGTGAGGAGAGAGAAACTTGAGAAAAACAATTTACTTAACAATAACCTCAAAATGGAATATTCCCTAGTGCTAGTCTGAAGTATATCAAGTTTCCAAGATTACAAGCTTAAGAAGTTGATCTTAATTGGAACCACCAATGGCTATTAGATGTTCATCTTCTCTTCAATGACTTCATGTGATTCCATTTGTTCAGCAAAGACCATTGAGTATCTATAACGTGTGGAACACTGTATTAGGCTCTGGGGATATAGCAAGAATCAAAATGATACAAATTCCTGCCCTCCTGGAGCCCAAGCACTAACGGTAGAAGGGACCAGGTCATAATTTCCAACTTTATCAATGTTTCCAGGACCTGACTATACTAAAGAACAAATTTTCTTTCTTCTGGATTACTATATATTCATTCCTATGGCTTTTCAGAAGCCAAAGGATGAATGTTAGAATAGGACATCACATCACTAGAAATTCTGCCCAATGTCCCATTACCATAAGAATTTTCTAGGTCTTGTGGAAGCAATAGTTTTAACCACAAAATATAATACCTCTGGTCTCATCACGTTTTCTATTACCAGGCATGCTAGTCTCAGACTCCTTTCCCAGTATCCCTTCCTCTGGCCACTTCTTCAATGGGGACACCCTCAGGAGTCTGTCCTCAACTCTCTTCTTTTTTTTTTTTTTGCGGTACGCGGGCCTCTCACTGTTGTGGCCCCTCCCGTTGCGGAGCACAGGCTCCGGACGCGCAGGCTCAGCGGCCATGGCTCACGGGCCTAGCTGCTCCGCGGCATGTGGTGTCTTCCCGGACCGGGGCACGAACCTGCGTCCCCTGCATCGGCAGGCAGACTCTCAACCACTGCGCCACCAGGGAAGCCCTCAACTCTCTTCTAGGTTCACACCTTCCCTTGGGTTTATTCATGACCTCACCCCAAGGCCATCTTTAAACTGATGACTCCCAAATTCATACCTAGATTCCAATCAACTTTCCTGCATTCCCAACATATGTTTCTTATTCTCTAATGGAATATGAGCAATGACCAAATCACATCATGTCCAGAAAATTTCAACTTCTTTTATGTCTCCAATTTTCTCCTTTTGCTCTGTTTGAGTTAAGGGTATCACCATTCAGCTAGTTCAAAACCTGGGTGCCATCTTGGAACCTTCCTTCCTCTTAACCTCTTACATGCACTCAGTGAGCGTGTTCTATTGAATCGACCTTCTCCATGCCTCTTGTATCCATTCCTTTCCCCCACCCCACACTCCCTTACTATGGGATCTCTGACTTAGACATTATACCAGCCTCTTAACTGGTTCCACTACCTCTAGCGTTGCCCTCCTTATAAACACAAATCACATCACCTCATCTGCCTGCTTCAGACCTTTCAGTGATTTACCTAACATCCACAGAATGAATTTCAAACTCCTTAAGCAAAGCATATGATGTTCATCACAATTTAGCTCTAGTTTACTACATTCTGGGCTTATGTCCTGTCACCGCTTTCATGTTTCCTAATTCATCATTCCAGAGGAGTCAGCATGTCTTTACCACACTGTGGTTCTCCTTCTTCCTGCCTCTTTATACACAGTCTTCCCTCTGCCTGTAGCAGGCCTTTGTCTGCCAAACTGACCTCCTTAAAGATAGCCATGTCTTCTCCTCTGGGAGGCATTCTTTGGTTTCTCTAGGCTAAATTTCAGCTCCTGCTTGGTGCTCTCATACTGTCTTGTGATATCTCACCACATTTATTATAATTGTTTATTAATTTATCTACCCTGGGAAACTATAGGATAAGGGAGGGTAGGAATCTTTTTTATGCCTCTGGTATCTGGGTGAAAGGTCAGTAAACTGTTTCTGTAAAGGGCTGGATAATAAATATTTTTGTGCAACTTGTTACAGCTATTTAATTCTTGCCACTGTAGCATGAAAGCAGCCATTGGCAATACATAAACATATAGGTGTGCGTGTGTGTTTCCCAATAAAACTTTGTTGATAAAAGTAGGCAGCAGGCTGGATGTGGCCCATGGCCATAGGTTGCCAACCTCTGATCTGGTCCAGTGCCTGGAGTACAGTAGGCACTCATTTAAGACTTCCTAAAGGAATGGGTGGATAGGACTTCACAGTTAACAAATATTTTCTCAAGTGTGAATTTATTTGACCCATTTCACATATAAGCAAAAGGGAGGGTTAGAGACATTAAAGCTTTTCCTAATGTTGTACAGTTTCTAAGGGCTGAGGTTGGGACTTGAGCCTATGTCTTCTGATTCCAAATCCTTGGTTCTTTCCATTAGGTGAAAGGCCAAGATTCACAGTGGAGAAGGGTGAGGCAAATTAAAAAATTTACCTCTTATGAGGGAAATACCCCCATAAGGTGAGCCACCGCTAACAATAGAGAAGACAGTGATAAATGGTCAGTAGCCATTTTAAGTTTTGTTTTGTTTTTTATTATTCAGTGGTTAACTGTTAACATTCAAATGTTAAATCAAAAGATCTAAAGTAATTTCACTCCCATCTTAAAAACCTTATCTCCCAAAGCCTTCCTCTAGAACAAGGATCCACCACTGGAAGGATCATTGAACTTAGTCCCCAGCTCACAAACCTTATAAATCCCATGCCAAGATGTCTCCTAAGTAGATGACATTTTAATGATTACTACAGGGAGTTGGGAACTATTGCTTCATCCTCACTATCAGAGTAATTAATTTTCTTAACTACAGGCCAAATTCTGCCACGGGAGTCCAGTTGAGAAATTTCAGGCCCATAGGAAGTACATTAGCTCTTCAAAGTGATTAGGGTGCCATTTCAAATACACAAGCAAAGGAGCTATTAGGCTTCTGGCTTATTTCAAACAACTTGCAGCCCCTGTTTCTCAGGGAAAAAAAAAAAGAAAAAGAAAGAGAAAAAGGGAAAATAACAATTTGCTAAGGTTCTTTATTTTCCAGTAAAAACACCCATGGCCTGCAAGTCATTGGATATCAGGTATTGTGGCTGGGTGAGAGACCAAAGTGTACAGAAAAAGGGTGGAATGCCAGAAGGCAGCACAGAAAAACACAGCCTGCTCCAAAGCACCCCAGAGCTGAGCCTTCAGAGGCCTGACGGGAGGCAGAGCCTCACCAGCCATTGCTCTTGACCAGAGAGAAGGGTGCGGGCTCATGGGCTTTCCAGTCGCTCTCTGGCCATGTCTCACCCCCCTCCCCACAAAATATCAGAAACGCTCACAATGCCATTTTAAAGACAGAGCGGATGAATTATTTCCTCACCATTGTTTCCTCATACAACCCCTATATTTCTAAGTCATCATCATTTGAGTTGCCTCTGACATGCTTTTGTAGAGTATTTATTTAACATCCATGAAGACCACAGAGAAGCTTTAAATATCGGTTTACTCTCACAAAATAGCCACAGCTCAACAGTTTCGCCTTTCAATGAGGCATTCAACTGGCATGCTTCCATGAGACTCGTCTATTCACCTTGGAATTCTATGAACAGCTGGACGATTTTCTTAGCGTCAGTGCTCTCCTTTCAGCTTATTTTACAAAGTGCAAGTCTCCTATAAGAATGTTTATTTGCATCTAAACTCTGCAGCAAATATATTCTTCCAAGGCTATTTTTGAAAATCAACGAACGACATTATTTTATGTCACCTCTAAAAGCCACCCATCTCTAAGACATTTTGACTTTCTCTGGACAATATATACCTATGTGGGAATTGAATGTTCTTTTATATCCTCCCCCCACCCACCATCAAACATTTCAGATTGTTTTGGCTTCCAAAACGCATGCCACAAAGTAAATCTGGATAACAAGTTCAATTTAGCTGGGGGAAAAATATTTTTGTATTTATCTTCTAAGTTTTCTGTAATTCTCATGTATTACTTTTATCCCGGAAATAAAAATGTGAGAAAAGACTTCAGCAATAGCTAGGACAGCTTACTTATAGGAACGGCAACAGGAATTCTAGAACTTGAAAAGGTCAGTGTCCATTCTAGGTGGATATGTAGCTGATAAAATTCTAGGAGTGTTTACACTGGGGATTTGAGGCATAGGGTAAGGCCCTACCAGCTCCAAATTATCTCACTTACCAGGCTTCCACGTGGCCAGTGAGCTGTTCTGCCTGGTAGGAAATTCTCACTGTGAGAACCATTCTGATAAGTTAGACAACAAGAAGAGAACCGTCCCTAGGAAACTGCTGTGATGGGAGGCTCTGGGCAGGAAGCAGAGGAGGACCTGTGTCCTTCTCCAGTGTTCCCACGCCTGCCTAGAAGTCAAGCGGACCAGACTTTCTTATCAGCAAGCTACAACTCTGAAGGTGAAAATAGTTGGATTTGAGAACACGGGACAAGATTCAGATCAGGTTGATGGAGAGCTGGCGACAGTACAGAATTGGGCAGGGGAATTCACACAGGGACTGGGCAACACATGGAGGCGTCACGTGGTTTGTCAAACATGTGAAAACAGCCTCACTGGGACTAGGGGAAACTGGCTGAGTCAGGCCAGTATAGAAACTCAGGTTTTGGCAAAAGATTCTGTGGTGGGGTAAAGAATTTTCTGGAAGCCAGGAAATTTGGCAACCCAGCCTCTGCAATTCTTCCTATATTTATTTCATTAGAAATAATTTTATATTTCTCTCACTATAAAAATAATACATGCTGATGTCTGATGCTTAACTAGAACCAACTATGTGCTAGGTATTGTGCTAGACTCCTTAAAAGGATAATTCCTTTACTCCTCACCACAGAAATAGGTCCTATTGTGATCCCTGTTTTGCAGATGAGAAGAAGGAAGCTTAGAGCTAGGTCAGTTCTAAGTTACATGCCCAGTAAGTGGCAGGGCCAAGGCTCACATTCAATTCTGCTTAACTCCAAAGCCTGTTCTCTTTACCGGTTCTCTTAACCTCAATATCTCTTTCTATCCCATTGTTAGGAGAGAAAAAGAAACACACAAAGAAAAAAAAAACTTTCGGGCTTCCCTGGTGGCGCAGTGGTTGAGAATCTGCCTACCAGTGCAGGGGACACGGGTTCGAGCCCTGTTCCGGGAAGATCCCACATGCCGCAGAGCAACTGGGCCCGTGAGCCACAATTACTGAGCCTGCGCTCCGCAGAGAACAAGAGAGGCAGCGGTAGTGAGAGGCCCGCGCACCGCGATGAAGAGTGGCCCCCGCTTGCCACAACTAGAGAAAGCCCTCGCACAGAAACAAAGACCCAACACAGCCATAAATAAATAAATTAATTAAAAAAAAAACTTTCATTGTTCAACAACTCTAAGAAATATTAACATCTCAGCAAATAGCTTTACAGTCTTTTCTAGATGCACAACTTTCCCACATATTTATACTCTCCTTAAATATATAAAATATTGTATCCCTGACTTTATTTAACTTAATACAAGCATTTCCCTAATTAAGAAAACAATTAGCTGTGAACCACATTTTATGAAGCCGATATGATGTACCATGTTCTATAAAACCTTCCCCTATCACTGAACACTTAGGTTGTTTCCAAGTTTCTACCAGTGAAAACAGTAAAATTTTATCTGCATAAAGTGGCCTCATCCCCCAGCATTACTTAGGATAGGGTCCTAGCAATTAAGATGATTGGCTCAAAAGGCATGAAGATTGGAAAGGTTTTCATTCTTGAGCTATATTACATATGTGGCTTCATACCATGCTGGTTGGAACATCCCCACCAGCAGATCTAGAGGGCTTGATTCAATTCACACCTGACAAAATGGGGTTTACTTTATTTCATTAGTCTTCTATACCCTCATCTTAATCTTCCTCTTTCCCCTGTCTGCATTTCAAAACAGAGAAAAAAGTGCACCCTTCTAAACACTATCTCCTTTTGCTTTTTAACTTGCTACCAGAGGAACTATTTTTACAATTACTCAGCACTGAAACCACAGACTTATTCCCATGGCTGACCGGATAAGGGGGATAAAGAAATGAGAGAAATAAAAATTGTATGGAATTTTCCTTTGAAAAGTCTCAGGATTTGGACCATTGCTTTCCATTTTATGTTCATCACTCCAAACCAACTACAACTCCCATGTGGCCTCTTAGGTTTTTTTTCTCCTTCTATCTCGTTCACCCTGCACTCTATTGTCAGAATACTCTTTCATAAACACAGAGCACATCATGCAAATGTCCAGCAGATAAAGTCTCAATGGTCCTCTATTTCTTATATAACCTCTTTGCCTGGCTCTCAACGTCCAACCGCTACCCATCAGCAAGCAACCCTTATCTTTCTAGGTCTTCCTTCCCATTAACTTCATCTTCACTTTGCCTGCCTGCCTTTCCAAAGAAGCAGGCTGAAGGAACATGCATTCGACACTTATATTTTAACAGAGATAGAACTTGCCATTTATATGATGATTCAGAGCTGTCACAGGACCTTCCAGTGCTTATCACTGTAATGTCAATTGGTGAAAGTGCCTATTAATAAAGGTTTCTGGCTGATGGCATTTTGAGATGATAGTGTATTCTGAATTCCTGGTCTCAATCTATCACAGCAGAAGCACATACTTCACCTTGAGTTTGATCGAGAATGAGGACTCTGGACTCTGAGACTATTCAGTCTGTGCAGCTATTGTGTAATCTTATGCTTAATATAATCACAATCCTTTAAAAATTCTGGCTTTTGTGGACAGCACTTGCATCCACCTTCTAGCCCAACTGTGCTGTATTAAGCTTTCTCAGCTGGTAGTTGCTCTGCTTTCAAGGGAATGTTTAACTCAGAGCTTTGCAAAAATGGACTTCTATTCTGTTGGCTACAGAGTACAACGCAGGTCAAGTGGAATTTTTGGCACTTCATTACATTCCCTGACCCTTACAAAACAAACTTCAAAATATATATATATTTGCAGCAATTTGGAATAAACACTACATACAAGTGTTGATGGTAGATTTTCTGAAGAACTACCAAATGCATCAAGACTAAGGAAAACATTCTAATGATTCTTTCAAAGATGAATACATTTAAATTCTCGTTAAACAATCTTCTTATTTAGCCTTCTCAGGCTTTGATGACATGCCACGATTGGCTGTTTATCAAAAACTTAACAAGAAATGCTTAACAAGATATAATCATGTGCACACACTTCTGCATAATTAAACCCCGTTTATAAATCATTGCAGGGTGGAATATGGTCACACCACTCAAGAAAGGCGGGTGGCTAGCAAATAACACTTTTTTCTCCATCTGTAATGAAAAATCTTATCATGTGAATGCTGTGAAGGTGACATAATCATCTGATCTTAAATCTTAGTTAAAAACATCTATTTCCATCTCAACTGAAAGTTCTAACAAAATTAGGAAATTAATTTAGATATAAGAAACATGATCAGGCACTAATTGTTAATACTGGGATTGTTGGCATGAAGGTGGAAGATTCTCATCCTTTGAAGGTTTTTAATTGGATAGATTCTCATCTGTGTGTGTTTTTTTCAAAGTAGGATTTAGCTGATTCTCAGTTTCTTCATTTTATAGCTGTTCTTTCAGTTGGAAAAAAAAAAGGAATAATTGAGATTGAGTAATGGATATTTCTCTAGATCTCTGAGACTAGGTATTGCACAGCATTAAAGAGTACACTTTTCCATTTGTTTTACGACTTTGTCCAGTTAAAGTTACTGAGATAAGCACTCCAGTATTTACTTGTAACTTGAAACCCCTTTCATGGTGGGTCTGGATCCTAAGGGAAAAGAATTAACATTTGAGGAATGCTTACCTTGTGCCAGGCTTTTTATATGCATTATCTCATTTAATTCTCATAACCACAAGATACGGTTGATATTATTTAATCTGATTTTATGTGCTTGAGATCATGAAGGGAGTATAAAGTATAGAACAAGAATTTGACTCTAGCTTTCTCTCTTTATTTTTTTGAAGCCCAAGATCCTTTCACTTAACCACACTGGGTTTCCCACTGAAGCCAGTAATGTGGAGGTGACAAAAAGGGGCATTCTAACAATAAGGGATGTTCTGAACTTTGACATAGGTTCCTCTGTGGGAGTAAAATAAGTAAGAAGCAAATACGATGAATTAGATTGAAACATGTTCAATCTAACGCAGTGCCCGGTGAAGTGAATTATGGACCATCCATACCATGGAGTACTATGCCATGAAATGGAAAGCTGTCCATGAGTTGCAAAACAGTAGAAGAACAATATGTGCAGAATGATATACTCTAATGCAATAAACAACCACACAGAGGTATGTATGTCCTTAGGAACAGGTCTGGAAGGGTAGATACAAAAATGTTAGTTGCTTCTGCTCAGCAGGCTAAGAGTGACTAGTAGGTAAATTTGACTTACATGCACGACAGTTGCTTAAATTTTGTGTGTGTGCAATTCTGCACATTACATTTACAATTAAAAATCACGTAGTGGATGAGTTGAATAAGCTGTAGGAATGACTCAACCTAAGGCATGGGTGATTAAAGAGATTTAATCTCACAAAAGCAAAACAGCCCAATCTATTTGAAACTCTGTCAGGCTTCAACATTACTATATGCATATGGTGAAAGCTACAACCTCATCACTTGTATTGCACTTTGCATTATCTGAAGAAGGTGTTAACAGAAGGCAAATGAGGAACAGTCATTTCAAACTTAACATGTCCAGAATGAAGTTCTCCAGTCGGCTCTTCCTATTCAGCCTGTTCCTCCTCCAGTTTTACCCATCTGTGCCGCACTACCATTTCTCCACTTGCCCAAACCCAAACCCTAACAGGCACACTCAATTTCTCCTTTCCCTTCCCCACTGCACCCCAACCATCAGCAAATACAATCTGATCCATCATCAAAATACCTCTTTAAGATCTCCACTGAAGTCACCATTACTTCTTGCCTGGACTACTATGGTCTCCTCCGTATAGGTTTCCCTGCTTTCACTTTTGCAAATCATTCTCCACCTGTCAGCCAGGGTGATCTTGTATATCCCTCAATTTAGCACTCTTTATGGCTCTTCACTGTATTTAGAATGGAATTCCACTCTCTCACTGTGGCCCACGAGAACCTATGTGATCTTACACTGGTCCAACATCTATGACCTCAACTCCACCACCATGCCCCTTGTCCATTAGGCTCTAGCCCGCCTGGCCTGCTTTCTGCTTTGCAAATACATAAAGCTCTGTGCGGCCTCTGGGTCTTTACACTGTCTTTTTTTCTTCCAGAAATACTCTTCTTTTAGCTGTTTACATGGATGGCACCTTATCAATGTGAATCAGTGTCTTACAGACGAAGGAATTGGATATCAGAGAGTTTAAGTAACTTATTTGTGGTCATCACTCTTGGTATGTGGTGAGGCTAGGTTTTGAACTCATGTCTGAATCATTTCAGGCTCTTGCCATTATACTAAATAACAAAGTAAACCCAGCCCATCCCAGGGCTCTGGCTACAGTTCTGACAATCAATCAGCAAACATCTACTTGTTGAAAAGCCAGAAAAAAGAAAGTATTTTAAAAGTTCCTTTTGTAGGTTCCCCTTCCTACCTCTAGTACATTCCCCAGCTTCTGCAGGAAGACGCGGATCAGCTGGAGAGGGAAATCTGAGATTGATGCATTCGGAAACTCTTGTATTAGAGATTTGAAATTAAATATTGCTCATTTAGGAAATGAGACTGTGACAGAACAACCAGAAACTTTGCAACTTACTTAGTTAGGTGTCCAAAGAGGACTTTCATGGTGTCACGATTTGGTGGAGGGAGTTTTTGTACAAGAGACTTTATAGTTTCAATTCTTGTGTTATTGTCTTGCTTTTCTGGAAAAAAAAAAAAGAAATTAAAAAGGAAGGTTAGAAAAGAATGATATTTCTTAGGTGCATGAGGGAATTTTCTTAGGAGAATTCTGGACTAAGTCTGAGCAACTTAAAAGTTCTAATTAGCAGCCAAAGGGAATAGTTATACTTGAAATCAGGATCATGAAGTTTCTTTATTTTGACTCTGAATTAGATCATGGGAAAATGAAAGCAGCAACAGTGTGGCTCTGACACGATCTTCTTATTAAGATCAGGTACTACATCCGTTTTCATAAATGCTTTACTATTTTACAAGTTGTGGCAGGGTAAATAATGGCCCTCCAAAGATGTCTCTGTCCTAATCTCTGGAACCTGTGAATGTTACCTTCCATGGAAAAAGGGACTTTGCAAATGTGATTAAATTAGGGATTCTGAGATGGGGAGATTATTCTGGATTATCTGGGAGGCCCAATGTAATCACAAAGGTGGCTAAGAGGGAAGCAGGAGGGTCAGAGTCAGAGAGAGAGGGGATATGACAATGAAAACGAAAGGAGATTTGGCTATGTGATAAAGGACCATGGGCCAAGGAGTAAAGAGAGCCTCTAAAAACCAGAAAAGCTGAAGGAAGAGAGCCTCCAGAAGGGACACAGGCCTGCCAGCACCTTGATTTTTGCCCAGTGAAACTGACTTCACACTTCTGGTCTTCAGGAACGTAAGATAATAAATTCTTATGGTTTGAAGCCACTGAGTTTGTGACAATTTGTTACAGCAACAATATAAAACAAACACACAAGGACATATATTCTCATTCAATTACCAACATTCTATTATTTTGCTTGATTTTGTGGAGAAGTAAAGAACTTTTAAAATTAGTTCTATGCTATCTTTTCTCCCTAATACATTTTGCTTTTGCTGTAAAACAAAAAAGTGCAAATAAATTTGAAAGCATAATACTTATTCATATACATTTTGTTTCATTTTTTAATTTGTATTTTTTATTGATTTTTAATTTTTTGGTCATATACATTTTAAAACAATAGGAAGTTGTTCAAAACTACATACCATATTGGTTGTTTTCCTTCATTTTGTTTCTTTTTGCCTTTCTGGGCATGGGTGGCATAAGAAGAACTGAGTTACTTAGTACACTAGAGAATTTATCTTACCATAGTTTTAACCAGGGCCCAGAATTATAATTACTTCTCAAACTTAAACTCCTTAGATACACTGACTCAGGTGCCTTTCCTTTCTATACGTTAACTTCTAGCACAGAGCTCCTGATGATTCTAAAGAGGCCACTGCTGGAAAAGATGATAGATAAGAGAATAATATGTAAGGCACCCACCCACGCAATATCCATTCTCTTCTTCTTTAGCTAGACAATCCCGCTGTTGAAGGGATGGCCACATCCTTCATCCTAGCTTCCTTGCTTGGCAGCTGGAATGACCGTATGACAGAGTCCAGCCAATGAGAAGGCAAAGTGTTATGTGGGACTTCCGGGGAGGCTGTGTGCAGGAGGCTAATTTATCTTTGTGGTCCTTTGGCCTTTCTGCTCCTCAGAATGTAGATGGCATGGTTGTACCATGAGATGACCTTGAGAACTGAGGCTATGCAGAGTGGGACACACAGTATAAAGAGCTTCCCTGAATCTGTGGAGCAGTCAGCCCAGTCCTGCACTGTTGGTCTCTGAGTTTCTTTAACATAATAAGTCCTTGTGTACTGAAGCCTTTGAAGGTGGGTCTCTAAACCAAACGTACTTCCTAATACAGTGTGCTTCCAAAAGCCCAGTTCATAATCACCTGTTATTAGGTATATAAACTTTATACAGTGGGGCAAGAAAGAGTTAGTGTAGAAACTGGCAGGGTGTTTTGTTTTCCTTTTTTTAAATACACTTTTGCAAAAGAAACTTTTTATAAGGAATTACAGGAAAATATCCTGCAGAAGATAGTATTTGGCTAAAGTAGGGTGGGGGCAGTCTTCCTAGTAGAACTCTGCTTGGAAGCGTTTCTTCTTCTTCCTGAAACCACAGAGGTCTATAAATAATGCCTCCCACAGTCTGAGCTTTCAAAACTGCACTTACTCTTAGAAGAGTTCCGGAATAATATGGATTGGACAACTGCAAATGAAAGAGACAAAGGGGAGAGAAAAAGAGAGAGAAAAACAGAAAAGCCGGTTGCAACATCACAGCAGACAGCAGATCTAATCTTTCTGCCGAAGGGTAGAAAGCCACCTTGTAGCTTAATGATGGTAAGACAATGTGATGCTTCACAGGACCAGTTGGAGCCTATAGGATATGAGAAACTCAGAAAAAGAAGGAAAACAAAGTCAATAAAGATGAGAGTGAAATTGGTACAGTACATTCAGGACAGAGCACTTAGGGATACTTGGATACCTTGTATCTAGCCATCTGAAGCTAATGCAACACACCAATGATCATATACATAAACAGGTACATATACATACATTTATATATTTATGAGATGGGTATATTCTGCATAGTTTGGCATGATGCTAGTAGTTGAATTTACCTAAGGATCTGCTGAACTACTTGATTCAAGCAATTAAGATGAAATTAGGAGAGGTGAGGGAGAGGAGGGAAAGGAAGGAGAGCCTTTCTAATTTCACTGAAGTCTCTGGCCATGGTTATGATTAGGTCAATGTCAGAGTCTCCAAAAAAGGGATCTGTTGACATTGAGGACTATAGGAGTAGTGGCCATAATCTAAGCCTGACAGACAATAAATGGAGAGTGGTCTAAATGGCTATATCCAGCAAACCTCAGTTTTAGGGAAATATACTCCAGTCTGGGTAGGTTTAAGAAAGGCTGGTGTTGCTTAACTGGACATACTTGAATGTGCAAGGTCACTGCCATGGTGCCTGGGCAGGAATTAAAACTTTAGTTTGTCTGTTTAACCACTAGGTAAAAGAATTATGACCTTCCCTAGACAAAGTCCCTGTTCTATGTTCCATTGCACTTAAGACATTCTATGTAGATAACATTCTGCATGATATTTTCATGGCTTGAATGCCGTTCAATTTTTCCTATTAAACTGAGAATTTTCCCATAAACTGAGGCAGCTCTTATACTGGTATATAGTGGGTTAAATGAATAAAGAAAGAATTAGTGAACAAAGGAAAGACATGAACACAGATTGGAACAGACAGACCTTGGTTTGAATTCTGTAACAGCTTTTTATTAGCTGTGTGGTCTTGGACAAGTTTCTTATTTTCTTTGAAAAATGTCTGAGGCCAATTTTATGGATTGAACAAGATAGTATGTAATGAACCTAACGATGACTAGTAAAAAGTAGGTACTCCATAAGTGTTCACCCCCGCCCCCCCGCCACCTTTTTTGAGGCCCATGCTGGGTATGGTTCACCTTTTATCTTCAGCAATGAGCATACTACCTGGTTGCAGTCAGCGTTCAAAATGTAGTTTCTAATACTTGAACTGAGTTGGTGCCAGTGGGTGACGGTACACTTGCTATGGTAGCCTGACATTTTACAACACACTAAATAACTTGTGGTGGGCAGAGAGACCGATGATCTGACTGATGAGCAGCTCAGTTCCATGCAAGAATTCTTATAAAAGTACATGGTGGTTCCCATATCTGCTTGTAAGAAACATCCTACACGAAGAATACTTTATAGAAACATTTTTCTCTCTTCCTCTGCTTTCACACATAATTGAGGAACTGGAATGAATGGTGGTATATACATATTTGTGGCTGGGTTACACTTAAGTAGTGGAGGGGGTACTGGACAATGGCTTAGAGAGGGCTGAAATATTATCAAGGAGGAGCAATTTATTGTTCTTACAACATAATCAGAACAAAATCTTTGAAAAGGTTATAGGAAAGCAGTGGTTTCCCCTTCAAATCAATACCATACCCACTCTTCCATAGCTTGTAAAATCAGGAAATAACACAAACACTTCTAAGTAGAGGAACATCTAAAAATACAATTGGATACATTAAAATCAAAATGACACCTTTTCTGATCTGGTTTATTGATGTGTCATATTAGGAGTTGGAATCAGCATACATAATACAGCAGTGGTTAATGAGCTAAGATTCAGACACAGTTTACTACAGATGTGTCAACTGTCTTCAACTGATTCAGCGAGCATCTGAAAGACAGCATTTTCTATTAATATTTCTCCTTCAGCATATGGTTTCTCATTCTTGTGAAGTATTGAGAGTTCTGAGAAGACTTTGAGATATCTCTGACTCTTTTACATTATGTCTAAAAGGGGGGAAATGAACCTTTTCTGCATGGAGAATTAGAGAACCTCTTAGGTAAACTGTATACTAAGAGACTTACACAAAATCTTGCCAGTAATTAAAAAAAACCTCCATGATTCTTTCCTTTTTCACTCACATTTGCTCCTACCTTCATTCCCTTATAATTTATTTTTGTATCTACTCTATGTTCTCTAATACGTCTGTTTTAGTTCCCACCCAGATCCCAATAGCCTCTCCAATCTCTGAGCTGTGAACCCACATTGCATACAAAATCTTTCTGTAGTGCTTCATTCTTGCGACCCAATAGTAGCAAAAATGTCTATGTAAAAATATGCACAGTGTACATGTACATATTGAGATAGTAAACTGTTTTTTACTAATGCCTATTCCTCACTCACCTGGCCCCATATTCTCAAACTACCTTAAACTCTTTTGTAAATGAGCTTCTTCAAAAACAACTCCAGGCCAGTTAGAGAAGTAACAGCTCCTGCATGATGTGAAATAGCCTTTAATGTTATGGTAAGGATGTGGCTTTACAGTTTTCCTCTGATTCATGGTTTTGAGGACACATTTTTAAAAATATGGTTTATGATGCATTTGCATTCATCTGCATGAAATGTTGCTACTAAAACAAGGACATTTACAACCGAATGCCTTTTTTTGCAGAGATAAGAGAAAGTTATACAACGATGGAAAGAGTTCTGTGCAGTGCAAAACCCTGGACCTGGTGACCCCTGGACACTTTTCCGGCCTTATCATCTATGCATTTATTATTCTTAACTTATTTATAGTCACATGTTAAATCATATTTCAAAATTAATTCTGCTTTGTTATGTAGGTTCACCCAGGGGAAGAAAAGACCAGATTCTCCCAGTAACCAATGTATCAGTAGTACTATTCTTTCTATTTGTCTGTAATTCTTAAAGGACAACTGTACCCCTTTGTTTTGAGGAGGTCAGCAATATCACAGCTGTTCTGCTTCTGAAAGTTACTCTGGAATGTATAGTGCATCCTGTATGAAAAAAATGGTAGTCACTTATACGTCAGGGCTATATTTGGAAGAAAGCAGTTTAGTTTCTATTCACTTTCTATTCTTTGTATCATCACCATTTCAGAATTCAGTTAGAGACTGTCCTGGCTTACAGGAGGAATGATTATCTTCAGAGAACATTTTATTTTTTTAGTGTACCATACAACTGGATGCAAATCTTTGAGGACATGATTTTTAATTATAAAATTTGAATTGGGTGTTGAGGAATCATCCAAGGCATGACAACAATCGCTTGATAACTTTCTTTAAATAATTTACGTTGAATTCAGGGAGGAACACTGGGGGGGAGGGGAGCAAATTCAAGACTTACAAATGGATACAAATAGAGGCTTTAAATCCCTGTTATAAATTAAGAGAAGTGGTATATCATGAAGGAGTCTGAAAGAACTAAGTTAGAATTCTTGCTCTGCAGTTATGATTTGGGACAAGTTGCTTGAATTTCGATGCTTCCAGTTCCTTATTTAAACGCACACACGCACAACCCATTTGTTGAATTAAATGTTTCAATGTACATAAATGCACATATTATAAGTGCTTATTGAATGTAAGTACCCTTCCCATTAAAATCTTTCTTTTGAATCATCTATCTGCCCTGACACATGATTGTTCATAGTTCAAGGCCATTTCCCAAATCATATGAAGCCATAAATACTTAGAATGCTGTCCATTATGAAAGAGTGTTTGGTTCTAACTCATAAGTAGACATAGTGTATTATAAATAGCTGTGCCATTGCATCATAAAAAGGAAGAACAATGGACTTCAGGCTAATCTGGAGTTGGCAATTGGCAATTTTTCAAGAGTCTGCTCCCCTCGCCCCATCCAAACTGAAGAGCCATTTTTTATTTTTAGTTAAAAGGAAGACACATTCTTAATGTCTGCAGTTACCTGGTAAGTTTGATTTTAGGTACTGATAATCTATGTCAAGGCAGTTCAACTTGAGAACACAGGGCAGGAAAGATGCAGCCGGAACTGAATCTACTTTCTCTAGTAGGGATCACCTGCATATTAGATCTAATCCCCTCACTGGTACACCAGATTTCTGTTGTATTCTTTGTTTCTACTTCCAGGAGATATTAATGTGCTGTCTGATTTTTGAACAATTTTTCCCTTTTAGGAAGAATTTTAAAAATAACTCTCCATAGCTAATAAATGTCAGTAACAAAAATTCTCTGGCCAACTGATTGACATAAGTCCATGGATTCCTCAACCTGTGAGGAAAGTTTCAGCATCCTGTCCAGTTTTGCATCATTTCCAGAGGCCATTTCTGGTCCCTGTGCAGGTGGAGCTAGGCCATCTACAGCATGCTATTAGGGGCAAACTTAGTTTTGTTAAGGCTGACTTCTGTTTCTTTTCACCTCTACTCCTAGTCTCTGGCAATACCAACTAGAAAATTATTGAAAAGAAAAAAATACCTTTTTGTTAAATAATTTTTAGAGTATTAAACATACATATGTACGCATGGTTGAAGAAAAAAATGTTTATTAAGACCAACGTGCAGCGTGTGGCAAACACAAAGTTGATCCCTATCTACTGTCATTTTACAGCCTAGAGGGGCAGATAAGATACAAAATGTGTCCCAGAGATGTTTAAACTTAAGACATATCATTATATAGTTATCAGTGGAGTTTGTATCTTTCTTTTGACTGAAGGAATCCTCTAAGATAATTGTTAAACTCAAAATGCTTCTTGGGTGTTAGTTCCTTATACCAAAAAATTCAAAATAATTGAGAAATGCAATTAATACCAAGTCACAAATGTAAAATTTTTTCTAATCGATTTCTGAAGGTCTTCGAATCATTATTCTTAACTTCTTTGTATATCCCCAAATACATTCAAGAAAGTAATTTAATCACCTTTTCTTTTTCATGTAACTGTATCTATGTTATCTTAGGGACTTCTGGTGTATTGACCTCACACTGAGGGCAAGTTTGGAAAATGTATTCAAGTTTTAGGCTCTAAGTAACTTTTAATAACTTGTATTATTGCTTTGGTGCAATCACTTTGGGGATGGTAACATTTTCTAAAATTCACCAACCTGGAACTGTCTCTTAAAACAAATTTCCTCAGTTTTGCAGCAATGCCGCTCTTTGTCTGAATCAAAGAGTAAGGTAGTGGCAGCAATCTTCACAGGAAAAGCATGATCGTAGTATCCTGGCTAAAATTTCTTGTTTTCAAAGTAATTTTGCAAGTGTCATGGTGGCCAAGCACATTTCTGTAACTTACAAATGATACTAATTCATCCTCAGGTGAGAGTGTGTGCCGAGAAAATAAAGCTCACTAGTTTATTTAGTTCTCCTTTGAGAATTTTCTTTAAACTATACTTATCCGTGCATATCTGGTTTTATAAGCCTTTAAAAAAAAAACAGCCTTATCGTTTTGAGACATTTGACATCTTTCTAACCATAAACCAGTAATTCTTTTCAAATACTCAAGTAGCTATTTACATTAAGCATTATCTTTGTACATTTTCATGAGGGTGGCAATCCTACAAATACTTTTCCAGATTTAAAGTTTTAATGTGTCTACCTCTTTCCACTGGTAGACAAATTAAATTTATAGGGGATTAAAAAAAATCACACTTGAAAACAACTAGGATGTGTCACACAATTAAGAAAAATGTGAACGAAGAAATATTTTCCCCTGTCTTTTGGGTTAAAAATATTTTTTGAAGAAGCATATTCAACTTTATCCATAACTATTCATTTGGAACAAAACACCTCTCAAGAGGAGATAGTGGTTAGTATGAGGTGAACTGTTTCTCCAGACAGTTCATTCGACATGGCTGCACAGTGACATTGAGAGCAGGGGAGAGTTAACAGCACAAGCATCAAACTCCTTTAAGAAATGGGGAATAAAATAATTGTATGATTCAGCTTTTTTTTTTTTTAATTGTGAGAGTATTGTAAAAGAAGAAAAACAGGCAACATGTGGTAACTTTAGTCAGCATTTCTGAACTGGGAATGATAAACACCTCTGCCTGGCTCTGGCATTTATCAGGACTGAGATATTATTACCACATAGAGTCACAGCATGGTTACCGTTATCATCGGAAAAAAGAGCCAGCTAATCTTAATGGTTTGTAAAGCCGTTACCTGCACCGGTCTGACATTTATCATGATCATTTTACCACATGGGTCCTACATAGCAAAGGTCTTTTATCTGGAAGGGACATCACTATGAATTATTATTTGCAGCTAGGTAGAAAATTGTATGTTGTAGATACCTTTTCTCATTATAAATCACATAGTCACATTTCACCGTTTCCCCCAGAAAGTTGCTGAGCCCAGGCTTTTTGCCACAGCTTGCTTTCCTCTCCCTCTCTCTCTTTCTTTATGGTTTCTTGAAATTATTAGCCACCTTTTTCATTAACATCCTTAACATAATCTTTGAAGAATCACACACATATGGACATACTTTCAGTAGAGTTAGGGGACTTTCCTCTACATCCTATAAAGGGACTGCACTGTCCTTTAGAAATTAAAGTTGATAAACTGTCCACTTTTTTTAATGCTTATTCTCTCTTCCGTCTTGGGGGCCGGAGTTTTCTCTCTTCTTGACCTTGTCAATAGAATATTTACCAGTAGATTAGATGAAATTTCTGATGCTTGATTTGTAATACTCAAAACACGTATGCCATTTGTTGCCTGAAATCCTTTGCTTGGAAATGTGTTCTCATAAGGAGTACGATGTAGTTTACTTTGTTCGATTGTGAGTTTTTCCAGATTCTGTTCCAGTAAGTTACAATGAAGTCGAAGCTTCTGCCAACAAATTTGTTTAAAAAGGAGCTTAGGTTCTATCCCTAACTATCTAGGTCCTAAACGACATACATTAATATATATAGAAGAAATAAGGATATTAAAAAGTACGATGTTTTTGAACCATGGGGCCAGGACAGTAAAGTGAAATGCATTGATTTGACCATGGAAAATTACAATGAAAAGCCCAAATTGTTTACCATGGGGAAGAAATGAACAAATACTCTCTTTTAAAAAGATTGAGACAACTAATCTTCTGAAGGAGATATTTATATATCTTCTTCTTTCTCAAGTGTTCCATTAGGAATAAACAAACCAGAAATTCTGCACTTCTGTAATGAAGAGGGAGGAGAATTCTTTGCCATCTTTGCATTTAGGAAGAAATGTGCAAGAAGAATGTGACAATTTAAGCAAATCAAGATTGTTTCAAATGGATCACAAACAGGACTTTGCGGGATACTTTATACTAGCACGTGAAGCAGACAGTAAATTTGAAAGGAGGATTTTCTCAATGGTCTAGTTCTGATGTGTTTTCCTATCTCTTTGTGTGTTTAAAAAAGGTTTGGATGTGGTGTTGAATATTGCTTCGACTTTTTTGCAAATGAGTTCTGGAGAAATATCCGCACATGAAGGAAAGCTGATGTGCTGTAATGCTGACAGCAGCTGGGGGGATATGAATGAAGAAACCAGATTCCCAAGCCTGAATTTAGCAAAAATAAACACCTATCATTCCATTAAAAAGTTGTGCCATTTTAAATGTTTACGGGCATTAATAGCAGACCTCTCTCCCTTTGAAAAAGCCAATATTTTTCTCAAAGAATTCCATTCTTTGAGGGGGAGATAAAAACTTGAATTTGACATGCAGTATTTTGCAATAATCTACAGTAGTTTGCCAGTCTTCCTACATTTGATTCCACATTAATTTTTGTATTATTATAAATTTCCTCCAAAGGATACAATTTCTGTTTCAGAGATTTGTGAGACGAACTTGCATAAATTTGGGGGCAGGGGGTGGAGTGGAAGATGTCATTTGTGAAACCAATCTGTACTTTCACTGCTCAGAAAGAGCTGTACACACTTTGGTTAGGTCATCTAAAATTTCATTGTAAAGAGGTGGTCTAATATTCTAACACACTGTCTTACCCATCGAATGAAAGACTGCACTGATTTCAAACAAACAGACAAATAAACAAACAAGCGAGCCCTTTTATTCTTTCTTATTTCAGAATGACTCTTCCATTCTAGCTTAACATCATTCTGCCATTATTGTCCCCCCAAAACTGTAACCTGGGAGCATTTACAATAATTAGTGAGGGGCTTTGGTGCCTGGGTTTTTTCTCCTTTTCTGGGGAACTGGGTGAATTGTTGAGTGCTAATGAAATTCGGAGACTTCTAGCAGTGGTTGAACCAGGCACGGTGCGGGCAGACGCGTTGAGCTTCCCACTGTGCTGCAGTACAAGCCTCCCCGCTGTTATGTTTACCATAGTTTTAATGTCTGTGAAAAAAATTCCTGATGCAACCGAATTATGTTATGCCCTCTTGTTTATCTAATCCCACCCTACCCCCCGAATTTAGCAGATTCCTGTTGCCCCTGCCTGTGACAGAAAGAGCCTTCTCAACTTGGTGGCCATCTTACCAGGCCAATTCTCGCCACCACAATCCAGCTGCTATGCAGCCACGGCCGGAGGATCACACATGATCTATTTAGACGTTCCGGGAGGATAACACACACGCCTTGCTCTACTTATATCACCTCATAACAGATATCCTCTTCTCTACTGCGTGTGCATGTCATCGGAGGTAATGTTAAAGCACCGACATCGACAATGCTAGCTTAAACTGCAAGTGTACTTGGTGAAATGCACTGTGTCTTTAAAGAAATCTATCAAAAGACCTCAAACTATCACTGCAAACTAAATAATGTGCTCAAAGATGAAAACAACCGATCTGTGATCTGAGTTGATTTATTCTTTGTCCTTTTCTTAAAAATGGTTATCTTGAAGAAAATGACCATTCCATTCCATCGTAAATTGACAAATTCACCAAGTGTGATGTACAGTGAAGTTTTTAATGAATATTCATACCACTCTTTCAGTCCATTAACAGGACTTAAGACAATGAGGATGCAACTCATTCCCATTTAGATAGTGGGGGGAAGGGGAATGCGGAATTAATAGCATAAACAGCACTTGGAAAAGTTTAACTTTAATGTATCAAACTCCAGGTGCCAGAGTTTGAAGAAAATAACCAATAATAGCCATTTTTAACATATTTGATGGGACTGATTATGCAATGTGCAACTCTAAATGGCTTATAGCACATTGTAGCATGGTTCCATCCCATTGGCTACAGTAGGGTGCAGGCAGATGGATGACAGTGACAGGGAGAGAAGTGCTTTTGCTTAGCCGTGCGTTAAGATGCCATCCAGAAGCTCTGTGCACTGCAGACACTTCATTAGGATGCCAGGATAATGGTAAACTACCACTCAGAGTGACACCCCATTTCCTGCTTACTGAGCGCTCCAACCTCGGCAGATGTCAACAATCTCACAGTGCTACAGAGCAGACCTAACTTTCCAGCCACTTTGACTCCAATTTTTTCCTCCTAACAGTGCCATACATTATGTGCAATATGTAATGGCAAACACCTCACTGAAAACAAAATCTGCCCAGTTCGTTATGACTGGAGTGCTTAATTTTTTTTTTTTTCTTTTAAAAGATGAGGGACAGTGAGTTGGGTAAGAGAATATGTCCATTCACTCTTTTAACCTCAAAATGTCTTGCTATGATTTCCATTTGCTAATCAGTTCAAAGTGTTAATTGTGTGGTGAACTCTGATTAATAGTAGTTAAACTCTGATCACAAGGGATACGTTTCTTTTAATTAATGTCCGTTTCAAAGGTAAGTGATTGTGGAATTCTTTTGTTAAAGACTGTAGACTCAGTTTTGCTATGGTTCTTAGCTGTCTGGCAAGAAAAGGCTGACCTGAGCATCTGGATGATATTTCCTCTGCAAATGTATGACTTGAGGCCATTTGCACACCTCCTTACCCGCAATTCAAGCCAATAGAAACTTTTTTTTTTCCTATGGTGTAAAGTCCAAAATTCTTTTTATAAAGAACCAAGGTGTGGTTTAGACAATGAAAAAAAATCCCCCAAATGGAAAAATAATATTTTGAAATCGATCATTACGATAAATGATTGATTTACATTTTGTGATACTAAGCATATTCTTAGAGGCTCAAAGGGCCTTCCTTGCAAATGGCAAGACTAAAAATAAACATCCTCCTCTCAGGTCTGTTACCATTTCCAGGTAAAGATGCAAATGTAAAGAAGAAGTCATAGACAGAGGTCACACTCCAAGGGAGAATTTGAATGCAGACTTTCAATGTGATGTCCTTGATGCAAATCTTGACTTTTGGTTTAAAAATGGCATCTGATTGGCAACACCTAACCACCTCTTGGAACTTGTCACTAAATATGCTTGAAGACAAAGAAAAAAGACTAGAATTCTTAAACACGGACTCACAGGCAACGTGGTGACAAAAAGTTTATAGTAATTTCCTTCAAGACAGATGGAATTTAACTGGAAAGTGCCAGCACAAGTGGGACCACTTGTGCTATTGAACTATTGAACCAGAGAGCCTGTCTTTCTCAGAGCAGATAGAAACATCCTTCTCTTTCTTTCTTCAACTGTCTGATTTCAGAATCAAAGACTCAAGGTCTGTGCCAACCAAAAACTCCCTTTCCTCAGCTGATAGTGTTGAGTACTGTGAATAGTATAGTTTCCTTCTTCCCTTCCTCACCTGTCCTCTGCCCTTCTAACTATAGATGAAGACTTCTCTTTTGCCTGCAACAATTTAGAGATAGCAATTTCCACAAAATAACCAAGGAGATTGAGAATGGAAGGCAGAATAATAATAACAATAATAACAATAATAATAATAATTGAGAGTGGAAGGCAGATGATGGTGCATATCACCATAGGAATTGTAGTCCCATATGTAAAACGTAGGAGGGAGGTGGAGACTGGCAAAATTCTATTAGGAACACATTCTTGGAATTCTAATGTTGTATGTCGTTCATCTTTTAGAATGCCAGTGAGTTAAGAAACATGGTGGGAGAAATATCATCAGGATAGTAGGGCCACAAGTCAGTAAGTGTGCTAGAGAAGAATAAATATAAGAGCTGTGATTATCAATTTGTCAACTGGATGGTACTCCAGGACAAAGATTAGGCTAAAACTAAAGCAGAGGGTGAAAGGCAAAATGCAACGTGCACAGAATGTTGCATGCATTTCCACCTTTTGAGATGAGTAAACATAACGAAATTTCCAACAATGCATGACCTATGAAAAAACTCATTTCAGGTAAGAGAACAATGCTCAGAAATGCAGAACTCTCACAATGACCATGAGACAATTAGGAAACTACTTAGTATTTTCAACAGAATTTTGTATGTCAAGGAGTCTAATCAAAAGGATCAGCAAGCCATAGGGAGAGAACTGGATAAGATGAAAACATACCAGGATGAGATGATAAGGAGATAGATGGTGAGGAAAGACAGTGTGAAATCTAAAAATGCAAAACAAAATTAAATTTTACATTAAAGGCCAAACTGTCATTGTAGAAAAATTAGGTCAGTGATATGGATGACAAACTAGAGAAGCTTCCTCAGAATGTGGAAACAAAAAATGATAGGAAGGAGACATGCTGGAAGTCAGAGAATTGAGAGATTATCTACAACTTGTAAGTGTACTTGAGGAAGAAACCAGAACATTTGAAAAATATTCAATAATCAAAGACAAAATTAAAGAAAATGTCTGTCTGTGAGTGAAAAAAAACTCTCTCTTTACAAATGACAGCTAGGTTCTAAGAAAACATCATTGGGTAGATGTATTATTTTCATATAGTTTGGCAAAACTTTGTAATGATGAAGATCAAGCACTATCATACAATTATTAGAACAAAAATAAAACTAAGTTAAGTAGTCATGCGGGCTTTCTGAGACTTATCTCACTAAATTCTGAAGTAAAAGCAGTATCTGTTGTTCAGAGGGAAAACTGTGGTCTTAAAACTGTGTGCACACTTCAATCATCTTTTTCATGTTAGGATAACAGAAAGACATGCTCATCTATGCAAAGATTTATAATAGCACTGCTTTCTTGAAAAGTTTACTTGAAGGTTTATTATGTAAGCCCTACTGACTAATGAATCAAAATTTAGAACTCAAGAAGAGAGACACTATAAATGAAACTAAGTATCTTTTTATACTTATTTGGACCTCAAACTCAGAAGGCTCCATTGAATTATTTCTCTCTGGCTTCCATTTCATTCTCAGTACCAGGAAATGATTTTCTTGGGCTCCACCCTTCATAGTTCAGGTGAAAGCTCTAATGACCATTTAAAACAGTGACTGATGCTATTCAGTTCTGGCATTTGTTAGCAAACACCATTATTAGAACATTGCACTGGAGAGTTACTAAAGTTTTCCCTTCGCAAAAATCAAAGCTTCAGAGAATAGCAGAATGTTTACTCCTGAATCTTTAGTAAACAATAATAACTGTATTGAAAAAACTGAATCTTTAGTAAACATCCTTTATATCTATAATAACTGTACTGAAAAAACTGAATCGGAGGACAATTAAAGTGATAAAGACCGAACAATTAAGCAATGATAAGTATTATATACAAATTATCCTATGTTGCATATGTTTTAAAAAGTCCAGGGGAAAAAATGCAGAACAAACAGGTCAAAAGGAAATATCTACAAAATACAATGATGAAATTCAGAGTAATTTTAATTTTTTTCTTTTTACTTTTCTGTTCAAGTTAGCTTCAATAAATATTTATTATTTTTGTAATCTGTTAAAAGAGACAACTTTAAATTGTACAATTGCTTAGATACCATATAATTATAGCTTTGCTAAACAGCTAATTAAAAAGACTGCAGAAAAATATACCAAAATATTAACCATGATAAGTTATCTTTGAATAACAGGACTATAGATCACTTTCTTCCCCATTTTAAATGCATTTTACATGTTTTCTATAATGAGTATGTGCTATCTTGATAAGAAAAATAATTCTCTGTGTTTGGTACAGAACCTTTAGTTGTTCTAAGCCATAGAAAAATATACTATTTTCACAGATCAAACCATTTCTAGGAAAATAATATACTGGACTTTCCTCTAGGTTTTTCTGTTGCAGTTAATCTTTTATTTAGTGACTAAATTCTAGAATCAAGAAAGCAAGGTTGGAATTTGATACTTTCTTTTCATGGATGAAAATATTGGGTATAGGGTGCTTGCAGGGAGAGTACAGAAAATGTAAAATGCCACAGGATTATATATTTGCAACTTGAAGAAAGACCCAGGGTGATGCAGTGCAATATATGTAAATATATTCTAGTTCCACATTCTGATTTCTGATTCTTCCTCAATCAAATCTTTTCTTAGGGAGTTACATCACCTATTGGACTGAACCTCTGAAGCGTGAGAAATAAAACCTATCAACACAACACTAGTTCAAGGATAAGACTTAATGGTGGTATTTCTAAGTGAAAAAAAAAAAAGACTGCTCTAGAGCTTACATCGAAACACACATTTTATTCCTACCTATCCGTTTAAGTCACATCAATTTCTCTTCTCTTTTGGAAACTACATTCGTTAAAGCTTTCTCTACTAGTAGCGAAAAGTTGAGAAATGAGGTCATATCCAGGTAATTTAAACCCTTAAACTTTACTTTTGTCTCAATTTTTCTGTACATGTTAGATGCCCAATTAATACATGTTGATTAAATTATCCAGATAACTGACTTGGTTCTTCAGTTCACCTTGCATGCATAGTGAGTTGAGAAATTATTCTTCAGAGTTGGCATCAGTAGTTAGCTCCTAGTTTTACCAAGCAGAAACACAAGGAACCAAAAGCTAAATATTCTGAATGCAGAAGTTGTTAGACAATCAAAAATTAAATTTTTGATTTAAATTCTTTTCAAAATTGGGGTTAGATTTGAATGGACAACTAATTTGGGATGGTAGGAAGTCAGTATATCTGGGATATTTAAGAGAGCCCCCTGTTGGTTACTCTTAGAAATGTCTTCTGATTCCTTTCTGTCCTCCAGATGGCCAGATATATTTAAGCATATGTAATTGGCCATGTGTTTAAAAGTAAATTGGGATGGTGGCAAAGTCAGCCCCTAGATTTGATTAATATCATTTTCAAAATAAAACATTTTTCAAAAAGAATCTATTAATTCTCTCTCTTAAGGTATACAAAAAGACAATATCAGCCTCCAACAAATAGCTAGAAATATAAGCGATATGGAGAATGCTGTAAACAGAATTAGACTAAAAAGTATACTTGGGCATATTACAGTGGGATTCCTTAAAGAGGTTGGACGTGATTGCTATAGTAAGGGACTGGTGCTTTGCAAAGGCTCTTCTGTTCTTTCTAAAACCAATTTCAGGCTGAATTTAAAAAAGAGAATAAAGTTATTTTCTCATATAATCAAGCAATGGCCCTTTTCACCGGTAGACATCTTCCAGGACTTTAAAAATTAAAAAAAAACAACAATAAAGGATGCAAATGTTATTCTTTTCTAGCTAACATAATTTTTTTTTTTAAGTAAACATCAGCTCCTCAAGGGAGATTTCGATTTGAAGACTGTTTATTATATCATTTGAATAGGACTAGACCTGGCCTTTTGACTTTGAACCACTACCAAATTTCAGGCTGTGAGGAAATTGTTCTACATTTCCTGACAAATTGAGTTAAGCAGACATTAAGTGGGCTTTAAGAAAACAAATGGCCATCTTTATCACAGGTGGACACTGATGGCTTAATGGGGCCTGGGCTGATTGTATCACTTCTAATGGCTTGACGGGAAGCATTAGGGTTTTTGCATAAAGAACTGGCATTGCGAACCCTGCTAACACAGACCTGTCAAGCGCTCTGTATCCCTTTGTGCACGGAAGCAGATGTTTGTATGTATACTATGAACTGGCATTAGAGCAAGCGACAGATGCCTGTATGAATGCCAGGTTTGTGAATTTTTACAGCAGGAGCATGTTCTGAGGAAGTGCAGCTCTGCCCTCTATCATAGGTAATTCCCAGTGGAACTTGCTAAATCCCAGCTATGTTTTCATTATTTGGCTTTCCTAGCAACTGGATGAATGTGTCTATCCTGAAAATGCAAGATGAGAGCCCTACCAATCTTAGAGATTTGCAAATAGCTTGGACTTTCCAGGCAGCGCTTTTGCACTGTAATCGCAACCAACTTACTCAGAGAAGCGGGTGGTATTATGGCTCTCTAATTAAAACTTACTTCAATGTTTATCTGCCAGTCCTCCGCCGTGGTCTCCCTACATTCCCACCCCCGCTCCCGAGGAAATGCGAATTCCATTTGGAGGTTTTTCTCTCCTGCAACATTCAGAACTTACACTCTAGTTGTCTGTCAACAATAGAAACAGGTAGCTTGCAGTCCATTAAACAAACACAGTGCCCCCCTCACTTTTATTTGACATTTTATTTGGCTGTGACAAATGAGCAGCAGTTGGATTATAACATAATTTGTCTTGTCTTTATTACCAGCACAAAGGACACCATTCATTAATTATTCTGCCGTTGCAGCTTAACACTGACTGGAAAGGTCCCTCTTCGGACAGATGGCGGGGACGATGTTATTTATATCAATCAGCCAAAATCCTCAACAAGGATTACTGTTCCTGAGACTACAATGATTTATTTCTTTTTACCTCACCCCCCCCAACCCCTTCTGCTTTCAGAGATTTCTCTATAAAAACGAAATTTGATGGGAATCTTAAAGCAAAGCCATATTTAACCTGTTAGCTTGCAAAACAACATGCATGCTACATCAGTTTAACTGCATGACATTAGCTGCATATTTTTAAAACTGCTCAGGGTTTTTTGATGTTCCATTCTCGAGCAAAAGATTAACTGAAGGTCCCAGGGCAGCAAGTTCAGCAGAAGTTTGCCTCTTCTGTGACATTGTATTGCTGTGGCCCATGGGACCCCTGCAATAAGGATATCATGCTAACTGTCCCGATTTTTTTTTTTTTTTTTTTTTTGCCTCTGCTGAGATGAGATGATCCATCCTATTTCAGAGTCCAGAAGACTTTCTGCAAGATCAGCTCGGATGTTTGGAGAAAATAAAAATAACAACCACAACCACAAAAAGCAGAAACAACCTCATCTCCTGTCTAAGCTGGGGTTAAATGAAAAGAGTGCAGCTCTCCTTTGATTTCTCCTGGGTCCACATCTCTCTGTAGTATCACCAGGTGGTTATCAGGGTGGCGGTAGTGGGTGATGTACCTTTTGCTTGTTTTGTGTTGTTAACGATTCTGTCCAATACATGCTGATCGAGCACGAATAAAAGACTAGGCCGAACCCAGATGTGACATTCTTCTACACATTTTTCCATAGTGCTCCTGTGATGTGGCCATTTTCTCCACTTAAAATCTTTAAGAGAGGAGGAGTATGTACAAAAAAATATACAGATTGTTGGGGCTAAGGCACTGAAAGTTTTTATTTAAGTTTTCTGCTTGGATGTAATAAAGAAAATAATGCAGAAAGTTTTTTGTCTTCAGAAATTATTGGTATAACCTTGCTATCCTGATTAGTTTGCAAATATTAAAAAAAGTCCCATCAAGACAAATATCAGCAACATGCAAATACCCTTGCAGGTTGTGATTAAGATTTTAAATGTATCCTTTTGCTTTTAGTTAATGAAAAACAAAGTCTTGGAGGATCTAAGTTGTAATTTATTAAACATGAAAGGCTCCTTGATGAAATATAGAAATGAGATATATTTTGCATTTCAAAGATTTAAGCTGACAACTTACTTGCATGCAAATAAGAGCAAGATTTGTAAAAATATTTGAAAAGAAATTATTCCTGAATGTACTTATTACAATAATGTGGCATGTAGATAAGAGAAACACACAGCATTAAAAGACATTCATTTCTCCAAAGTCTTAAAATTAGCTTCTTTATGCCATTGTGTATTAATGTTCTTCTTCAGGAATGCAGCATATTAAAGAACTGAACAGAATTAGTAATAAATTTGTTAATTACAAATTTAAGCAACACAACTGTGTTGTTTTCCCAATATGTTTTTTTTTAAAAGCAGAATTGCTAATGCATTTTAATCATTTATGTATAAACATTTGAGGATAAAATATTCTGAAGTTTATCAATTTCAAGAGCTGTTTATTTGCTAGCAAAATAGGCCATGTTATACAACATATATCTTATCATTTTTACTCATCAAATCCCCATTTGCTGAATGCAAATTTCCCTGGTCTAAGTGCTCTTGCACCTCAATTTAAATGAATAATAGGATCGACTCTATTAAAATCAGTTTAAGGTTGCCATGGGTGACATATCAGTAGGGTTAAAATGAGAAAAACAGGTCACAGAATCAGTCCTTACAACCTGTTTTTTATCATAATGAAGCATATGTAAGATTCGGCGAAGGCTTAAAATAACAATATGTCACTTGGGCAATACTTTAGTTTGTGGGTCTTCTTAAAAAATCTTTTTTTAACCACAATGTATTCCAAACAAAATAAACGTAAAATTATGGGGCCATCAATAACTTCGGGAATGTATTCAGTTGTGGTGAAAATTAGAGAGTAAGATCTTGTGCTATTATACAAGACTGACGGATTGTGGATTTGTAAAAATAACAGAGAACTCGTCAAAAGAAAAAAAAAAAGGACAGTAGGTACTTTTACTGCAGTAAATCTCTTGTTACAAGGACCCAGCTAGGTGTTATAATCAAATTAACAAAGCATACAGAAACTAGACTTAAACACTTCATTTGAGAAAAATTTTGCTTCTTCTGCCAACCAGATTTAAAGGATTATATTCATGTAGTTATTAGTAAGTATTGAAACACCGGCTGATGCCAGACGGAGAAGATATCCTGGAGCGAATCTTTGGGTCATAGGCTCTTGAAAGCTGAACAAGCAATACTTTGGGGCCGATGGAATATACATACGATCACATATATATGAATCTTCATATTTTAAAAGTCAATTCTATTTATTAAATTCACACTCAGTGCTGATTTTATATTATTTATGATTCTCATTTGGATTTCACAGAATCCCATTTTTGTTACAAGCATTATATTTCCTATCTTTTTTTTAACCTGCAATAAAAGGGAAAAAATCTCCTTATTTGCTAAGGTTACAGTGTTAGTTTAATTTTCATAGAAGCGGTGGAATATTTTGAAGTGAGTAACATTTACCAAGTCATTAGTTTTATGCAAACTAGGAAGGAAGATGAAAGAAAAAAAATTATCAATTATTTATAGATTGTTAAAATGTATCTTAGTGCACTGCTACTGTATAGAAATGACAATTAGCCAAACTTACCTTCTTTAATTAATAATGCATACATTATGCTCTTTGGGCAACTAATCACCAGCTCTACAAATTTGTTTGACACTGTTGAAGATACCTATCACATGGGTTAAAAAAAGAACAATGCTCTGCCAGCTGCAGCCAACGTTCAGCCTTCTAGCAATGCTTGAAATGCAGTAGCTGTTCCAGGGAGCAAAATGGTGGTCCTTCAGCTGCCTGACACTACGAACATGGCACCGAGCTGCAGAATGCTGCCTGCTATGCCTTCACCACCGGAGAATGTACCCGTTATCTCAAGTTGGTTACTCAGCAATGAAAACCCTCAATCTCTTCCTCCTATGTTCATTTCCACAATCTTACAGTGAAAAACTCTTGCAGGTAAAATAGTCCTATTGCCTTAAAGCTGCATTTACCATCTTTCCTGAAGTAAAACAGGAACACATGGTTGGAGAAAAGGATGGACCATTTGAAAACTGAACTATTATAGAGAATCTGAGATGAATGGTCACCATGCTTACCACAGAAAATTGCCATCACACCTGTGATTGCAGCATTTTGTTGCGATGATTCTCTCCAATTTGTTTTTAATGACATAAGCGCCTATCTGTAATATATTTAGACCAGAAGGAAAGATCAAAAAAAATCTTTAAAAATTGCCTGTCTCTGCATCTCTCTATACTATAAGGATGGCAAACCCAGTCTCCTCATTTTACCCATAAATCTGAGGGCAGTGGCAGCCACTGGGAAGTTTGTAAAAGTTTCACATGTGCTACTAAATTAATATAAAGCCCTAGGCATTCTCTCTCTCAGAGGCCACTAAAGCATAGTATCATATTGAGCAGCACGCTCGAGTGGTCAACAGGCCAACTGACATTGGGACCAGGTAGACACTTGGCTGTCACCAATTTCATTCCAGAGTCACACACACCACAATGAGGTAGCAGCTTGTAACATTTGGAAGGAGAAATGAGACTGGTTCAGCTCCCTCACATATGGTGTTGAACAGACCACCCTTCCCATTTGCTCCTCCGAAAGGTGTGCATTTTCCAGGGATAATGCCAAGTGTTCTTTGTGCTATGGTGTCTTTCTTTGCATTGAAAGGTGATGTGTCTGACACATTTTGGCAGGCTACATTTTGAAGAGCTTTAGAATTTTCCACTGACTTGCAATAAGACAAGAGAATAAGAGTGTACTTTATCAAAGGTAATAATCTGACTTTTGGAATGACAGGGTCACAGTTCCGGAGTGAACTGAGACCAGGAGAACATGGATTTTTATTGATGATATTCCTCACTACCCTGTAAAATTTCTGCTTTGTTCCTTTTTAAAAAAAAAAAAACAAAAAACATATTGACTAGTGGATCTGCCACCTAAGCAGGTTTATCATTTTAAGTAGATTCTGAATTAGAGCTTTGAAACGTGGGTATAGTAAAACTAGAATGTGTCTTTCTCGTGAAATCCTCTCCTCTTTTTCAGTTGCTCTAAATGAAATGCAGACTAGGAGTCAGAATAAATGCAAGGAACTTCTCTCAGAAGCATGTGAGAAGAACCAATTCTATATGTAAACTGAAGGAAATCTTCATTTCTATCATGAACAGTGGATATTTCCCCACCCACCATTTAGAAGGATTTCTGTTAGTCTTTTGTGAAAGATTGCTCTCATTTATTTAACTCAGGCCACATGGCGTAGCTTCATAACCAGTATAGGGTTTCTAGAGATTAAAAAAATCCATTTTGTATCTATGGAAATATGAAGCTGGAATTTAAGCTATAATTGCTGCAAGTTTTCCACATTATAGTATAAAATTGCTCGATTTATTAATGCTGGGCATACTTCAAGACTCCGTGTTTTGCCCTGGTCAGTGGTTACCTGTCAAAATGTAAAACAGTTTTTAAAGAATATTCTGTGCCACAGAGAAAAATAATGTGTGGATTTTTTCCATGTTTTTGTTTGTTATAAGCAGAGTATTTGCAATAATTTATGGAAAGTCTTGGAATTATAAATATTACGCCATTGCCAAATGATTTAACTATATCCCTCAATGGCAAATTGTCTTTAAACACTACTATTTTTTTTTCTTTCGTTCTTTTTTTTTATCATTTACTTGTGGACCAGAAACACTTGCAGGCTCTTGCCCCTGGCCTTCTGTGAGAATGTTAGTTAGCAATGCTCATAAAAACTCAATTCATCAATGTGAACATAATTTGCTATGAACAGAAAGCTCACAAAAGGGTGAATTTGTCAGATAGACAGGTGGCCTGAGATCTCTCCCTGATACTGAATGATATGAATAATAGATTCTGGTAAATGTATGCCAAGACTTGAGCTGTAAACACAGCTGCCTCCATTCCCTTCCAGAAAAACAGCTTCGAGGACGAAAGCACAGGAACCACGGTTCCACCTGAGGACCTAAGCTTGTACACACACACACACACACACACACACACACACACACCCTCATTCAAGAAATAAATAACCTCCATAAAAAAGGACAGAGTTAGAGGAATCTTCTTGTTTTTCCCACTCTATGAGAGAGACATTTTAAAGCTGTCTTGGGCAGGGGAGACTAGATAGAGAAGAGAAAGAAGAGAAAGAAATGGATTTTCCTATGGTTCTGGTTCCATATTATTCAAATGTCTTATTTTATAAAATACACAAATCAACAGAGCTAACAAACTTCGCAATATTATAACTCCTGTTTTATGATGAGAAAAATAAGAGAGCAGGTTGGCTCTATGCAGAAGCACTGTGCTTGAAATCATTCTAGTAATTCATGGCTATTTGTCTTATGGGTTATTAAGTATTTATTAAGGTTCAAATGTAATGTAGCCTTTTCTCCAATTTACTCTGAACTTTAAAAATCTATTTTTGCAAATGGTTTTCCAGGTAATGCACATACTCACTTAAGAGTTGAATTCAGGATTTAGAAGATTCTGATTGAGTGCAACATATATTTTTTTAGTCTTTATAGATACTAGTGCATATAGGTTGACCTATTCTGCTAACATTTATGATTGACGGTCAACTGGCAAAGACACTGGATAAGTCTTTTTTAATACAGTAAAACAGTGTTTCTTAAAGTAGAATATGCATATTATTGGTTGTATAAGAGACAAATTTAATGATTATGTATTTATTTTCATGTGTATGAAAGCATAAGGAACACTTAGAATGTATGCTTCCAGGGATATTATTACTTGGGAATAAAGCTAAATCTATTTAAATAAAATTGTCATTTAATTTTAAGAAAAATATTTAACATTGATTTACTGAAAATACTATCCATGAAAATAGCATGTGGATTACAAAGTTTGGGAAACTGGGCAACCTCTTTCACCAAAATCACATAAAAAATTTTATTAAAGATAATGAGAATCACAGAGGCACAGAATATAGTCATGACATTTTTCGAGTTGGAGCAGACTTTGAAACCTTCTGTCCTATTCTCTAATTTTATGGATGTAAAGGTTATGATACAGGAGAGTAAGCCAATGAACAAGTCACCCATCCAGTTATGGGCAAAGATACAATTAGAAACCAGAGCTCCTCACAGACTAGGCTCTCATTGTTAGGAAAAGAATAAATAAATTTGGGAATCACCTCCCATTCACTCACACTTGATTTCTGGAAGAAATACTGACTATTCTTCATACAAAAGGTTATCTTCTTGACTCTTTGTTGAAAGAGAATTCCTAAAACTTCTTACTAGTATTTCTTTCGGCTTTCCCAACATGCATATGCTAAACATGAGTAAAATTTGTTCTAAAAGAGAGCAAGCCTCTCTAATGGGAGAGGGAAAATACAGGCAAACATATTCTTCCTCTTTGCATTTTCATAAGAATGTATCTCTTCCTCTGTTTTTTCACATGACTTTCCACTTTTTATTGTGTTTCAGTTATACACATTGTTTTTTTCCCCTGACAACCTGATAGAACTTTGCATACAAGAACTATGCCTTATTTTTCTTTGATTTTTTAATTTCTCATCTCATTATCTTACTCATGGTAAGTATTCAATAACTTTGTTATAAGAAGGCACAAATGAATCCAGCTCCTCAAATCCCTGTTAATATTGCCTGATCTGTAGCTCCATTACCTACAAAGGTTATTCCATTCAGTCCAATCAAATCCAATCCATCAAATACTTCAAACCTTACCAAGCACTCGATCTAAATTAAACAATGTTCTAGGTGCTATGAGATAATAAACAGTTTTTAGCCTTAAGAGCACACCAACTAGGAGGGGTGATATAACATGGACACAATTAAAATACAAGGCATACTAAAGAGGTATGAATTTCTATGTGGATTTGAAGAAGAAAAATATCATATTTATCTGGGATAATCCAGAAAGGTTGCATGAAAGTAGGTTCCAGTAACCAGGAGCTTTGTTCATTCCCTACTCTAGTGTCTAAAGATAAATATAGCAATATACATTCCCTGGTTTACTCACTGATTCTGGTGTTCAAACTCATGA
The DNA here is from genome assembly GCF_949987515.2 of Delphinus delphis. Taxonomy (NCBI): domain Eukaryota; kingdom Metazoa; phylum Chordata; class Mammalia; order Artiodactyla; family Delphinidae; genus Delphinus; species Delphinus delphis. The sequence continues at coordinate 86,210,254 of NC_082689.1, forward strand.
TTTAGTTACCAAGTTCACCAACCATGTGTTCCAAAACTTGGTGTTCACAAAATGGAAATCCCCAAGACCAATCAGGTCTAAATCTTCTATTTCTTCTCTTCACTTTAAGCGTAACTAACTGGTACTCTGGGTTTTCACCATTTTCAGAGGCTCTGAGTCAATATTAGAATAATTGGAACCATGAAGAATTAATGAAACAATGAATGAGGTGTCTACAGGAACCATGTAGAATCAAAACAGGATAACATAATAGAAACAAACCAAAATGATCTTTCAATTATTGAAATACTTTCCTTTCAGTTTTCAGTTCAAGTAAAACTGAGTTAAAATTCAAGTAGGGGAATGCACACATCTTAAGTGTTGATTAGTTTTGACAAATGCATGCACTCAAGTAACGAACACCCCAATTGAGTTAGAACATGTATAGCACATCTTTTTCATTTCCAAAACTTCCCTCAGACATCTTTCCAGTCAGTCTCCATCTTTCTCACATGCAACCATTGTTCTGAGTTCACCATAATAGATTAATTTTGCTTGTTTTTGAACTTCATATAAATGCAATCATGTAGGTACATACTCTTGTGTGTGTGAATTCTTTTCCTCAAGACAAGTTTTAAGATTCATCATGTTATTGTGTGTATCCATAGTTCATTGTTTTTTAATGCTTAATAGTATTCTGTTATGTGATTTGTTCACAAATCCTCCCTTTGATGAACAAATGAGTCATTTTTATGTTTTGGCTATGATGAACAAAGTTTGTGGATTTTTGTACAAGTCTTTTTGTTGACAAATGTTTTTACAGTTTTTGGGTATATAACTAGGGGCACAATTTTTGGATCATAGGTAGGAATAAGTTTGATTTTTAAGAACCGCCTAACATTTTTTCAAAATGATTGTACCATTTTACACTCTCACCAGCAACATACAAGGGCTCTAGTTGCTCACTATTTTCACCAATATTTAGTGTTATAAGTCCTTTTAATTTTAGCCATTCTGACAGGTGTAAAGTTGTATTCTGTGGTTTTGATTTGCACTTCCCTGATGACGATTAATGTCAAGAAACTTTTCATGTGTTCGTTGACCATCTGTATGTCTTTGGTGAAGGTCTGTTCAAGTCTTCTGTCCATTTTTAAAAATAGGATTGCATGTTGTCTTATTGATTTTATAATATATATATGTGTATACATATATACATATATTTTTGTCAGATGTATGTATTATAAACTTTTTTTCCCAATCTATGGCTTATCTTTTGTTCTTAATGATAACTTTTGTAAAATCCAATAAAAATGTTTTCTTTTAAGGTTATTGCTCTCTATATATTGTTTTTTTGTTTTTGTTTTTTTGCTGTACGCGGGCCTCTCACTGTTGTGGCCTCTCCCGTTGTGGAGCACAGGCTCCGGACGCGCAGGCTCAGCGGCCATGGCTCACGGGCCCAGCCGCTCCGCGGCATGTGGGATCTTCCTGGACCGGGGCACGAACCCGTGTCCCTTGCATTGGCAAGCGGACTCTCAACCACTGCGCCACCAGGGAAGCCCCATGCTCTCTATATATTATCTAAAAAATCTTTGCCTACTTCCTAGGCCTTAAATGTGTCCTTCAATATTGTGTTCTACAATAGTTTCTTCTAGAAGCTATGTAGACTTAAATGTTACTTTTAAGTCTATGGTCCAACTCAAATTAACTTTTGTGTATGTTGTGAGATAGGGACCAAAGTTTTTCCTTTTTTTCCCCATTTCCTTATTCAATTGTTCTAGTGGTATTTGTTGAAAAGACTCTTCTTTCCCCATTGATTTTTTTCTTCTTTTCACAATTGTTTCAACTGTTCCATGCTGTTTTCATTTTGTTATTAACTGTATAATCAACGTGTAATGTCTATAGAAACACTTGTTGGAAAGTTGACTGTGTTGACTATGGATGAATTTGAGTAGAGATGACATCTTACCAATATTGAATCTTCTAATCCATTATTTAGGTCTTTTAAATTTTCTCTCAGCAATGTTTTGTAGTCCTTGATTTGTCAGGGTTATATGACTTGATACATTTATTGCTAAGTATTCAAAGCCATTTTTAATGCAAGTTTTAATTTACATTTTTAAAATTTCTATTTCTTATTGTTTGCTGCTAGTATACAGATATATAATTGCATTTCTTTATTGATTCTGATCTGTGATGTTTATAAATTTGCTTATTACTTCCAGTAATGTTTTTATGGATTACCTTAGGATTGCATTGGCTAGAAAATCCAGTACAACTTTGAATAGAAGTGGCAAGACACTGAGTTGACTTTTTTCCAGCACTTTAACAATGCTTTTTGTTTTTGATGAGAAGTCAGTCATAATTTACAGTTTTTATATATGCATGAATTATATTCTTTTTCTCCATAAAGTTTTAAGTTTTTTATTTCCGTCTTTCATTTTAAGTTCAAATATGTGGTTTAGGGATTTTATTTTTGTTTTGTGTTGTATATTTTCTGCTTAAGGTTTTCTGAGCTTGCTAGATTCATAAGTTGAAGTTTTTCATAAAATTTGGAAAATATCGATCACTTTTTTTCTCTGAATATATATATTTTTGTGCTCATTCTTTTTCTACTCTCCCACTGTATGTCCAATTATATGTATGTTACACTGTTTGATTTTGTTCCATAGGTCACTGAAATTCTGTTTCTTTTTTATACTTTTTTTTTCTCTGTTCTTCTTGCTGTATAATATCTATTGATCTGTCTTCAAGTTCACTGACACTTTATAATATAAATACCTGTCTATTGCTAGGCCCATTCATTTCAAAGTAAATTTGTTCACTTTGGATATTTTACTTTTCAGTTTTAAAACATTTATTAGGTTTTCATTCTTTCTCTTCCTTTTTCTCGCTCTCCCTCCCTCCCTCCTTCTGTCCTTTTTTCTACATTTCTATGCTGAGGTCCCCCTTCTGTTTACTCAATATGGTCATCTTTTCCTTTCAGTCTCTGGACACATTTATAGTAGCTGTTTCAAAATTCTTCTCTGCTAACTTCATTAACCTGGTCATCTTAAGGTCTATTTCTGTTGTCTGCGTTTTTCTTGATTGTGGGCCATATCTTCTGTTTTGTTACATTGCTAGCAATCTTCATTGTGTCCTTGCAGATGACATGTTGTATGGAATCTGTATTAGTCGCTTTTCTTTAAAGAGGAGAAGTTTTTAATGAAGGATTGTTAAGCTTCTGTCAGATCCTTTTGATCTTGTGAGACTTGGCTATTTCTCTGTTAGGGTTGGTTTATTTCACTTTTGAACTCAATTACAGGTCTTGTTAGATATAGCTACAGCCTTTCTGAGGTCGTACCTAAATGTCAAAATTGCTCAGAGAGATTTCTCTACTCTGACTAAACTGAAACCCCAATGTCTCTCAGTACTGTAAGACCTCAGTACTGTAAGATATCTTGCTTCAATTGTCAACCCTGAAACAGGGTATCTCTGCTTGGCCTCATGGAAGCCTTCTGCATGTGTAACACAGCTCTCAGGCACACACATATACAGAATTGCCATGCAGATTTCTGGAAGCCCCGTTTGCAAAGCCCCTTCTTTTCTCATACCATCCTCCATGAATTCTAGCCAATTTAGCACTCCTGAACTTTGGCATCTACCTCTTTAACTCAACAATACTACCATCCGTTCTGGTCTCCATTTCCCTATGCTGCAATATCAAAGTGTATCCAGATAGAAAGCTAGAGCAATCATGAGGCTCATTCCATATGATTCCCTTCTTTTATTTTTTCAATATCTTAATGCCTCTTATATTTTGTCAAATTGTATAGTTGTCTAAAGTAGGAGAGAAAGTCTATTAGCAGTTATTCCAACATGGAGAGAAGCAAACACTGCCTTTCCGATATATGCATTTTTAAACTCAACTTTTCAGTAGCAGTCAAAAGAGTAGGAATGCAAAATTATCTCTTTAATTTTTTTATCTGCTTATTTATTCAAATTAGAGTTTAAACTAACCCTAAATAAGTGTTTTACCATTGCCCTTGGATATTTCTACTTTAGGCAAAGCAAATAATGTAGATATTCATTTAGCTTAACTAATTCTCAGACTGGACCATTAAAAGTTACCATGGAAAGTGAGTAAAGGCCCCGTATTATAGAAATATTATTCTGCATTCTTGGCCCAGCATTTTCTTCATGATTTGTACATGAATCAGCAGGGCTGAGTTGAGGTTCTTTATCCTTTTTATTAAATTGAACCAATTTAATGCAAGTGCACAGTTTTGCTAAATTTTGCAATCAACCAACACTCAATCTATCATGTAATGTCTGTAGTGAGGTCCATTAACTAACTTAAAAATCATTTGAGTATTCTAATATTTGTATATGGGAGACTTGTCTCATCTTTGGGCTCTTTATAGACATTCATAGTGGTCGTTCCCCATATTTAAACAATGAGCCGATTTCTGAGTTTTGTCTGTTACATATATGCATTTTTCTGCTCCACTTTGATTTCTGACCTGAGAATATTGGTTTACACTGATGTTAAGGTCAGGTAAGTCTGCCAAATACTGTATCTCAACTTTTTAGTTCTACCAGAGTCAAATTACTCTATCAATTACTTATACCTCTCCTGAAATGAAAATCTACTGATACGTTCTAAGTAATGCTATTTATCTCCCATTTAGGAAAAATATTCTTTTTATTAGATTAGGCATGGGATGGTCTAGGTTACAATTACTGCTATATTAATAAAAATTATTAATAACAGGCTTTTCTTAGCACCAAGTACACACTATTTGTCTGTGGCATAATAGACTTGAATAGATGTGGAGACTTGGAGACTTGAATAGATCAATAATGATAATTCTTTTCTCTTCAGCTGATGGTGTAAGAGGTGACAGTAGGCCTGAATACGTATTAAACAACTGTTACAACTCTACTTACATGAGTATTCTACATTACATTTAAGTAAATACATAAAAAAATAAAAGCATTCCAAATAAAGTGTTATAAGGCAGTTAATATGCTGTATAATTGTCTTTAAAGATTATATAAAGATGTGGATAAATGACAGACCACCTGATTTCATGGAACTACCCCCCAGCAAAACAAACTGAAGGCATAACTATAGAGTAAAAATATATAGACCCATGTAGACTATAGATCATTACTAAATTAAACTGCATGTCGCTTTTGGCCATCATTGCTTTAACTGGACACCTATAAATTTGTCAATTGTTTAATCACCCCAAAATTTTGCTAGAACCCCTTGGAACATAATCTTATTTAAGGTATCTGTAAGATGAAGTTCTTCGGTCAAATCAATAATCTTTCACTTTTGATATTAAAGGCAAAATTATTTCCTAAATCAGAAATGATGCATTGTAGCCAACTGCTCTAATATGTCGAAAAAAGCCATTGCAAATGAAAGATTCCAAGGAACTACTCTTTCAGGGTGCTACTAAAGTAGAACTACTCAGAGCACCACACACGCATACCTAGAAGCAAATCTCCCACTGATATAAGGAAACTGGTTAATGGACCCTAACTTTTGAACCACTGAACCAAAATGATAGTTTTACAAAAGAACCATTCAAAACAAAACCTAAAGCTGCTTCTTCATTGCATTATACTGCATGAACATTGTTCATAGTAATGTTCAATTACTGTTCAACCAATAACATAGACTATGTTATTTAGCTTTCTGACACATCATTTTCTCAGTAGGCGTGCCATTAGCACACTGTTCTCAGAGAAAATATAGTTGTAGAATGGAGATAATATAGTTGTAGAATGAGTATTCCCAATAATTCTTTTCCAATAATTTCGGTTAGTGGTTTCCTTTGACCTGGGCCTGATGTTTTAACCCAGTTACCTCATGCTGTTGAGCGAGTCAGGTCAGTTTACCAGCTGATTAAATAGGGATAAAGTATTCATCTTTAGAAACCTACAATATGCAAAACAATTTAAAATACACAAAACAATTAAAAGTATGCACTAAACAGGAATTTTTGTGTTGGTGATGAATTCAATATATAAAATTCAGTTTCTCTAGATTTTGTTAATAGGTCCGACCCTGTCCTGCTGTCTGAAGGGGACCTGATATTAGCATAAGAGACAATGGGGAATTTGGTAGAAATAACTTTGGCATAAACAGAACCATGGTTGTAGGGTGGACTGGAATGGCGGCGTGGTCACCACCACCAGCAGAACAATGCATAGGGCAGGATGTTTGCAGAGGGTTCTGGTCTCCAGTGACCCATTGGATCCCTCACTGTGTGCAGGTTGTTGAAAGCATAAAATTTAGGATTTGCCATTGTATGGAACTGGCAGAGGCAAGCAGAAGTGTCCACATGTGTATCCTTGGTTTTATGTGTCCTTTGCACTGCCTTTTGCTGGTCTGGTAAGGTGGTATGACAAAAAGAAAGCAAACTGAGTCTGAGGCATCAGTCTTACAATCGTCAAACCCTTTCTATCATACTCCAATGTATGATAGAAAGTATGACATGTGTGGCACAGAAAATATGTTGACACCAAGAAGAAATAACAACAGCACTACAAATACAGAAAAAGGTGAGGTTGTATAGGGGAGAGAAAAAAGTAGATGTTATAAATTTAAAAAAGCTGGGATGAGGTTAGGGGCAGAGATGGGGTTTGCTCTAAGAACTTCGAGAAGCAGCAAGAGCTTTTTTAGGTGGAGACTGACTCCTAGAATTTCCAAGTCTCTTCTGTCCATCCATGGAACACTTAACTGCCACCTGTGAGCCCAGTTCCTCCCTAGTGTCCAAGGTCTGCCCTGATCTTAAGCAGTAGTGGGCACTTAAGAAACTCCAGTCTACGTGCCCTACATTGGGGACCTGTACACCATGTCACCTCTGCTGCTTGTCTCAGCCTAAAATTAAATTCAGTGTGAAACACTGGACTTCCACTTGGTCCCTTTTTGCTTGAATCTTTGTGTTGGTGATGAGATCAGGTATATCCTGGATCCCTCTAATAACTGGAGCCCTATGGTCCTCTCCCTACCTTTTTTAGGGAGAAATATTTCTACTCAAGTATAAACAGAGCACCATGCACACATACCTAGAGGCAAATCTCCATTTTCAAGCTCCACTTCCCGCTTTCAAGTCTGGAATCTGTCCTGCATTCTCACACCTTCACAGTTTGCTAAGACAGTTCTTTGTCTAGGTTATAAAATATAACCTGATCTTAGATTCACCATTATAGCTTCATATGATATATGTCTCCTGATAAAGTCCTACTGGACTAAAGCCTGTGAGTACACAAGAGGTTAAGTCTTTGGATCACGGAACCAGAGAGACCTGAATTTAAATCTTGGGGTCTATAAATTACTAGCAGTCTGATCGTGGACAAGCCACATAAACTTCTAGGTCTTAGTTGCCCTATTTGTAAAATGGGGAGAGTAATAGGTGCCTGATCATGGTGTTTAAGCTACATAGATTATAGAAAGCCTTTAGCACAGTTTGTGTATATAGCTAGTGCTCAACAAATCACAACTGTTGCTGTCATTATCTTTTTGGATTTCCATATGGTACCTACACTTGTGTTTGCCCTTCAAATGTTTGACCCATGACATGGTAGATTTAGTTTGTTTGTTCATTCATTCATTCAACCCGCTGCATTCCAGGCACTGTTCTGGGCATTAGCTCTAAATCTGGGCTTTTCTCACTGGGCTCAGTCCTTGGGTAGGTAACAGATTTATGGTCAACTATGCTCCAAGATAAGAGACATGGGAGAGGCAATATACTGACTAAGGAAGCTAGCTTTGGCACCATACTGCCTAGGTTTGAATGCCAGTCCCTCTACTGGATGGCTGAGTAAACTAAGATAATTTTTCTATATCTCAATTTTTCTAAACTTCAATTTTTCTTTTCTTCAGAATAGAGATAATAATAGTACATATTGCCTAGGATTGCTCTAAAAGCTGAAATTGAGACCTTTAATGTGCTTAGATCAGTACTTGGCACATAATAAATTATGGTAAGTTAGTTACATTAAAATTGTAAGGTCTAAACTCAGGGATCTGCGACCTAACAGAATGGAAACTTTCCACTTAGCTACCAATTCCAATACCCAAAAACAATTAAAATTCTGATTCTTTCATACAGGAGAGAAGAATATATTTACAAGTAAATTTATACCCATATGAATTAAATCATTCTCTTATTTCTCCTCTTTGGGAAGTGCTAGTGGGATAAGTTTTGTGTTGTGAACTTGAATGATTCTGTAGCTCTCTGTGGCCTGTATTGACTTTACAGGATTGTGTATGTATTCAACTTCAAATAAAAAGTTGGAATTACTCATCAAAGGATTGGAATAAAGGTGACTTGAGCCACAAGTACATCAGAACTCTGGGCTTCTCTAAGAAAAAAATAACTGACAGATCAACTGCAGAAAAAGGAACAGGGTGACTTATTCAGAGTGAGACTGTCATGTAGACTGCACAAAAAAGGAAGAGTCAGAGTACAGGCTTGTCAAACAGCAAATTGTGCCTGCAAACAAAGGACATAGTTTAAGGGCATGGGGTTTTAGAAAGGAATGCTGGTCTCTCATTTGTCTTTTCAGCTGGGTCTGCATACATGGGTGATATCGCCACAATCAACCATGTCATCTTTGAATAGGGAGGAATAGAGACTCACACAGAGCTTGCACCAGGGAGATCCTTCACACAGATGAACAATTCATTAGTCATTCAGAACTCAAAGCTGTTGCCAAATTTTGCTCTGTATGCTAAAAACAATACCATGATTGAAAATAAAAAGAAAATAGAATCAAGACAGTGAAGAAGCCTTTTAGGAGGAGATGGGAGTGTTACATCAACATACTGTCAAGCTTCAGATGAGTATCTTCACAGTATTTTCCATCCTATGGGCTTTGAAACTTAGACTGCATATAGGTTTAACAACAGTGTTAACTATTCTCCAGTCTAACATTATGAAACCTACAAAACACACTTCAAAACTTTTTCCTTATTCCTCATCAATATAATTTTCTTTTCTGAATCTTTATCATGATTTACACTAAATTATAGATTGCATTTTCTGGAAGATTAAATCAACACACTTCTGTTGAGCACTTATTTTCAAGGTAGTTATCACCGATAATTTTATTTTCATAGTAAGAACATATACTTCTTAAAGGTATGGATTTTTTGCATATGCTTATGGGGTCTTTCTTTTTTTCAGCCTTGTATCCCTCCTTATCTCCTCCTACTTCTCTCTTTATTCATAGTTGACATTCATTAAACATTTGTTGCTTCATTATTTTGGCAAGGACAATGCAAGATTTCAACTATTTATCATTTAAGCAATGTTATATCCTGCTTAACATGTGTGGTAGGCAGAATAACAGACCCCCAAAGATGCCCAGGTCCTCATCTCTGGTACCGAGGAATATGTTATCTTCATAGCAAAAGGGACTTTGCAGATGTGATTAAATTAAGGACCTTGAGATGAGGAGATTATCCTGGATTATCTGGTTGAGCCCAATCTAATCATATGGTTATTTAAAAGCAGAGATTTCCTGGTAATGGTCAGAGGGAGATTTCTCCTGGTATGGAAGAATGTTCAGAGAGATACAGTGTTTCTGTTTGTTGCTGTTGCTGATGATGGAGGAAGGAGGCCATGACCTGTGGAATGTGGGTGGTCTTTACAAGCTGGAAAAGGCAAGAAAATGAATTCTTCCTTAGAGTCTTCAGAAAAAAAACACAGTCCTGCCAACACCTTGATTTTAATCCAGTGAGACCCATGTCAGACTTTTAAGCTACAGAAGGGTAGGGTAGTGTCATTAGGTTTGTGGTAATTTTTACAGCAGCACCACAAAACTAATACAATGTGGAATGAGATAAATGAGGACATATCCTTATGTTATTTCCTGGCCATAACAAACTCATTTTGTTGCTACTACTCCTAGGTAAAAGGTCAGGGGTTAGGAGAAGATTTCTCTCAAGGAAACACATATGATAGGTCCAATCTTTTTCTTTCGGTGACAATTTAGCACCAACTTCTGTAATTTAACATACTTATACTCAAATAAAGATAACCCCCGTGGAGACACATCATATGTACAGTTCATTGATATTTATGCAGGCCTATCTCTAAATGAGTAATTTCCTGATATCTTTCATTAATAATTCATAAGCTGTGCATTTTAGGATTGATTCTTGTTCTTATGTTTTGTTTTGTTTTTTAACAAAATCCTCTTTTTTTCACCTTTCACTCCTTGGCTATGTTAAGCCACTAACCCTGCTTTAGCCTCTCAGGGCACAGATCTCTTTTCTGTTTCCAGAAATGTTGCCCAGAAATACAGAACTTTAAAATCTGGTTGAGAGTAATAAGCAAAGTTGACTTTTATAAATGCAATTGGTGTCCCCATTGGTTCTCCTAGAATTCCTGGGATTACAGAGTGGAAAAGACAGTCAAAAGTTGAAAAATTAAACCAAATGTGGAGGAAGAGTGAGAAATAGATGTACTTTCTGAAAATAGATAGAAGCAAGTATGCGTGAATAGATTTTATATAGAGGAAAGTTTGAATGTAGGGGTTAGTGAGAGCATTGAGGACTCCATCATTCCAGGCTATGAAGTTTGCAATGATTTTTGTCACATAGCAGTAAAACATCTTGTTAGACTCAGATCTGTTGTATTTTGGAACACAGACCATGTGTGTATCCACACTACCCTGTTAGGAAAATTGGTCAGAGAAATTGGAAATTCAGGATGTTCGTCTATGTTGGCTATTTCTAGTGTCCTTCCATAAGAAGAATACCCATCTATTGCTTCAGTTTATCTTGAAGAATGTTCTAAGATGAAGATAGCATCAACTAAACAGAGTGCCAGAGAAATGGGCAGAAGACAGAAGCTTGTTGCTAAGAGGCTAAAATTTCCAGAATATGATCACAAAAGATTTCTAAAATTATTGAAAGCTGATATAATTGACTAGAAACAAATAAACCCAAAGTATTCTCAATTTTTAAAAGGGATTCTGTTACCAGAGAAATCCATGTTTGCCTAGAAGGACAGACAACTCCTTAAAATTTCCCTGGGACCCTGAGGACAAGGATGCTGCTAAAGGCTATCCTTCACTGTACCTTTCTCCACTGTGACTATGGAGACAATGGGTAAGTGAGAATTTTCCAGAAAGTAGAATCAGGAGCTGCCAGACTAGCTGATCCAGAAAATCATTCCACAGCCAGGGCACGGAGCTCACACTTTTCTTCTCGGCAGAATCTCATATATCCCTTGGACAAAGCACTATCGTATGCTCTCCATTGTTCACTTTTACAAATAGAAATCTTAGTGGTAGTTATCTCTTTTTCCTCTACTCTTGAAGAGTAAGTGCTTTGGTGGCAGACGGATGTCATTTATTTAGAGAAGTCACATCATACCTGATAAAGAAAACTGAGCACAAACCTTGATTCTTGGAACCAGCTACAGTAGCTGGATGAGGCTTTGGGGAGGAGTGAGCAGTTTCAAGTAGTTGTGAAGGTTTCAGAGGTAAAGGCTGGAGCAGAAGGGAGCATGTGAGTGTTGGACAGTCAGTGAGCTGGAGTGGAGATACCGTTGACTGCCTATCCTACATCTATTCTCCTCCCTTTCTTCTAAATGGAACTTTCATCTTGTTCAGGGATCTGTTGTCTGACTAATCCTTAGCAGACCCCAGTCCCTGATCCTGGATTCAGCCTTGCTTAATCGAAGCCAATGTACTTTTCTGGGCTATTTTAAGAAATAGGCGTGTGATATGATTCAAATTAATTAGGTGAAAGGAGATGTTTGCTTCAGATTTCTGGGAAATGGGCTCTTCTACCTCTCACCATATGTAACAGAGGAAGGACACGGTTTGTGTTGCTCTTGGAGGTCATCCTATACAACGAGGGCAAATCAGCATTAGGATGAAACCAGCCTTGTGGATGGCAGAGCAATGGTAGAACGGCCTTGGGTCATGATGTCCATCTTTGAATCCCTGTATCAATAAATCCTGTAATTCCCCCTAACTCATGTAACCCTTTCTCATTACATGAGCCACTGCTTAAATCCTTTTGAGCTGACTTTCTGTCAACTGTAGTCAAACACAATCCAACTGACACAGTATTTGATAGTGACATAGGAATGGCTAACTAACTTAGTAATTTATAGGAATAAATAACATAGTAAGGTTAAATTCTGGCTCCTCAGATGAGTATTCCAGTATGAATGTAATAGTTAGGAGTATAGGCTTTTAAGCCAAATATACCTGAAATTCTACCCTGCTCTTTCCATTACTGCCTATGCTTGTCTTCTCTGAACTCCAATCTTCATACTGGTACAATGAAGACAATGAACCTATCTTATAAGACAGTATAGTGGTAGACAGTACATGAGATAATGCACGTAAAATTCCTGTCATGAAGTAGATGCTCAATAATTGCAACCATCATTTTAAGGGCCGGAGAAAAAACATTGCTTAAGAACCCTTAGTGAGAATTTTTTTATAGGAAGATGGCTCAAGAGAAATAGAACACTAAAAAATGAAATTCTGAAAATACAATGGCAAATGGTTATGATAAGAAAGAAAATGAGTAGGTAGCTAAGGGAACTGATGTAGCTGTACAGGAATATTTTCCATGAACTAAGGTAATTTTTAAAAAAATATATATTGAAAGAGAGAAGAAAAGTCTTGCAACCAAGAATGGATATAAAAGAGAAGTGCCAGACTCCAAGAACAGGATCGGGAGGGTTGAGGCACAGACGGAATATCAACTTAAAAGAAGGCTCCAAAGCCACAACAATAAGAACAAATCAATGAGACACATGAAAAGACTCTATAGTGTTAAGAGGTGACAAGGAGAAAATAAGACTGTTTAAAAACTGAACTGAGCAACAAGCACTAATAATATGCATGATATAGATGGAACCACTAAAGAGTAAAATAATTGTCTACCCATTTTCAAGGCAAATGTTAGTTCTATGAAATTTTAAGTTATACTTTGAAACATTACAGGCCATGTTGACTTATTTGTTACTAAGTTATGAAACATAATAAAAGTCTTGGTAGTACAAAAGGACAACTGCTCTTTATCCTGAGGTCTGTACTGGCAAGCTACTACTTTTCTGTATAAGCATGGTATTCACAGTTTGCCTCAGTGCACAGAAATAGCTTTCTAAAATCTTTGATTAGCTTTAAATTATAAAAATGTTTCTTAGTGATTATACTAATGGATAATATGCCCCTGCCCCCAACACACACACAGGGAGAGACTGGGAACTGGGTTCAGAACTCAGACAGATGCCACCATGTATATGTGCCTTGTTAAAAACATACTCATACACACACACACACACACACACACACACACACACACACACCCCAGAACTTATATCCTAAGTTCTCTGTGTCTGTTAGTAATAAAAGTCCGAGGGGGAGGCCTTCGTTACCAAGGTTAAATTCAGGTCTGACCTAGTTCAATCTCCTAGAGAGGAACAGAAGGACTCTGCCTTGCTAGGCCAGGAAAGAACACAGCTTTCTCACCAAGGAGGTCCCTGGACATAATTCACCTTAAGGTGAACTGCTTTTAGAAAGCACTTTTCAGTTACCTGCCCCCAGAGTGAAGTTCAAAAGAAAAGGGAGTAGAATGTTCTCAATCAAGATCTCTGGGCTGTGGTGTTTTCTATCACTGGAGAGTTGCTTGATTCTGAACATTATCACCTTCAGGGACAGGAAACAGTCATTTCTTTACCCAGACAGTCTTTTAATCTTGGAACAAGAGGCCTAGAAAGCTATTCTCACTGAAGGCATTTCTTGCTTTTAAAAACGCAATCAAATTGGTTCCAGTGGAGTGGGATATAAGGAATGTACCTCCTCTACTTCTACACAAGTAATTGGACTAGCCTAATTAGATTGCCCAAGTGTTTAGATACCATGGTGATGGGCACTTGATAAATACTGTATGTAGCTAAACTGGGAGCATCCCTTGTGACAGTAATAGCCATACAGTTATCTCTGATAGGTTAGCAAGATGCAAGCCAAGTGCTTTGCTACGTGCCATAATATTTATCGATAGTTATTTATGTTGACACTTTCAGCCATTTGTGGTGTCTTTTTACTCTAGACCTGTGGGTAGTGTGGTCAGAGATGACTTCTACAGACAAAGATATCATCTTGTATGCAAGGTAAGCATCGTTGTGGATTCTGCCCAATAACTAAGAAAACTATTACAACTTATAAACAAATGCCATCCAGAAATCAAGTTGCACTTAATCAGTTTAGAATTAGAACATGCTTAAATGAGACCTGCTGTGAATGAAAACCACATATTGCACAGAAGCTAATGGTCTTTGGTCCTCGAAGAAAACCAAAGGATAGTCTCTAGTAGAAATAAATCCAGAAAATAGCCATACTGAATGCTGAATTGCTTTCTTTCGTTCTCAAACATTTTTTCTGCTTCACTTGTCAAGCTGGGGCAACCTCAATGAGAAAACTGGGGTGAAAACACAAGGGGTGTTTCACTTATTGGGGAATTCACTTATGTGAATCCATTGTACCTACTAGGCTGAATCAGTGCTATACTGATAATGAAACATTATTAGGGAACTGTAATATATTATGTTTTTCTTATCTCCTTGTTAAGTAAGCTTTGGCAACCTCACTTGAAATGACTGCAGGGACAAAGAATTATAATGCTGATTTATACAGGTAACAAACTGGGTACCTGTCTTTTTGGAACAGAAAGGTTTCCCCTACTCCATTATTTTTAAATTTACTTAGTGGCACCATAAATCCAATCAATTGCTCAAGCTATAATTTTGAGAAGCTGTTCTGTTTCCTTTATCCTCCCATTCCTTACACTTCATTTTCACTCATTCTCTACTGTAAGTGGTCAAACAAATTCTGTTAGTTTGATTCCCCAAACACTCCTTATGTAACCAATGTCTTCTTAACCAGCTCCCTATCTCCAGTCTTCTTTTGTTTGCCACCATCCATCCCATAAGTACACATGTTGCAATGCAAGTCTCAGTAGGTCATGCACTTATTGAAAATATTAAGGGGACTTTGTTTGCCCTCAGGTTAAATCTACCTCCAGAGTAAGTCACAGAACAGCATTCAGAATCTGGTAAATGATTATGTTAATTCATTTATAACACATTAAAATAATCATTTTTAAGCACCTACCAGGTGGCAGGTACTGTGTCGTGTTTTGGTGCTATGGAAGTAAACGAAACAGACAAACAACTAATCACCTCAAACTATTGATGTATAAATAAAATTAATGAAAGTGCTATGACTGAGGGAAAGTACTGGGGGTAGGGGATGCTAACCCAGACTGAGGGGCAACTAGTACTATCTGAGGAACTCTTATTTCTCACCTTTTTTATTTCATGTTTTTAAAGATCTAATCTGTTTCCTAAAAAAATTGTATTCTCCTCTTTGAGGCATCTTTTCCTTGTCCCTTAGAATGATCTTGAAAAAAACATAGAAGACACTAGTTACTAAGGTCAGGGATGAGGAAGATCACTATATATTCTATCGATAATAAAAGAACAATAAGAAAACATTATGCCAATACACTCAACAAATGAGATGAAATGAAGAAATTTCCTAAAGACAAAATCTACCAGCACTCACACAAGAAGAAATAAATAACCTGAATATTCATGTATCTAGTAGAGAAGTTGAATTTTTAGTTAACTCTTTCTCACAACATTGAAGAGAAAGAAACAGTTCTTCATTTTGTTAGGGCCAGCACTGTTGACAGCAAATAACAAAACCATGCAAATATATTACAAGGGGAAAAAAAAACCCTTTGAAGATGAATATCCTTCATGAACATAGATGTAAAATTCTAAACAAAATTTTAAGAAATGGAAATCAACAATGTATAGAAAAGATAATAGATCATGACCAAGTGGGACTTGTTCCATGAATGCAAGTTTGGTTTAGCATTTGAAAAATCTATCAATGTAATTGAATACTTTCCATCTAAAGGCAACAATAAGACAAAGATGTCTTCTCTCATCATTTCTATCTAACATGGTACTAGAGGTTTTAGCTAGTGCAATGAGACAAGGAAAAGAAAGAAAATGCATCCAAATAGGAAATGAAAAAGTAATATTGCTTTAATTTGAAGATGACATAATCATCTATGTAGAAAATTTGATGATGTACCAAAAAACTACCAGAACCAATGAATTAGTATCACAATGTTGCAGGATATAAGAACAAAACATAATATAACCGTATTTCTATATAGAGGTGAAGAACAACTAGAAATTGAAATAAGAAATATATAATAGCAATGAAAAATGTTAAATATTTAAGGATAAATCTGACAAAAGATGTGCAAGATACGTATAATGAAAATCGTGAAACATTGCTGAGAAAAATTAAGATATAAATAAATGATTAGATATAATTTGTCCATTGGTTGGGAGACACTATATTGTTGAAATGTCAATTCTTCTCAAATTCACCTATAGGTTCAATTCAAAGCCAACCAAAATCTCAGCAAATCTTTTTTTTTTCTTTTTATAAATTGACAAGATGATTCTAAAATTCATGAGAAAATGTGAAGGACCTACAACAAGGGTTAGCAAACTATGACTTGCTTTTGTAAATAAGGTTTTATTGGAAGATAGCTATATTATTTGTTTAAATATTGCCTATGGCTGTTTTTGTATTACAGTGGCAGAATTGAGTACTGTATGAGACTATATAGCTATAAACTTTAAACTATTTACTATCTGTCCCTTCAGAGAAAAAAAAAAACTTTGCCAACCCCTGACCTAAAATAGCAAAAACAAGTTTGATAAAGGGTGAAGTTGAAGGAAAAATAATACCTGATCTTAAGACTTATTTTAAATTTATGGTAATAACTTGTGGCACTGGCATTGAGTTAAAATAAATCAATGAATCAAAATGGACAGTCCCCAAATAGAACTACAATTAAATGGACAACAGACTTTCAACAAAGGTGCAAAGGCAACTGAGTGAAAAAAAAGGGTAGTATTTTCAACAAAGGGTGCTGGAAAAATTGGATATCCATAGGCAAAAGGAGTGGACTTCGATCCATACCTCTCAAACTTATACAGAAATGAACTCAAACTGGATCATAGATTTAACATAAAATCTAAAACTATAAAACTTCCAGAAGGTAACACAGGAGAAAGTCTTTGTGACGTGGGGTAATGCGAAGATTTCTTAGATATGACACCAAAAGCATGATCCATAAAAGTAACAAATTTATAAATTAAACTTCATTAAAATTAAGAGCTTCTGGTTTTTAATATACACTGCTGGGAAAATGAAAAGACACAAACTAGGAGAATATATCTGCAAAGCATACATTTAAGAAACGGTTCATATCTTGAATATGTAAATAGCTCTGAAAACTCATCCGGAAACAGACAACCTGATCAAAAATGAACAAAAATTTGAACAGACACTCACCAAAGAAGACATAGAGATGGCAAATAATGACATGAAAAGATGCCCAACATTATTGGCCATTAAAGAAATGCAAATAACAACCACAATGCGACACCTCTACAAAACCTGTTCGAATCGCTAAAATTTAAGAGACTGACCATCCCATGTGTTGATGAGGATGTGGAGAAACGCAGCTCTTACTGCTGGTGAGAATGAAAAATGGTACAGCTACTCTGAAATACAGTTTGACAATTAATTTTAAAGTTAAATATACATCTACCGCATGACCTAGTCATTCTACTCCTAGGTATTTACATAAGAGAAATGAAAGTATATGAGGACTTATACACAAATGCTCATAGCTGCTTTATTTGTAATAACCAAAAATTTGACAATCCAAATGTCCACCAACAGGAACTTTGCTAAGCAAATTGTGATACACCCAAACAGTAGACTACTACTTAGCAATAAAAGAATAAATCCCAATATGCACAACCTCAATGAATTTTAAAATAATTGTTCTACATGAAATGCACCAGACAAGTATATATTGTATAATTCTACTTATATAGTACTTTAGAAAATCAAACTAATCTATGGTGATGGAAAGCAAATCATTTGTTATGGGAAGGGGGCACCAGGGGTGGAGGGAGGGAATTACAAAAGAACATGGGGCAAGTTTTTGAGGCGAAGGATGAGCTCATTATTTTGACTGTGCTGATGATTTCATGGTGTATACATACCTCAAATTGTGTCTAACTTATCAAATTGTATACTAAAGTTGTGCCCCAAATTATACCTTAATACAGCTGGAGAAAATCCACAGGAATTGCTCCAATACTGAGCATGTTTACTTTTTACTACTATAGCTTTTATCAAAAAAGAAACATACAAACAACAGCACCCAGACTTACATGTACCCTGGTCTTCACTCTGGGTAAGACCAGGACATGTGCATTGCAGTAAACCCATTGTATTTGACTTCTTTTCTGCCGATGCAGGCGTAAGTAATTGACGGTTTTATGTACTAAAAATCTACCAGTACATCGCTATATAGGATTTCCCTCCAAGAGTCCTCCAGGTCACCATGGGAATGTATTTCTAGCACAGAAAAAAACGGACAACATATGAGAATGTGTTGATTTTGGGGGAAAATGAGCCATGTGATGGGTGCTATGCAATCATACGCTGAAGTTAATCTTGAAGATAAGATTTTATTTTAAGGGGTTTGATAAAACCCCTTATTATTTTATTTTGATAAAATAATAATTGATTATCTCTCAAAAGTTACCTAATAGAGAGGTATATTAAGTGCCACCAAATATATGACAGATTAAGTCAAGAATCTTATTTTGTCTCCAGTACTACAGAAATCCCCACCAATACCGGATAAATTATATTGGCAATAAGGATTTGCTATGCATAAGGATCTTTGATTTTACCTGCCCCAGAACAAGACAAAGGTGCTTTCCTGATTCTTTCACTTGGCTGGGCCCTTGACATAGAGACTACTTACTGGGTGGGGTATACAAGACTACAGAAGAATCAGACAAGAGACTTGACTTGATTCACCAAGAAACTGCAAACTTTTGAGGAAGGTAATTTGTAAGGTATAGCACTATAGCCATGGAACTTTAGAGTAGGATGAGATGGTTAGAGATCCCTTCGTTCAATAACCTCCAATATCAAGTTTGAGAGGACAAATTACTTGCTTGATGTGGTGGAGCTAATTTGAGCCAAACTAGGAGAATGTAATCACTTGTGAACCCAGTCTTTTCTTAGTAAACCATACCTGCCCTTTGTTATTCATGGTGCCATTCAATGGAGGTGACAAAAAGACCCACTGAAATTTTATCATATTATTTTGAAAAAAATAAACTGTAGACCCAGTCTTGATCTCCCAGCTCATCAGGACACAGAGCTAGGGAACATTTTCGGAGTTGTTCCAGATATGAGTTTCTGATCTTTTGTTTTTTTTTTTGCAAGGTGCTAATTGAACATTTAGGTTACTGAATGAATTTAAAAGCAAAGAAAAAAACTCGAACAATATGAAACTGGAAGTTCACTTACAATCTTTTGGAAAATATTAATTATTCTTAGTAAAGAATACTTTTTACCAAAATGATTATTTTTCATTTAACTCTGGCAATCCCTGAAGTATGATGTACTTTATAAGAGAGGTCCTTTCACTGCTGTGATTCATGGTTGTATCCCAGTTCCTTCCATCTGTAAAATGGGTATAACCCTGAGTTCTAGTGATCCAAAGTGATCAATTCTTAGACTACCCAGTTATGTACTTCAACAGTATTGATATGCAGGCAGAATGCTGTCATTTTCATTCCCCTGTATTAAAGGGCACAGATTTATTCAATACCTTCTTTATTCAATGATTGTGGAAAACAGACTACATCTGCTGGAGAGCAAACATTGTTTCTTCTCTCCAGATGTCTGTTTTTTCTCCCAGAAGTTGGAGAGCATTGGACAAGCAATAACAGATGAACACATGCATAACTACAAATGGGCAAGCTGATTGTTTTCAAAATTGGTATAAACATTTGCTCTTGGGTTGAGATCTAGCCCATAGCAAATCTTTACATTTGCGTTATAAACTCCCAACTAAAAAAAATGTTTATAATGGAAGTGCTGACAATGTGAAAATTCAGTTATGGTCAGGATAGCAGTTTTGTTTAAAAATGCCATTTTGTGCTTCCATATTTACTTCTTAACCAGTGACTGAGATGTCAATTTCTCCAAAGTTTTCTTTTCCAGTCCAAGGAAGAATTTGACAACTGTTTTGAAATGAACAAGAGATCTGAATTTCAGCCTCTTGCTTCTTCAACAAATACCGATTAGAGGATAGATCCACATGCTGGTTACTTAACTGGTTACATAGATGATGATGATGTTGATGGTGATGATGATAATGATGAATGAGACAGAAGACAGTTAAGCTTGCTGCTGAAGTGAGGTTTTGCTTTTATACACGATTTGAAAAAGAAATGGCAGCAATTATTAGGAAATACTTTGCATTATCTGACCTTGAGTATGCTAAAACACAGTGAGTACATTGATTAGAGGTGATTAAGTAAGGTCAGAGAAATTCTTTGACTTGCCTATAAGTCACTTGGTGTAGAACTAAATGTGTGGTTTTCACTATGGGGTTGGTATTACAGTGAGTCCAGTGGGCTGAATCAGGTTTTCCTCATGCGTCTCATGATATAAATACATATATGGCCCTCTTTTACATAGTTGAATTGTTAAGACTACCCTACTATTCACTCCCAGAATGGCAAACAAATTTAAAAAAAGAAAAGAAAACCAATAAAGACGTAGACATGTGCTAACAATGCATCTTTATGAGCGAGGGGTTTTCTTTTGGAAACCTGTGGTTGGGTGGAAGTCATAGGAAATAAGCCAGTGGTGGGAATTTCCGCCCTAACTTTTGGATATCAGGCAACTATTTTCATTTAAATATTTACAGCTATTATTTCTGATCATCTAGATTCTTACCTGGATTCTCACTTATTTGCAGGGGAATTGAAGTATTTTTATTATAAAAGGGGAGAAGGGAGGGGAAAACCCAAAATATCTCGAAGACTCAGTTGACACGAATAGGCAAGGACTCCCCATGTCCAACTTCAACATGTGGTTCTGAGTGTAATCCAGTCCTACTCTCTTAGGTTCAGACATGAAAAGGAGGACAAATGACTTATCCTAGACATAAAAACACCTCACACATTTCTCTTGAAAATGTTAGAGCCTCTTGAAGGCAGAAAAAATATGTTAAAGTCTGAGTTCCCTGTAAGCTGCTAATACTTAACACTTGCCCAATACTGTATTCAAACAATTAAGGCATACATGTAAAATTTTAACATTTGTATTCTCCTGCATTCAAGCACACAAATAATAGGATACTGTGCTCACAATAACTCTCAAGTGAATGCATGAAAGAGGGCTACTGCTCAAATCTAGGACCTGGGTAATGAGAAGCCCTTCAAGCATTAGAAGAAAATGTGGATTTTGCCTTTGTACTTTTGTTTTCAAGTCTCAAATCATGTAAATGTTCAACCTTACCCAAGGTTAAGAAGACTTGCATTGATCTTATTAGTATTTGTGGGGAACAATCTGGGTGGTGGTAGAGTAACAATCCTCTGAGTGGCTTGACATTCCGAGTATTAATACTCAGCCCTCTCTGGCTGTTAGATTTCTGGAACTATTTTGAAAAGAGTGTTATACACCATCAGAACAAAATGAAGAGGGCATGTGTATGAAAACATGGAGTCCATTCTCATTTTCCATATTAATGAAAGAGTTAATTTACTTAGGACACTGAAATACTTTCACGTGAAAGGCATACATTGAATAAAATGGTACAGCATAAACCTTAGATAGCTAGTTAATATTGCTAGTCATTTTGAATTTTTACTGTAATTTAACATTTCATAAAAATTATGTATATTTGTAAGTTGAGTTAAAAGAGCACTGATGGACAGAATAAAAGCAGAATTAAAGATAATTTTTTCCCAAATGAAATCTTTTTGGCTTGTCCTTTTACAATTATTGCTCGAAGGACTGGAATGTGTTCTTTGTTTATAACTCAATGATTCCCATAAAGGCAGCACTGTATTACCACATAAAATAACTAAAATAATTTGCTGTAATTAAAGAAAAATGTGTTTGTGCAGAAAGCACCTAACAACCACAGTTTTGGTGAATTCTTTTCATAATCCTTTGATCAGCACTGTAATGTAAGCAGATTCAAAATATACTTTCTAGTAAGTGGCTTGCCTTTTTTTTTCTTAACTACTTGGTGATATCCTAATTAACCATGCTCAATTGATTGCTTTCAAAATAAGAACTAAGAGCTCTCATCTAGTCAAGTGGAAGCTAATTCAACTCTTTTACACTATGGCAATGATACGTCTCACATACACACTCATACCCACACCCACACACCCACCACATGTAGCATAGTAGACGTACTACATTCTGGGTCTCTTGGTTTGAGTCAGTGTAGCTTGACAATCACATTTCTATGGATTTTCGTGTGTTATTTTCTTTTAATGCTTATGAGAGTGAGTATAAATGTTAATTTTTCATTCACAGATTGAAATTGTTTTCAGAACTTTTTTTTATGTCATTTGACAAACTCTCACATCCAGGAAATATGCTGTTCACTTGGAAGAGAGCAAAAAAGTAAATGGGAGAAAATGAACTCCAATCAGGCAGAAGCAAACTCTGACCATTTCATGTCTTAACTTATCCCAGTTGCCTCTCTCTTTTTTCTTTTCAAGTCAGAATTAAACACATCTAATTTGGGTTGACAAAACACTTAATCATTTGACTATGAGATCATCGTAAGAAGCCAGAGCATCTATGTGCGTGATGTTATTTTGCAGTAGAATACAGAATTTTCAGATCCTCGTTACTGTGCATCCCATGAACATCTTCTCCAGCCACATGGACAAGCGGGGGTAGGTGATACAATACGTAACTACATGTCATGCACAGACCTGAAAAACTGGTTTCAGCCT
Organism: Delphinus delphis; assembly: GCF_949987515.2. Lineage (NCBI taxonomy): Eukaryota > Metazoa > Chordata > Mammalia > Artiodactyla > Delphinidae > Delphinus > Delphinus delphis. The sequence continues at coordinate 86,233,164 of NC_082689.1, forward strand.
GTATAAATCTCACTCCAGGCATTACACAACAGGAGTTTAAAATGTTACATGTAAATCATCCAGACTTAAGCTTCTTAGGAAACACAAACCATTCTCCAAGGACATATGAGACCAGAACTTCAGAAGATGTTGCCTCACTGTGGACGGCAGAAAACAACGGTTCACAGACCACCCTGGTGTGCAGTAATCAACAATGTAGTGGCCCACTTTATAAAGGCGTCAGACAGTCTGTAAGCAAAAAGGCAGAGCCTCCAACTGAGACAGGCCCTGCTAATAAGTGACTTCTAGTAAAAAGAAAAAAAAGAAGCCAGCTTTAACATTTGCAACAGGTCTCATATCGCAACATATTTACTTCTTTTGTGTTCTATCTTCTTCCTTTTGGAGCATCGTCATCAAGGATGTCATCCTGAAACACCATAAGCAGTGGAAGAGAGACCCTTCATGTGCTCAAGGCCTTTCATTTCTTCACTGTGGGGCTGCCCTTGTAAATATCTCACCACATGCCTGTTTCACCTGCTGGACTGTGAATTCCATGAAAGTGGTAGCATGTTCTGTTCATCTTACTGTCTCTAACTTTCAATATATTTGTGTCCATAATAAGTCATTCAGGGCTTCCCTGTGGCGCAGTGGTTGAGAATCCGCCTGCCGATGCAGGGAACACGGGTTGGTGCCCCAGTCCGGAAGATCCCACATGCCGCGGAGCGGCTGGGCCCGTGAGCCACGGCCGCTGAGCCTGCGCGTCCGGAGCCTGTGCTCCGCAACGGGAGAGGCCACAACAGTGAGAGGCCCGCGTACCGCAAAAAAGAAAAAAAGAAAAAAAAAAAGTCATTCAATACGTACTTGGAGAAAAAGTTGTTCTATTCCAGTACTGCTCTTAGTGAACTGGGAGATTCTGGACAAACCACTTCATGGTTTTAGCTTCAGTTTCCTCATGCAACTTTAAACATTTGACAAAAAATTAGCAAAAGAGGTGATATATTTGAAAAACTTTAAAAAGTATTTTTATAAAAAGCATGTGTTTGCAAGGTGCAGGTTTGGGCACTTCTTGCAATATACACTAAATTATCTGAATAATAGAATTATTATATGACCTACAATAGTTTAATTGAAGTTCTTTTATTCTGACAGACAGAAGTTCTGTGATCTTATGTTAAAAAGAATGTTGTTAATTTCTGTAATGTACATAACACATTAAATGTTGAAAAATAACAAAGCAATTACTTCAGAAAGTATTGAATATATTTCTGTTTCCTTATAATTCTGACTTTATATCAGCAAAAGTACCTCAGTGAGTGCTCATACCTGCTGTGATAGAGAGACTAAACCACATTTTGTCAACAGGGGCAACCTGCACAAACTGGGCACACAAATAGAAAATAATAATGTTGAAGAAACTGTAATTAATTAATTCAAGCTTCAAGATAAGATCACTGGATCCTGCTGACCTTACATGTTAATCAGTTGATTGATTAATTGCCACAATCATAATAATTATATGGTGCAAATCTAAGTACACTTAATGATAGTGCGGACAGAGTTAAAAGTTCTTTTCAATCTGCGTATCTTTTCTCTTTCTTGAATCAAAGGAGTTGGTTTCATTTACTTTAAGGATATCTTTTGGTTTGTAGAGCTTTTGTCAAAATTAGTCAAGGTTTAAATTTGCTTGTCCTGTTAACCATTTTTTGGTCATTTTTCAATGCTCTGTTTAAAAATTTAAAACAATCTCACCTCTGAAACAGTAATTTTACATTATACATATTCATCAAATCGTATTACTTTTTTCACATGTGGAAATCCCAATTTTAGGCTTTAATATTTTTTTGCTACACACACACTCACGCATCAGTATATATGATGGTATCTTGGATTTTGCCAAACATTTCATTCTGAACAATCTCAACTTCTGATCAGCTATTAGGTGTTCGTTCCAACAGCTGTATTCAGTTGGGTTATCCTGGAATAATTTCTTGCAGCACAAAGGTACACTGAACTGTCTTGCTCTGAAGTCTATAGGAACAATGCCACGAAGAAAAATCAGTTCATAGATGAGTTGTGTTTGGTCCGGTCTTCTACTGCATGCAAAACAGTCATCATAGCTTCTCTATTTCTGTCAAATACAGTTCTGTTCTGTTGGTCATGCAGGTTTAAAATCTGACCATGACTGTCTATCCAAGTTACCATTAAGTCTTTGCAAATTTTCTTCTTTGTTGTTCATCTTTCTTATCTATACTTTCTTCTTTTCCTTTTTTTTTTTTACAAAACAGTCAAAGATTTTCAAGTTGGTGAGAAGCTTAGAACTCATCTAGCTACTAGATGCTTCTTAAACTTTTGCATGCAGATGAATAACCTGGGGAGCTTGTGAAAAAGGAATTCCTGGGCTCCTTTCCCAGAGATTGTCATTCAGAAAGTCTGGAATCAGGCCCCAGAATTTGTATATCTAACAGCATCCCAGGTGATTCTGATGCTACCAGTATTCAGACCATGTTCTGAGTAGCACATATTCTATAAATTTTTGCAAGGTCACATATCTTCTGGGAATCTTGTCCCAGAAAATACACAGGTGCACATCTACAGAAACCTGGCCAACGCTTTGGGCAGTGGCTCATGAACCTCTTGCATATCTATGTATCTCAATTTCAGAATTTTGACATGGTATACTTTCATTACTTCAGAGAGAAAAAACTGAGTCCATGAGTGGTTAGGTTACTTGTCCAAGGTCATACTCCACTTGTAGCCAGGTATAATGCCAGGTGGATAACACAATAGGGTTTTATGTCTCCTGTCTCTCCTCTTAAATACATCTTGTCAATCACCACTAAATAATTTCTCTAAAAAGTATTCTTTAGTTTTTCACTACTTTCCTCAAAAATGTTTAATGGGGTTTTCTCTGCTGTGGATCAAAATGAAAACCCTTCTGTAGTATTGAATTCTGTGCAATTAATTAGTTAATTTATTGACCAAATATTTACTGAGTAGCTTTTCTGTGGAAGGTACGGTGTTAGGCGGGAGGTTACAGGATCAAATACTACAGTTGCGGGCTGCAACCTTCATGGAATTTATAACACTGGCTTAACTGTATCTCCACTCCTTACCTTCTGTTGTTATCTCCACAATCTTTACTGCTTTTTATTCAGATTCTTCACTCTCCCCAGCATAACACATTCATCTCAGGGCTGGAGCCAGTACTCATGTTCTTTCCCTGACTGATTTTTCAAACTCCACATACACTGAATGACTCCACAGTGAAGTTATTGCAACCACTGTACTTTTCTCTCTCTCTTCTGTAGAGTGTTCATTGTCTTTATCCCTTGTTGTGCTGCTAGATCGTACAGGGTCGCATATTCTTCTCTAGTTTAGAGTATTTACCTCTTACTTCTGCAGTATCCCGCTCAAGGATTGCACACCTTATTTTGGGGTAAGACGCTGTGATGCCAACAGACTATGTACAGAAGGAACATAGTCTGTACACGTTCTCCTTTTTGGCTTCATCAAGGAGAAAGGACAGAAATCAATGGTTCCCAAATCTGACTGCACATCAGAATCACCTGAGAATTTGCTCACTGCTTTTTAGTAAAAATTTCTCAACCTCATCTCAGGCACACTGAATCAAAATCTAGCAGAATGGGTCCAGGGATCTGTTTCTATGAAGGTGATTTGGGTCAAAACCACTTTTGGGATCCTCTAGAGTAACTGCTTCTGGGATCTCTCACAATACCGTCAACTCGCCCTCTTTTTATACTTTTGAGTTTTAGGTTTTTTTTTTTTTTTCCATTATTACAGATGTACTTATTGAAGAAACTTGAAGAACATAAAAAAGCAAAAAAAAAATAAAATGAAGGCTATATAGTCAATCAGAGACAACCCCTGTTAATATTTGAAATAAATACTTTGTCCTTTCTCTACTTATAAATAATTACATACATATTTTAAAATAGGTTAATACCTGTACACCCTTATGCTCTCTTTTAATATTTACTGGCATTTTACCTTGTGAGTAATGCTTTCTATAACATAATTTAACAAATGTATAATATTTCATTATATGAATGTGCCATAATTTAACTTTCCCCAAATTTGGACAAATATGTTACTTTTACCTTGCTCACGATTATAAATAACATTTCTATGAGCAACTTTGTACACATACTTGTGCATATCTATAAAAATTTTCTAAGGTAAGTTTCTAGATAGGTAGTAGTCAATACATAGGTATGCAGATTTTTAAACCTTTTGGTGTATATGTAGTTAAAATGCCCTCAAGAATGTTGCAAGACTTCCAGTTCTAAGTAGCTAACAATTCTTGCCTCATCATGAACTTTAGCTGGCATTTCATCTGCAGCCAAGTGTTTATATGATCAGCAGTTCTTTACAGGCATCATCAACTTATACCTGTACAGCATACTCCACTACGTGGAAACTGCATCTTTTGTTAAGGTTATTAAATTTTTGGCTATCTTCCTTGCAGGTTGCCACCAATGTTAGAGAAAAGAGATCTCCAAAATAATTAATCTCCTGAAGTAAACTTTGATGAGATGTAACATTAAAGCTAAAAACCCGAGGCAGGAGAATGCTATTTTCTCGTGCGATACCTTATTCTGGCCATCTGTTTAACAAATATCTGGTTCCAAAGAGTGTCAATTAAAACTGATGACAAATCTTAATAACATCGACTTGTGAATATCAGCAAGACCAACTTTGTGCTATTCATGTAGTTATCTTACGGCAGTTGAGGTACCACCAGATTTTACATGGATACACAGGGTGGTTTTTGCTCTCTCTCTCTGTTTTTAACCTCTCAGAACAAGTAATCCAGAACATCCACTGTTAAGCAAGTTTGTAAAACACAGTACAGCTTAGCATTGGGAAATCCCAAATCCGGTGCCAAGAAGTTCATGAATATAGTAATGAACCCTCCCGTGTCAAAAGTGAGCACTGTTTAACAGAGCAAGTAGGAATGGCCCTCGGGATGCTCTGCAGCTGGGGTTTTTCTATTGCAAGAGAGCAGAAACTTCATGATGGTAGTAGTTGTAACACCAGATCCTGGAAAGGCTATCTACTCAGTCTGCAAAGTAAACTAAAAGGAACGGCTGCTCACATTTGGTCCTGATGCCACCGACATAAGAAACTCAGCAACAGGAGCAGTAAAATAGGAATTTGGTGGCAGATGGAAAGGTCTGTGGGAAGTGTCCACCCAGTTTTGTTTGGCCCATATTCTGAAACAACTAGAATAAACACTTAGTGTCGTAATTTATACACATATCAGTACCAATAAATCAGAATCATGCAAACAGTCATGTTTATTATATTCTTGTTGCTTAATATTCATGACAGTAATTTATTTTTATAGTACAGTTTCACTGTTTTCTCCACCATTGCCCTGCATTTAAGACTGGCAAGTTGTATTAGCAGGAGTTCAGGTAACCCTTTGAATACTGCAAAAGTTCACTAGCCTTATCAAAATACTTTATTTGCTCATTTAACATCCCCTTTCTTCTCTCATAAATTTTTAAACCACCAAGATGAAGTCTTTGTAAATTATATAGTAATACCATTTTGACATACAGAAAATATGAAGACTAGAGTCAGCATATTCCTCTGAAGGTAGCTGTAAAACAGAGCTTTAAAGACAGATAAGAACATCTGGAGAGATGTAAGCAGTTAATTCTTAAATCTGCTCTCAGTAAAATGGGCTATATTAAGCACAGTTTCCTCCTCTCTTCTTACTCACCTAACTCACCACCAGTCCTTCCCACTCCCCCACCTCAACAGTCCATTGCTGCTAATTACAATGGATTGTTAAAGGAGGAATTACATGAAACAACCAACACAAAGCACGTTACGTTTTTGCATTCACCTAGTAGCTGCAGCTACAAAGATACTAAAACATGGCTCCTACCCCAGAGATCCTTAGGTCAGATTAAGAGATGGAAAACAATATTATACAGTTCTATACCTAGACATGAGACAGCTTAGACTCAGTTTCATACTTAAAAATTCAACAGAGATAATTTATGATTAATCATCAGAGAAAAGAGTCACAAACATATAAGCCTGGAAAACCAATTTTATAAAAAATAATTCCCAGTTAACAGCACTCTCAAGATCGGTGTATTTTTCTGTGTGTTTGCTCTGTTTCAACAAAGATGTTAAATGTTTTTTAAAAAGTGGACGATCATTGCATGTGAGTGGACATAGCATCAGTATTTTAACTCTGGTTGGGCTTTTTCTGTTATGAATATGATGGGTTGAAATAGTGAATCTATTTTATAGACTCCATGAAAATATATTCTAGCACATGACATGAGGGGCAAAGCAATGCTTTGTTGTAGTTCTACCTTTCAATTAAATAACACATATGATGAAAGTTGTAAGAAATTTTATGCTATTTCTTAATTCACTTGCTAGAAAATGTAATAAGGACATAGTGCCTTGTTTCTACACTTTAAGCATTTTCTTCTCCATCTGCTAGGAGTGTCTGAATTTCACTGGTGCTTAACTTTATTTTTAAAAGTTTTTCCAGTGACCTAGGCATGAGAATGAGTACCTGTAATGTTGCCTTGGATACAGAAAGCAATAAAAAATTTTGTTGAATTTGTTTTAAGTTGAATAGCCAGGACAGAAGCCTTTCTTAAATAAACAATGAGGTTTTGAGACCATGTGTATGAACATAGCAATTTATTCATGTTCTACTTAGCTTCCTTTCATTATAATTCTTGACAACAGAGTCTTCATCTGAGCCACATCTAACTCTACTAATTATCTCATTTCTAAGTAGACTCTTGCTATCACTTTGTCCAAATTAGGCAAGACTGTTAGTTTCCTGGTTAAGAACAACAGCTTTGGAGTCTACCAGATAGGGGTTCAAATCTGAGTTCTGCAACTTTCCAGCTGGTAGCCTTAGGCATGCTATTTAATGTCCAAGAGCCTCAGTTTTCTAAATTGAAATAATGGGAATAATAATATCTATCACAAAGGAGTGTTTTAAATACTAATTTAAATGGCAAACTGTACATATTGTACTTGGCTTTATCCAAGTGAAAATATGGTAAGTAAACCATAAATTGAAACTGTAATTATATGACCAGTTTAGTTTACAATATTTATAATTCAAATTAATTCTTAAAACTGTCCAAATGTCTAAAGAATTACACTTTGTAAATTTTTAATGCCCCTCTCTACAATTCTTCTTAATGGCACAGTATTTGAAATTCTTCCCAAAATGTTATAAAATTGTTCTCTCTCGTTGCCCCATTGTTCCAAATGGCCTTCCAGTCTATGCTATACGGTCTTGAAATGCACTCAAGGAACTGGATGTGGGTATGGAATACACATTGTTCAGATTTGCAAATGTCATAACGCTGAGAGGAAGAGTGAGTGATGAGACTGAAGGATTTATGGTTAAAAACTTGGATTTTGGTCCCAGTTCCAATTGTTACGTGACTCAGGTGAGATTAGTCTTGTGACTATGCAAAACTTAAAACTTAAAGCAAAACTCCACTGCCAGTGTTATTGTTTTGACAGCCTGGGATCATGAGGGAAAAAGCACAATGGGTTGCATGCATATTTCTGCACGTAGGTTAAAAAACACACAAAATTAATACGAGAGAGAAATGGGTAAAAGTGACACCTGGAACTTTAAATTCAATTTTAGACCCCCATAATATAATTAACTAATATTAATAAAGAGCTAATTAAATCGTGTGTGGCACTAATAGAAAGATATTGCCAGAATAAGGGAAGAAACTTCATCCTACACTGGTTAAGTTGTACAACTAAAGTATTCATTCAAGTATGATTTCTGTTATTGCCTGAAAGTTTTTGTTCCCCCAGTCCCCCAAATTCTTTTTTTTTTTTTTTGTGGTACGCGGGCCTCTCACTGTTGTGGCCTCTCCTGTTGTGGAGCACAGGCTCCGGACGTGCAGGCTCAGCAGCCATGGCTCACGGGCCTAGCCGCTCCGCGGCATGTGGTATCTTCCCAGACCGGGGCACGAACCCGTGTCCCCTGAATCGGTAGGCGGACTCTCAACCACTGCGCCACCAGGGAAGTCCTAATTTTTTCTTTTTTGTGTTACCCCAAATTCTTATGTTGAAACCCTAACTTCCAACGTGATGGTATTTGAAGGTGGGGCCTTTGGGGGAGGTCATTAGATGCTGGTGAGGTCATGAGGGTGGGGCCTCATGATGGGATTAGCATCCTTCTAAGAAGAGGAAGAGACCAAACTTGCTCTCTCTCCACCACACAAGGATACAGTGAGAAGGTGGCCATCTGCAAACCAGGGAGTGAGTTTTACTGGAACCCAACCATGCTGGCCCACTGATCTCAGACTTCCAGCATTCAGAACTGTGAGAAATACATTTCTGTTGTTTAAGTCACCCAGTCAATGGCATTTTGTTATGGCAGCCCAAGCTGACTAAGATAATTTCCATACTTTAGAGGGGCACACTTGGAAGAGTGTGATCTTAATTCTTGAGAATGACTGAAAGAACAGAGAAAGAAAGGAGAATACTACACAGAGGTTGGAGCTTATGTTTTAGGTCTTTTCAAATATTACGGAACTTTTAGAGAAAGATGGTGTTTGGATGCTGACATTGACCAATGTGATTCTTCTAGTTATGTTCTAGTTGGTCTGTCTTTCCCCTTTGTGGAGAACTCTGGGGTCTTCTGCTTGGCTAAGACATATTCATTTAGGGGTCCAGCTCTCAGAAGCCCTGAGCATTACAGATCCTAGCATCATAGACAGGGGTTTCAGAGGTCTTTCTGTGTCTAATATTGCTCAGGATGATTTTTTCCTAAAACATTTTCATAACAAAGCACAAAGGAGTAGAAATTTCAAAAAAATATTTCAATGACGTAATAGTTCCTTCTTAGGTGCCAATTAGATATTCAGAGAATAATACACAAAAGGTGTCAAAGAAAAATCTTACCATGGTGCTTAGAGGAGTTAGGGACCTGGAGGAGAAGCTCAAAAGATCATTGATTTCATGTATTGGAAGGACAGTATCAGCCTGCAAACTAGCATGACAGACGGCAATACTGGGTCTACCCATCCGTTACTTGGCAGACGAATGGACTTGAGATCTGAAAGAGTCAACCTTTCACCTGCTGGACGCTCCAAGTGAAAAGTAAAAGAGAAAGCGGCCAAGAGCTGATTGGTTAGACAGCAATCATGGACTCAGGGCCTTAGACATTTACCCTTTTAGAGTTTCAATTTTCTGAAAAGTGAAGGTGTTGCATGAAATAAAAGGGACTGCACATTTAAATAGAAAACTATAAATAAGTCAATGAAAGGAGGAAACTCATAATTATCCGGTGCAACTTTTTTCTATCGTGCATGGATTTTTTAAAAAATATGTGTTTGCTTTTGTTTTTTCAAGCATATTACTTTAACTTACAAAACCAGCACTGCTACTTGCTTTCTATAAAAGGGTATCCATTTTCCATGTTTCTATTTCCCAAAGTGTAGGTAGAAAATGTGTGAGTCGATCCTTAGGGAAAGGCTCCAATCTCCAAACCACATGGCAATTCTCAGCAAGTATATTGTGCTGTTCCAACATGAGCAGAATTCCCCCAGGAGATGTATAGTACTCTGGCAGACATCACTTCTAAAGTTTAACTCTCCAAAACAATAAAGAGTGAGCCAATGAAGACATGCTGCATTTCAAGGAGCCCGTGATAGCCCTAGAAGCTATTAGAAGAAAACTCTGTTATCAACTGAGAGGTGGAGAATTAGAGTAAGGACAGGTGCCTGAGCCGATGAGAGCATGTGCCTGCCTGTGAGCAAGCAAGAGGAAACAGGGTAAGGGGTCAGTTCTCACCCCATATCAAGGTTCAAAAATAGCTCAGGGAGATTAATAGGAAAGTTCTCGAGATAATTGTAAAAGTTTTTTCTTTTTGGCCGTACCGCGTGGCTTGTGGGATCTTAATTCCCCGACCAGGGATTGAACTGGGCTCTCGGCAGTGAAATCGTGGAGTCCTAACCACTGGACCGCCAGGGAATTCTCCAAAATAAGTCTACCTTTTAAAGCTAGAATGTCACGAGTTGTGAGAGCTGAAAAGAAAAAAAATGAAACATTTCCGCTTTGGAGAATGTGTGTGAGTGTGTGTCCCTGTGTCTATGTGTGTGTATGAGGAGGAATGACTTCTTGTAGAATACGGTTGACAACTCTTTGAATGTTTTTTTCTGTGAGAAAGATCTACAGTGTTACGAATATGTGCACAGCCTGGTGTCTAGCCTCCCCCTTCCACACCCTAAACTCCTCTCTTGCCAATGAGCCTATAACCTTCACAAGAGAAAACACAGGAACACCATCAGCAAGGAAGCTAATTTCCCAATTGGGAGAAGGCATTACTTTGAAGTTGTCTTTTCTGGTGTCACTATCAATGTCACATTTACTAATATCCATTAGAAGTAAGGCAGCGTCAGGTTGGAGAAGATGGTTAGCCTCTGAGTTATGATTAAGATGTATGTTCTATAATGAAGTAACAGGCTTCGGAATAATCAGGTGGAGTTGGGCTGGGAACTGCTGAAAGAACAAAGGAGAGATGTCATGAGATAAAGAAAAGTGGGATTTGCTGGATCTCAAAGCAAGAGAATATCCTGGATTATTATCTTAAACATATTTGGTGCTGTCTGGAATTCTGGAAACAAATATTAAAGCAGAATAAAGATGATCATACGTGTCACTTGAGACACGTTATCAGAGGAGTGGAAAGATTGTGGGAATGGACAGGAAGGTCATTTGAGAGCGTGGCCCGAAGGATAGGCTGATTGTACACTGATTTGATATTGCTAGCTGATGTTCGCTGAATGTCACGTGCCAGAAACCCGTAAATAAGTGCCTTGTCATAATTAGCATTTCATTAAACTCCCTACAGCCCCCATGGGGAAGATACTACTTTTACATCCTTTTTCTAGTTGTAGAAATTGAGGTGAAGAGAGGTTGAGGACTTGCTCAAGGTCTTAAAGGTAGTAAATAGTGGACTCAGAATTTGAATGGAGGTGGTGGTGTGCCCCACAGGTAGAAATGTTAGCTTCTCTGATGAGGTAGGCCTCACTGAAAAGTGAACATGTGAGTGGCAACATGGGGACATGCCTGTAGCAGAGGGGTTGAGCAGACAAAGACCCTCCATATACCTGGGGTATTCAAGGAAAGGCCAGGAGATCAGCGGGCTTGAAGGACATGGTCCAGGCAAGAGAACTTTCAGGTAACCAGACACGAAGGGCTTTGAAGACCTCACAAAGAATTTGGCTTTTCCTCAAAAGGAAACGGCAAGCCAGTTGCATCATTAGCTTATCTTTATAATTAGAACCACGCTGGACTGGGTGAGAGAAAAGAAACCTACTGGGGAAGTAGGAGAGGTCACTCTCCCAGAAATGTGGCCAGAATCAGAGTTGGGAGTGGGTCGGCAGAAAACTTTTTGGAAGGTCTCTCTGTGGTGATCACAAAGCAGTACTGGTGTTAACCTGAGAATGTGAAATGAGACTGGCATCTCAAAGGCCACAAACCCTCATTTTTCATTAGGATCTATTGATGCTGTGACCCTGATAACAGCCCATGAAAACCAGTGACCTAAATCTACATTAGAGGACAGGGTCGCGATAACTGTTTTCCCCTGAGGTACTGAGGAGAAATTCTGCATTTTGCTATATATTTTTTAAAAGCACCTCTCTTCAGTGGGAGCAGGGATGCTCAGGAAGGCTGACTGGCTCATCGCTCAGCTTGAAGTTTATTGCTTTGAAAACTGACCTCATAAGGCTATGGAAGAAAGAAGTGCAAGAAAGTTTTAAGGAAAAGCAAAAAGACGAGCGCCACGTTTTCTAATGGAGCTGATGTGTTACCACTCAATTAATTTCAGCATCGAGGTCCAATTTTAGTTCTGAATCACCTTCTAGTTTTACTTATAAAGGACTTTTCATTAAGCCAAATTAAGTAGATGGAGGTCCAGTTGTTTATTATCTAGCACTAAACCATTCCTACAAAAAGACACCTGTGCAAGCCATTTGGCTCTAGTCAACTATTTTTTTTTTACAATTTAATTATGAATATAATTAGAATGAGTTAAGAGACAAGCTAGGCATCAGCCATAAAATTTCTAGTTTGCTAAACACACACACACACACACACACACACACACACACACACTGATTAAAAAGCAACCACAACAAAAACCCCGCCAAGTCTGTGAGCTTGAAGTGGAAACTGTAGTTAAAGGGGAGTATTTGTAAAATCTACCTTTATTTTAATTTCAAATTTCCTTGAAATGGTGCTGTAGAGAATATTTTTGTACTACATTATTTTTATATCCCTGCTTTCTCTGTGGTGACCCTTTAAACCCTGTTTTTTCCTTTCTCTGGTCTTAAGGTAATTTGTCACTATCATGCTTTCATGTTTAGCAACTATTCGTAGTCAAGTGCCTTGCAAGCTCTGTTTCTTTTCTCCCAGAGTGTCATCATAGAGTTGATGATGCATCAGAAATAGTTTGACCAAAGGGCAAGATAAAGTCAAGAGTAAAGAAAATATTTGCAAATATACTTGACTAGTTTATTTTCCCAATTACTTACTGAAAGTATAGTTTAAAGGTAAAATGGCATGATGGCCATAGGAAAAAAAACATTAAGACATGCAATAGATACTTTCTGACATAGGGCAATGTCTTTAATTTAGATTTTTTTTTTTGCGGTATGTGGGCCTCTCACTGTTGTGGCCTCTCCCGTTGCAGAGCACAGGATCTAGACGCGCAGGCTCAGTGGCCGTGGCTCACGGGCCCAGCCGCTCCGCGGCACGTGGGATTTTCCCGGACCGGGGCATGAACCCGTGTCCCCTGCATCGGCAGGCGGACTCTCAACCACTACACCACCAGGGAAGCCCTAGATCATTTTTATATGAGGATGGTGTGACTGACAGATGTATAGTAGGATGAGTTATATTTAAGGACCAGGCATGGGGTATGCTCTACCTTCAGTGCCTTGATTTTAAAGATGCTTAGTCAACCTTATGGATACCATTTCTCACAATTTGTTTTACTGCTTAACTGATCAGTGTGTAGCAAAACTAGGCATAAATATTGTCTTCAAATGAGTGTGTGACTACAACCTTTAAATTGAAGACTTGTATGAAGCATCTTTACTGTCTCAGTTTGTTGCTGGCTTGCCTAATCTCCAAGTGTTATATACATAAATACATATATATATGTATATGCACATATATTAAATAAACACGATATATAACAATATGATGCATAATAAACATGATATATAATAAACATTATATATATAATATTATTTAAGAGTAACTGAAAACGAGGATAAGGGGACTGCTATTGGACCCATAAGGTTGTTTTGATCTTGAAGTTAGCATTGATTGCATTCCCATGATGGGGCCCTGCTCAGGGGTGGAAGGAAAAGTAATTATTTTTATACACAAAAGGCAACTTTGGAAATTTAGAATACAACAAATCAACAAACCCTAAATCATGCTCTAGCAAGAGCAGCACAGAGCTGAGGTGAAGGTGACCAAGGTGAAATTATCAGACAGTCCTTGAATAAATGAGCTTTGGCCCAGGCCTGACACAAATCTCTAAGCCTATCCCGCACAAATAATAGATAAAACATCTTGTAAGGAAATTCACAAGGTCATTTCTCTTTATTTTCCGCTCATCTACTAATCAACCTATGGTTTCACTGTTATCTCAACTCTGATGATTCTTTAGATTTGAGACAGGAAGATGAAAATTGATGGATGAAGCACATCTGTGACATGGGTGTAGAGAAGGTGTAGGCAAAAAAAAAAAAAAAGGCTCCATAAAGATGTCCATACTTTACTTCCTAGAGCCTGTGAATATGTTACTTTACATGGCAGAGAGATTTTGTAGATATGATTAAATTAAGGACCTTGAGATGGGGAAGTATCCTGGATGATCCAGGGGGTGCCCAATGTAATCACAAAGGTCCTCAAAACTGGAAAATGGACTGAGGAGAAAGTCAGAGGGAGACTGACTACAGAAGAGGTCAGAGTGATGTGATGTCATGTGACTGCTGCCTGTGAAGGAGGTGGAAGGGGACCACTGGCTAAGGCATGCAGGCAACCTCTAGAAGCTAGAAAAAGCAAGGAAGTGGATTCTCCTGCAGAGCCTCCAGAATATCGTCCTTCCGGCACTCTGATTTTAGCTCAGTGAGACTAAGCTTCAGACTTCTGTCCTATAGAAATATGTGGTAATAAATCACTGTTATTTTAGGCCACTGAGTTCAAGGTAATTTGTTATGGCAGCAATAGGAAACTAATACACATGTCCTATAGGACACAGTGCCTCTAATTCAGAAAACACAAAGAAATCTGAACACCCTGAAGCAGCCCTGGAAGCACCACTCCAATATGAATTAGAATGGCAGAAGCCTCTAGAAAGAAGCCATCCTGGTAAATCGGGACTCTGCGCAATAGTGTCAGAAATGAGTAAGGACATTATAAAAGAAAAAAAGCAAAGAAAAAGAAAAGCAATTACAGACGCCAGGAAAAAAATAAATAAAACATCTGCACAAGAAAAGCACGATCCAACTATAAAGGGAACCAAATGTGGCCAAGAGTTTAAGCAATTTTTGGAGTGTAATAAAATAGATTCTATTGGACCTGGTGAGGAATACTCTTTGACAAGTGTAGGGATTGTGACAGTGAATTCTAAAGAAGGAATCTTTGTGAAACCTCTTGGACAGGTAATGAACAAGACTTACAAACTCATAATAATGCAAATATCAACACTGTTTATTAGTTTTCTAATTGGTCAAACTATTAAAATTTAAAGGAGTTAATAACCAGAGATTGTGAAAGAAAGGAAGAGAGGTAAAGGAAAGAGTAGAAAGGAAAATATATTTACCTTACAAAGGAAAGTTAGGAGTTACTGTAGAATGCTGAATGAAACAAGAAACAGAGGTTTATGTGTATTATTCAACATCTACATATAATAATATGACTATCAAATGCTGGAGGAAGTGAAGTAGAATAAATTAATATTTCATATTAGGTATTATCTATAGTAGATAAGTCAAGAAGTAGAGATATTATCCAGAGTTATGAAAGTAACGACTACAAGAGATGAAAACTGAAATAGTTGAAGGAGGTTTCCTCTCATGAATAGGCCTGGGGATGTGAAGTGATAGGGCCCAATCTATCACTTTCCATCATGAACTCCTCTGTAGAATCTGGTTTGGTGCATGTTGTAATTTGATAAAAGTGAAGAACTGTATAAAGGAACATTAATAACACTTCAGCTTGAAACAGGTACTCATATGAAATAGGAAAGTAACATTGTCTATATCTAAATGAATTTCAAAAGGGGATAGGTGAAAAATTGGTTACAAAAATAATACAGTGGAGGGTTAAAATGTACTCAAAGAGGGCAATATTTAAAGCACTGATGCTTTTAATATCTAATAGTAAATACTGAAACATAGCTCACCCTTGGAAAGTTTTAACTTATTTCTAACCTAGAACTCCAATACTAAAATTTCTGATCATTTCATTCTAACCTTGGTTAAAAAAAAGACAGAAATGACACGATCTTATATAGAATGATATGGGATATATAGGTTTTATATAGGATGATGTAACAGACAGATATTTGGCAACAGCTAGTTTAGTTGTTAGTTATTCTTCCAGCAAGATTTCTTTTAGATAAACAGTCCCAGAAATGCAATGTAGGATGATGGAAAGTATTTATGTTTTAGAGTCTGCAGCTTAATGCTAAACCTAATCTTCTGAGCCATATGAACTTGGGAAATATTTTGTGACTTACTTTTTTCCTCTGAAAAATGAATTTCTTTCAAATCATTTATTGAGCACCTAATATAAAGGAAATGTTATGTTGTATTATTCTCATAGTAACTTTATGAGCTAGAAATTACTTTCCACATGATTTTTCCATTTCTTCTGTGTCTCCTGTGTTATTTTCAGAAATAAATTAGATAATTATAAAAAGTGTCAACAAGTTTTCCTCCTCTCTTTCCCTTTCCCAGGAATTTTGGAAAAATGCAGATAGTAAAATAGAAAAGACATTGTTTGTTGTCTCTTTTCTTTGGATCGGTAGCGGCACCAGAACAAAAGAGATGGGAATAGAGGAAAAACTTTGTACATTTCATAGGATTTAGATGTACTGGAAATGTCCAGACCCCCTGCAGGCTTTTAGCCACAAGATTGCATCACCTATCATAAAACTCTAAAGTCATGCTTTTGTACTGAGTTCACATTTACAGTATTAATAATGCCTTCAACACAAGTCATTTCCAGGGAATTAAGTCCTTGCAGTCAGTGGGTTAAATCCCCATGAAATAACCTGCAGGTGACCCAGTTGCATTGACCTCAAGTATAGAATTTCAGATCAATAGCTGCAGTACTTGGATTCTGAAATATGAAACAATCGCTAGTGTTTTTGTTACCCCAATGGGTGTTATCAGACAGGAAATCACTATGGCAATTGTTGGTTCTTATCATATTAATGCTTGTTTTTGGTCCAAAAAGAAACTACTTAAAAAAGTAAATGCCTTCTGTTCACTCTTCTTGGAATATGTAATGATGACTTTCAAACATATAATAAAAATTAACAGTATTTCAAATAGCACAAATGATCATTAATTGCTTGTACACGAAAAAACATTTCTTCTTCAGAAGCAAAGCATTCCAGTTGGATGTAAAATTCCTTTTGGTCTGTTCACCTTTTCACTCTGTCATGAAAGGGTAACAGAAGATCTCTCAATTTGGGGCCAAATAGAAATCTTAAGCCTTCACAAACTGGGCTTGGGGGTAGTGAGACAGTAAAGGAAAATAACGTTATAGCTACACGAACCATGACAGTGACTGGCATGGAGTTTTGCTAGT
Source organism: Delphinus delphis (assembly GCF_949987515.2). Lineage (NCBI taxonomy): Eukaryota > Metazoa > Chordata > Mammalia > Artiodactyla > Delphinidae > Delphinus > Delphinus delphis. Next base: position 86,250,030 of record NC_082689.1, read on the forward strand.
GGCTAACCAGAGACCAGACATCACTTCAAGCATTTACACCAACAGAGGGAATGATTTTGATGCAGGGAACTGGTTACCCATGTGATGAAGAAGCTGAGAGCCAAATAAGGAAGCCTGAAGTCACCAAGAAACCAGACACTGCAGGAAGCCACTACCAGGCTGGAGGGACAAAGGGAGGAGGGTCCACATCACCAGATGGAAGATGGAACCAGAATGGGCTGAAGACATGGAGGACATCATGGATCCTCAGGTAGAGAAGCTATCTGAGGCAGATGGGTGGGCAAGGGATAGGGGGTGGAGGATAAACTAAAAAAACTGGTTGGTCTTTTCCTTCCCCCTCCCTCTGCCATCTATCACCAGAGACTTCCACTGACTGTAGCAGCAGGAAGCCAGCCCTCAAGAGCACCTCTGCGATACAGCTGGCTAGGGTCAACCTTCCACAGGTACAGAGCAAAGAAGTGATGGATGAAGATGGTCAAAGAAGCCTAGAGCCAGCCTATATGGACATCTCCCCTGCAGACAGACCTCACCTGGCTGGTTCCTTTTCATAAAGAGCGAAGAATTCATGGGCAGGTCTGTTGAGCTTCTCATGGTATAGATTTTACAAGAGGCAGCGAGAGCTATGATAAAGCCCAGCACTTCCCTGGGACTGGATATGGATGTCCTTATATTTTGGAAAAACTTTTTTACTCAGTTAGTGCACCGTGGAGTAAAAGTGCCTCCTCTGGTGTGGTTTTGCCATTTCCAAAGAACTATGTGGCCATTCTGCCATTGCTTAAGGATATTTAAACATGAACTACAACCTCAAGCTGAGTTGAGAATTCAAGAACTAATGTCAAGGTTATGTCAAAAATGCATGGATTAGCAAACATATGTCCCTTTCCAACATCATATTTCTTAGCCATATCAGCCTCTTGGTTAGTCCCTCCATTTGACATATTAAAAATACTACGTACTACATGAGTTAGGTAAGGCAAGCCTGCTGAGGGTGATTCTCCTTGCCTTGAGCAATGAAGGAAAAACTCCCGTCTCTTTGCTTCCAGATTACTTTCTCAAACAAAGCTCATCTGGAGAAACACTGTTAGCATTTGTTCAGTATCTTACATCTCTAAAGGACTTTCTAAAGCACTCTCTCATTCATTTTCTCCATAGCTTATTTGATAGGTGTTGGAAAAAATCCTCTCAATGGCCATCAGTCACAACAGCATGCTGCCTACCTCAATTCTGCTTTGTTAAGTTCTAACCATGCCAATAATTCTGAAATTCTGTCCAGTTTGGAGTCAAGTCTAGGATAGACCAGAGATGGTCCTCCTCTTTATGGAAATTCAAAGGACACAACCTCTCATGGGTTTGAGGGCCTGCTTCCCACATCTCTTAGACTAAGGGAATGGCTTGCCTAATATCTTCAGAATCAGGTTAACTAAAGGAAGCTTAAACGATGGGTATCCTACATCATAGCCCTCAAATCAGCACATGCACAAGTATATTTCCAAATAAGACAATTCTCACTTAAAAGTATGGTGACCACGATGTGAAATTTGTATGAATTCTCTAAATATACATAATCAGAAATATGTACCCAAATGCAAAAGCCCCCAGTGTCTTACCAGAACACTGTCTTCGCATTATGAGTGATCTTCCGTGCTTGAGTGTTCCAAGATGGAATATCAGAATAAACTGTTAGGGAAATTCATGCTTGTTTATTTTTTCTTTATTCCTCCTTTTAAAAAGAAGTGAAGAGAGCCTGGGAACTATAAAATACTGTTCTTGAGAAGCAGAGGGCTCATGACATAAAAACTCTGACAGGGGATATGAGCTCCAGCCTCACTTCAAAACCCATATTTAAAGCACTGCTACTCTATTCAACAACAACAACATCTGAAATTGTGAGCAGGCAGCAAGAGAAAGACCTTGGGAGAATAAGCTCTGCTTTATTCCTCTTGATATCATTTTGCCAGAGCTTTAAACAAGCGTGAAGACTTTTGTGAAATGAAAAACAGAATAAAAGGGCATATTGAGGGGCTGTTTCCAACAGGCTCCCCATATCCCACTCCCCCTAATGGGAACACTGTACACACAGCCATCCAAGATCAGACCTCCTAAGTAGAGCACTTTTTTTTCTTGGAGATTATTCTCATTTGGACTTTAATTAAGCTCCTGCCAGGCTTGCAAGCTTTTTAATTTTACCTTTCTTTCTTCTTTCTTTTTCCTCCTTGAATCAGCTTGCTTGCCAGGAAACTTTTTCCAAGCTGTCACAATCATAGTAAGTACACCCTAAGATGTTAAATTTAGAGATGTACTAATCGTTGCTGCTCCGAGAATCAATAGCAGAAGTGTCCTTGCATTTGGAAAGATTTTCATTCATTCATTCATTCGTTTTTACGTGTGTGTGCGCACGCGCGTGTGCGTGTGTTATGAATGAGAAAATAATAGAAAGGAAGTTTCAGGGGGTATACAATGACTATTGGCTAGTAAGTGATACGACTCAACCTCCCATAAGGCCACCAGCTTAACAGAAGAAACTTTCCATTACTTAATTTAATATTCACATTGTTTGTAAGCAAATTGTAGCCAACTCTTTACTAGTGTTGGTGGGTGTAGGGTGAGCAAGCTTTGAGAAGGTGATGCCTCAGCTGATGATTTAACACCTCTTTAATGAAATGTAATAGTTAATTCACTTCGGTTCTTTTTCAAGATCTCCTTGAACTCAGTTAAACTCACTGTGATTCTGAAAGTATAAAGGTAGGGGCTAGGGAGGTGGAAGGTGGCCCCTGTAAAGCAGATTGCATGAGAAGCCATTTTCATTTGAGGAGGCTTAGTTGAAAACTGGCCACCCTAAACAGGATGCCTTCTTCTTTTTTTCTTAATTTTTCAAAACACTTAGATAATACTGCAGAAATAAGACTAAGCCATCAAAAACACCAAAACTAAAATGAAAGCTGTGGAGCATTGGGGATATTATCATCACCATGATTGCTATTATCACCATTCTTATTATTTACTTAATAGTAATTCCACACTGCCAGGTTATTGCACCAACCGCTCCTGTCTGTAAGGTACTTACTGATCGCCTCCACAAACCGCTCAAAGAAGCTGTAAGGGAAGAGCGGCTCAGGCAGCTCCCGGAAAAACATCTTCAGTGCTCCAGTGACAACGTGGATGTCCTCCCACTGGCTGTCGTCCAAATTCAGCTTCTCTTCTGGGAAAACACGAGGAGAAATGGAACAACTGGTTTTAATGAAACAATTACAAGACACTAATTATTATGTTAATGTTTGCCTACTATCATCAGCAACCGTTAACAGCCTTCTGCACCTAGAGGTTTGGTGCTGTGCATGGTTTTTTTTTTTTTTTTCCTTTTTTCCGTAGGACGGGAACATTTTCAATGGAATACCATCTGTAGGAGTGCGGCTAACAAAAAACAAGAGACACAAAGAGACAGTGCCATTGACACAGTATGTCAGATACATTTATTCCCATAATGCATCAGTATGAAAATTAGCATCACAGCTCAACATGATTCAAAGCTATTTGGTTTTGAGGCCGAGGGGCTAAGAGTTGCCAATGATGGCCGGCTCAAGGGACCGGCCTAAAGGCCTTGCTGAGCCAACAGGAGACATATGCTAAACATGGCAATAGAAAATGAGTTATTGCTTTACATGTGTTAGTCTTGCTATGTACAAGGGAATAATGGGTAACACTTTTTTCCTTCTTTCACTGAATATAAAGTCAGCAAGGAATAGAATAGTGAGTGAGAAAGGATATTAATTCCTTCTTCCTGCTTCAAAAATATCTTTTTTTAGTTTTCATCTCAGCAAGGAAAATGTGCCCAGCAACAATATTAGACAGACCCCTGTTGGCCTACGTAGGCTATGCAAAGCTGTCAAAAATGATAACACACTAAAGACAACCCACAAGTGCTTACCAACTCCTCTTAGAAATAACGGAAATGTTTGCTTGGGAAGCTTGAGTGAGTTGAGATATTTAAATATTAAAGAAAATAAAGGCCACAATAAAGTTCTTAGAAGAAATAAAGAGACGCTGGGCAATTATTTCCTTCCTTTTCGTCTTCAGTATGAAAGTCTGGAATCATTCTCACCCAAAAAGTGGATGTAATAGGGTCTGAAAGTGACATCTTTGCATACAACTAAAAGGAAGCAGGCATAAAAGCATTGCTGCTGATCCACAGCGTTTGTCTTTCTGAACGTACAACACAGAAGAGATTTTGGATTCTGGGCTTAATGAAAACTAAAGCTAATCATTCTGGACAACCTGGGGGTTAATGGGAAAGCAGAGTATCCTGGCAAGAACTTAATAGGTATTTGGTCAACTAGAATTGTGTTTCCTTACCGACGTCCGAAGCTCACATTCAGATGCCTGCTTGTGTCAGTTTTATGAATGCAGAGGAGAATTGACACCAAAAATGTAAGAAAAGCTGAGAATTGTCACTATAGGGGATCTCTGCATGGGCTGTTCTGCTAATAGTCTTCATGTCCTTTTAAAAATATTAGCCGAAATCTTTATCAGATCTTTTTTTCTAAATGGACTATTACTCCCAGGGCTAGTAAGTTATGTTCCTGCTCAATTGGCTGTTTGCAAAGAGAAGGAATGAAGGTGAATCTGTTTATTTCAGACGGGCTATTTTCTTTTCCCCTTTCAGCCTTCATTCCTACCTCGGTCATAACACGATAATTTGATCCACAACAAAATCAGCAGAGGAGACCTTCTTTCTGCCCTGCAATCATTTTTGATTGATTGTATTTCAACAATTAGTCTTTTATTTGGCTACACACTATTGAAATAGGACGACAGCATCTTAGCAGGCCAGCTTTAAACAGTCAACTGTTAACAATAGCATCAAAAAGGGAGACCTGATGGGGTTTACTGTCACTTTAAAGAACGGGTTTTTCACGTTGTTGAAATCTGTCAGATATTTTGAAATGTCCCTCTCACTATGGTGCCACACCCCCTGCGTGCCCTTATAATAAAATTGGTTTTACTCCTGATTAAATCATTTTCTCCCTACCCACTACCATACTTCTCATAATGGACCTGTGCGTTCTACAGCTGGTGTTCTTCCCATGGTACCAATTCTTACTTTATCTTTTAAGCACTTTGCTGCTAAGATCTCATGCAGAGTGCTTATGTTTTGTTAAGAGCTTCATTCTTAGAGAAATAGCTTAACACATGTTCTAAAAATGTTGTACAACTTATTGCTTAAAGCACATTTAGAAAATGTATAAGTACAGTAGCTTTGGCACTGAACTTTAAGTGGAAACCTAAATAAACACATACACACACACAACACACACACATGTTCACACACACAACTATCTCTACCAAAAATTTATCACAAAAGTCCAATACAAATTGTCGTTTTGGTGCATAGGTTTAAGATCGCCAAATGAAAGTGTTCAGCAGGTAAAAAAAGAGAATGATTTTATCTTGAGCAAGAAAACACTAAGAACAAATAATTGCTTAACCAAAGGCAGATGCCAGTAAACATCAGTTAATTCAATTGACTGTGAAAATGAAATATTTTAATATACATAAAAGATAATTTACCAGTCAATAAATACCATTTGATTATATCCACTCAAAATACCATATAACATATCAACTTGCGTTACTTAAACTAGCATTCCTACTATGTAGTCTTCACTTTAAAAAGATAATTTGTAGCCCCTCAACAAGTAGCTTCAATAAATAATATGGCAAGTGGTTGGAAAGAGTCTTTTTGTATATAATACCTAATTTTTATATTAAGATTTTTTGTGAACAACCAAGGTTAAGATTCCTTGTAAACCAGAGGCCTTTAAGGCATATTTTTCAAGGCCACTGTGACTTATTTAAACATGCAGTTGTGTCCATATTTGCACACCTTCTCATGAATCCAATCAGTTCTGAAGATGAAATGAAGATGAAGTGATACCTGTCTCCACGTTAACGGGTATCATTATGAACACATTTGTATTACCTGATAGGCATTTTCTAACTAATCTGTTGGCAGTGATGATGTCTTCCGCTTCCCCTCTTTTCAATAGAGCAGGATTTCTCAATAGTGAAGCACTGTTGACATTTGGGGCTGAGTAATGCTTTGTTATAGGGTCTGTCCTGTGCATTCTAGGATATTTAGTAGCATCCCCAGCCTCAGCCCACTGGATGCCAGTAGCACTTCCCAGGGCTGCTGATGAAAAATATCTCCAGATATTGCCAAATATCTCCTAGCAGTGAAAAGTTATCCCCAGGTGAGAACCACAACAGTGGAGCCTGTAAGAGTCTATAAAAGTTACTCAATAAATATCGATTTATGAAGTTTACCTTAGGTGGGCAGAGAAATAGAAAACTAGATATGTGAATACTGAGATTTCTTTAATATGAACCTAAGAGTTGGTAATTATTATTGACAGAATAAAAACCTTTTACAGAACAAAATTCAAAATTCATATGACTATATTTCAGGAAGCTTTGCAACAGGAAGAATAACCAACAGTTATTCAGTGCTTACACCATACTAGGGACTATGCTATGCACTTTCCATTTATTATCTAATATAATTTTTTTTCAGTAAGACAATGAGGTACATGCTATTGTTATCATCACATATTTTACAGATAGGAAAAATGAGGCATGGGTAGATTAAATAACTTTTCCATGGATGACAAGTAATAAACCCAGGATGTAAGCCTCCCCTCAAAACCACTATGGTCAGACTAATTTTGGCTGGAAGAAGCTGAAAGGATAAAGGCAAATAAATAGCAATTGCCAGTGGTAGTAGATTGACTATTACTTCAAAGATAGTGATTTTTATATTTTATCCCTAAATATCTTACTTGAGGCTATGCTTTTACCTGTAAACTTACTCTGATCTTTCATAATTACTGATTTATAGAAGGAACAGATTCTTATATAAACAGATATAAAGCGAATTGGCAATAAAAAGAAACTGCATTAGGAATGGGACAGAAGATGTAGCAAATTGTTATGTGGTGATGGAGTGAAGAGGAAATATGATAGGGTGAGAAAGAGATTATACAAAACACCAGGTCTGGATTTACCACTAATTCATTGTATATCTATTTATTTATTTGTGAAATGAAGATATTCAGAAGGATAGTTGTTGGTATCAAATGAGAAAATGTGTCTGAAAAACATTTGGAGAGTAAATATATATATATATATATATATATATATATATATATATATATATATATATATCCAAGACACCACTATGATAAGGAAAGTGAATAAAGCCCAAATAGGCAAAATACATTAGGGATTAAAGCAATGGAAATACTGAGCAAACATCATAAACCATTCTGGTTGTTTTAGAGGATTTACCTCAGTGTGATGTAATCTGTCATATGAACTCAACAAAAACTTTACATGCTGGAGTTCAATACTGGGAAGAAGTCTGGTTGAATCAAGATATGTCACAATTATCATGCTGATAATCTGTGCTCGTTTCTCCTGGCCCTCTACTTAGGCTACCGTAAATTCATTTTGGTCATGGCTTTTTGCTTAAAGCATTTAAACAGAATTGAAGATAGGTTAACCTCCAGAATCCAAAGTCACTATGTGACTTTTATGATATCACAAAAAATATATTTAAATATTGTATCCAAGCATTCAAGTGCATCTTGAAATGTCCTTCCTTGAAGGGACTTTTGTGTATTTTATTTTTTAAATAAAAACTTACCTATATCCAGCTAAAAACTATTTAAAATTTAAAAATTTTGACAATAGCTATTAGGAATAATCTTTTTTAAAAAGGAGAACTGAAGGATGGACCTTTTGATAGCCACAGTAGGTCATGGTAATTTCCATGGAAAAAGGCACATTTAAATATCACTAATAGCTTAATCACCACTTTCCTCTTGTATTATGTATTGCTCTATAGACTGGTGTAACCAGAAGTTGCAATATCAAGACTGACTTTAACTAAACTCACTGTGTTAACCTAGTATTGGTTGAAATGCAGCTGAAGATAAACTTGGACTATCCAGAATAGAATAGTTATATAAGAATAAAGAGGCACTTCTTTGTGTATTGAAAAACAAGTACATTTTTACCTTGTAGTTTTTAAAGCCCTTTACTAACTTTTCTTTTACTGTTGCAATAAAAAAATAAAGAGGAAAAGACAGCCCAACTTTCACAGGATATGGAGAAAATAGCTCTGATTTCATTAATATAGTGACAAGAACCTATTACATCATGAAACTCTCATAAAAGGATGTGGTATCTGCTTCCAGTGCAGATGACCACTTAGAAACCTTATCTGAAAGCCCTGCTGGGTACATGAAAGTCACATCATGAATGAAAGAGATGCCAGAGAGACTACTGATCTGAAAAATAATAATATGTTTGTCCGGAAAATCAAACTGGTAGATATAAAAGTGGATAAAACATACTGTTTATCTATAAGGATATAGCTGATTTTGAGTTTAGCATTTAAAGGAGTGGATCAAAAGGAAGTTGGTTGAATCATTTGACTAGCTCGACCTTTCCTGTTGTGTTGGCTCCTTAGAGTGACAGTTCAATCTGATTTCTAGTGGATTAGAGAGGTTCCAAATTCTCAAACACGGTGATATAAACCCCGTGCCAAAACCATCCTCTTTCCACGCTGCACTCGCTAAAGCCCCTCCTATAACACCTTGGGTACAACATGAGACTTCAGTAAGGACAATATCTTTGAAAACTAGGCTGGTTGACCAGTTAATCTGTTTGTTCACTTAGTTTTTATTAAGCAAATATAGATTGAATGGAGACTACATACCAGGAACTGTATTTTGTGCCTTTCAAAGCTACAGCTGTTGAGGCTGCTTTATATTCCTCAAAGGAGAGGGCTTTACCAGGTGCTCAGAAATACTACTCAGGTGAAAATAAGTTAGGTTCTAGACATTTTACATCTTATTTCTGTCCCCTAGAATAATACTCTTTTGACCTTAATGAAAAGCAGGGACAAATTCACCCCTCAAATGTGCTTTATGTTTCTTATGGGCTGAATTGTGTCCCCCACCCCCGCGAACGATTTGTAGTCTCAACCCCCTGTACCCCACCATGTCACTGTATTTGGAGATAGAGCCTTTAAAGAGGTAATTGAGGTAAAATGAGATGATATGGATGGCCTTATTCCAGTATGACTGGTGTCTTTATAAGAAGAGGAGATGGGGACACAGACATGCACAGAACGAAGACCATGTGAAGACATAGGAAGAAGACACGCATCCATAAGCTAAGGAGAGGGGCCTCAGAAGAAAGCAACCTTGCCAACACCTTGATCCTGGTCTTCTAGCCTCTGGAACAGAAAGGAAATACATTTCTGTTGTTTAGTCCCCCACACCCCCATCCCCCCTAGTCTGTGACACTTTGTTATGGCAGCCCTAGAAAACGAATACGATGTCCAAAGATTCTGTGCAGAGAAAGATGTCATGTTCCTAGATCATATCTAGACATTTTCTCAACACATGGGCTATGCCACACTTATGAAATATTATAGACAACAGAAAGAGCTGTTTAGGTAATTCAAATTAAATAAAAATAATTATCTAGATTCTGAGAAAGGGTTTGAAGGTGGAATAAGTTGAATAATTGCTTGCCTATTCAAGATCAACCTAACTATTTCTAATTACTTGATCTATAAACATGCAGGATACTCTCTAGCATGGCTCCCAGACAAAGAATAAAATCATGATTGCTATTTTCTTACTCACTCTAGGGAACATTTAAAAAGTTCTCAGGAAAACTCAACACAAGCCAAATCAACTCTCTATGGCCATGGTATCTATCAAAGAAGGAGGAAAGTGGTTTTAAATATGAAATTTCATATTCCAAAACCAAAGAGATGTATTCCTTACAATGTATCACAGTAATCTCCAGGAAGCTATTAGGATGCTTACATTTGAAAATGGTTACTTTACTGTAAGAGGAGATGGTTTGACCTATGCAGAGAATGGGCACTTTTGCCACCTGGTCTACCAAATCCAGTTTTGTGTGGCCCCCTTGCAGTAGGAAAGAGGGAGGAACCAAGAAAATAAGCAGAAATTCTCTAAGATACTAAAACCTTATTCATAGAAGCTTTTATTTCTTAAATCCACTGGGATATTTTGGCATGCCATGTTAGCTTGCTTTCTATGGACTTCATGCTGTGCATATTTCTTTGGAAATCACTTAAGAAGCCCAAGGCATGCAAATAATGTCACAGGCTAATATGAAATATCTTTCGTTACTCTCTTTGAAGGTGGTGAAGCAGCCTTCTACTATATCCAATACAGGAACTGAGTCAGGAATGAGTATGTCTTATTTTTATTTTTCCTCAGATTTCATCAGAATGTAAATAATAACATAATAAATAGGTACAACTGAAATTTGTGAAGCAAGCGTCACAGATGGAAAGTATAACAAATGTGTCGTTGCTTTGTGCATTTTTAATTTATAACGGCATAACATAAAACATCTCCCCATCATCATAACTCCATGTATAATGCCATCTTATAAAATGATGTTACTGACATTATGCTTCTCTCCAGGCTTCTAGGTTTTTTTGTCTAGGCATCTGAGGAGAGGTAGCCCTGTTCAGACTCTAACAACAACAACAATGACAAAAATGAATTGACTTTATTTGTTAGGATCATAAATATTAAAAAGGATGCATTTCATGATACCAATATATATTTCTTTAATTACTTTCTTACTCAGAGCTTCCAACACTGCTCTTAATTCCATGCAGTCAAAGGCTTTTTGTGCTCTGCAGACACTATACACAATGGTTCGTTTTATTTGACTGTCTTCTCCAAACAGATTCTGAATTTACTTGAATTCCATGGATGATTTCATACATTACATACTCCAAAGGGTAGAGAATCCGTAGGATTAAATTTCAACAGAGTCATTTTTGAAAGTTTTCTTTGTTATCGGCTCTAAGTTTCAACACTATTGCTATTTGTTCTCTCCAAGTTATATTACATTTGTAAATACCAAGCGGAAGGTCAGATCAAAACATATCTCATAATGATATCTAGGAAATAAACATAACTAAGTCCTATAAATACCCATATACAGATAACATGTCTATTGTAGGTATATGCACATATACAGAGTTACTTAATGTATTGTTTCCTCACTTGTCTAATGAGAACTGTCATCTCTCCCTCCTGATTTTGTGTGAGAATTCAGTGAAGTAATATACGTAAAAGTTCTAGCACAGGTTTGTTATAACATTATTAGAAAATTTATTTGGACATTGTCTTCTTTGTCAGCCAGACTTTGGAAAATATTTCCAGAATTTAATATACTTTCTTGCTTCAACTATTCCTTTTGCTACACTGTTGGTGTACATGGGGTTAGCAATGGCATTACTTAGCAGGAAAAAGACTGGGCTTTTTACTAATTTAGAAGTCTCTTGTCTGGAAATATTCTGTCAGAAAAACAGAAATAAAAGGATAACAAAAATCAATAAAATAGAAACAAAATGGATAGAGTAAGACAGTGCCACTCTTACTTCTTGAAACCATTTTACACCTGGATAGGACAAAAATTAGTTGTCAATTAAAGACAACCAAAACAAAGAGACGATTTCTAGCAGTTATTGAGGATAATATTTTTTCATGTAAGTTATCTTTATTAATTGACCCATGGTAGTAGTTGAGTAAATTTTCTACTTCATATCACAAGAATAGCCAGAACTCCGCAAAGGTACATACAATAAGAGTGGAAGATTTATAAATTTTACAACTACTTGCATTAAGTTAGGATAGCTAGAGATCTATGCAAAACTTTCTTTGTGAAACCACACGATAACACTATCTTCTTAATTCTGCATCTATACAATATTCCAAGCCCAGAATAGTGACATAGATTCTTTAATGGACCTACCTATTATCAATAACTGTTTTTGGTTTTTTCTTTGTGAATGAAAAGTTTTAGAGATTTTTTTTCCCACCTCAAAAGAGAGTCTGCCTGTCTGACACCAGAGGCCTCCAATTATGAAGCACAAAATTACTCTTGTGTTCCTTTCTACCATGACTTTGAAGAATCATAATTCATACAAATAATTCACAATGAGGGTTGTTTTTATTGCAAAGTAGCTATAAAAACTAGTTGATAAAAATTGTCAAAATACCTAATAAGATGATACTCAAAAACCTACAATTGTTTAATATGAAGTGTGTGCTTATTGTTTTTTGAACACTTTTATTTATTTTATTTTGAAATAATATATTTACAGGAAGTTCAACATACATGAGTATACTGCAAAAGTCTCTTTCTAGTCTATCCTTAGCTACCTAGTTTACACCTCTACAGAAAACCTATATTGTCAATTTCCCATGTATCCTTTCAAAGATGTTTTCTATACTCAAGCAACATTATCCTCAACTACCACTTTAAAAAAAAAAACACTAACAGTGGGTAAGCTGGGACAAAGTGAGAGAGTGGCATGGACTTATATACATTACCAAATGTAAAATAGATAGCTAGTGGGAAGCAGCCGCATAGCACAGGGAGATCAGCTCCGTGTTTTGGGACCACCTAGAGGGGTGGGATAGGGAGGGTGTGAGGGAGACGCAAGAGGGAGGGGATATGGGGATATGTATACATATAGCTGATGCACTTTGTTATACAGCAGAAACTGACACACCATGGTAAAGCAATTATACTCCAATAAGACGTTAAAAAAACCCGAAAACACTAACAGTGATATCTATGCACTGTTCTGCATTTGATTCTTTTCACTTGACTATATATCATAGAGATTACTCAAAATTGGGACACAGAGAGTATTCTCTTTCTTTTTTACAGCTGCATATTTACTTTAATGGATGTACAATAACTGACCAGTTTCCAAATGTCAAATATTTTTCATAGTGCTAATGTGAATAATCTTGCACTTAGATCATTTATATCTAAGTATGTATCTGTGTGAGTAGAACAAATTCCTAGACCTGGAATTTCTAGGTGAAAAGTTGTGTGTATATTGTAAACTATTGATAGACCTTGCCAAGTTATCCTCATAGCCAGTGAACCAATTTATGTTACCATCACAATATTTGAGAAACTATGGTTGATTGGGAATATATATTCATTACTGCCTGTAACTCTTCTCAGATACCCATGAATAAATTGTGCCTTTGACTGTATAGTTGAAAAAATACATAACAAAGAGTAAAATGAGGAAAGATACAGACTAAAAATATATATAAAGTCTTTGTTAAACATAAGAGAGACTTGTGAGAGATGTAACTTCTGATAAAGAAAAGTCTGAATATTTAACACAATTGATGTTTAATAAATATATAACAATAATACAGTTGATCCTTAAACAACCTGGGTTTGAACTGCAAGGGTTTACTTATACACAAATTTTTTTCAGTAGTAAATACTACAGTGCTACACGACCCATGGTTGGTTGAATCAGCGGATGCAGAACCGCAGTTACAGAGGAACTGCATATATGGAGGGTGGATTATAAATTATACTCCGATTTTCAATGGCATGGAGGGTCTGCCGCACCTACTCCTTGAATTGCTCAAGGGTCAACTGTAACTACAAACAAAAAATAAACCCAATAACAATGACTGTCTTCTGATGAAATAAAAATCTAAATAGGAACAAAGTCAAATAAAAGAAAAAGGACTGAGCATGCTGAAAATGAAATGAATGAATGGAATTCCATCAATTATGTCAATTTCAGCAATACATTTATAGTGTAAAGTGAAACAAACCCATCAATCAAATAAATTAATATATTCACTCATTAAAAAATAAAACACCTATAAGATGTCAGATGTGCTAAGTGCAAGAGGTATGGGTGGGAAGGCAGTTATAAATGAGGATCAAAATATATCTAAAAAATGGTATATAATCTCTTAAAGTCTGACAGTTCTTAAGTTCTCTAACATTACTACTAGGATTGTGCTGTCTCTAGGGAAGGAGCTACCCCCTTTGATTTTATTTTTTTAATTTTATTTATTTATTTAAATTTTTTTGCCCCCTTTAATTTATATTTGCTTCATTAGTACACAGACATGCTCAATTAGTTGCTTAATAAGTACCTTTTAAATAAAGATGATGATGATGATGACAACTATATAAACTTCCAAGTCTGAGAGTTATCTACAGTTCCTCTTGTAGAAAAATAGGAAGACATCATTTGCTATGGTCTCAGGTGACCTGTTAGTAGTAAACACATTTCCAAGCAGCCTAGGCAGTTCTGGCCCATATGAGCCTCATCCCTCTGTAGAGCAGAGATGTACTTAGGCTAACTTCACCACACATGTTCTCACACAAGAAAGTCAGTGGAGGAAGCTGTAAATGGAGGAGTGATGTAAATGGAAAGATACAGGCTTCTTCGGCCAGGTGCTCTTCTCCTTGCTTTTCTTCTCTTCCAGTCTAACATGAAACAAATCTGTGGCACTAACTCCTGGGTCTCTGCCTCTGGTTCCTGATGTCACCCAGGTCTATGCTGCTAATCTTAACCCTGGCCTACATTCTGCTTCATCTCAGATCCTGTTAACTATGTTACTCATCCTAGCCTGGTAATCCCATGACTCCTGGGGCACACCCTAAATAATTTAACTACAGCAGTCTCCTTTCATCTTTGGTTCCCGCTTTCTGCAGCTACCTGCAGTCAACCACAGTCTGAAAATACCAAGTGATAAATTTTAGAGATAAATAGTTCATAAAGTTTAAGTTACCAGTCATTCTGAGTAGCTTGATGAAACCTCACCCAGTGCTGCTCGGTCCCCCCCGGGACCTGAATCTTCCCTTTGTCTAGCGTAGCCTCCGTTAGTCACCTAGTAGCCATCTCGATTATCAGATTGACTGTCACGAAATCACAATGCTTGTCTTCAAGTCACCCTTATTTTACTTAATACTGGCCCCAAAGCACAAGAGTGGTGATGTTGGCAATTCGGATATGCCAAAGAGAAGCCATAAAGTGCTTCCTCTAAGTGAAAAGGTAAAAGTTCTAGACTTAATAAGGAAAGAAAAAGAGTTGTATGCTGAAGTTACTAAAGTCTGTGGTAAGAATGGACCTTCTATTCATGAAATTGTGAAAAAGGAAAAATAAATTCATGCTAGTCTTACTGTTGTACCTCAAACTGCCGAACTTACGGCCACGGTGCTTGGTAAGTGCTCAGTTAAGATGGAAAAGGCATTAAATTTGTACAATAAGATATTTTGTGCATGTGAGAGAGACCACATTCACGTAACTTTTAATTCAGCATATTGTTATAATTGTTCCTGTGCATTGGCAGGAGTGAGCAGGATGGATCAGAGTGAGTATATGGACGAGAGGTGGTGTGTCCAAGAGGTACCAGGAGCAAGGAGCTCAGCTGAGAGGCTCTGTTGTGTTAAAATACTGCATATTTACTGTGGAAAAACAATATTTTAAAGGAAGTCAGGAAATAAGAGAGAAAAACTCAGGTGTATTCATGAAACCACTGCATAGTGGAGAAAGACGTCTAGAGAACTGATGGTTAGGCATGTACAAAGGATTAAAGTTCAGAGACAATTATTGTGTATCACATTTATCATAAGTTTGAGGAAGTCAAAATATTCTATTTTCCTGAAGTTTATAAAGATCTGCTGGTGGTTGGAAAGTGAGAATCCGTTTGGATTATATGACCAGAGATAAGACTTCAATGGTGTTTCAGTATCATGCGCTGCTTTACCGACTCTACAAAAGGGAATTACAATTAATTGGATTATGCTGGTCTCCACACGCTGATTGTAAGAAAAGAAAGTATAAAAGTGTAACTATTGCTAACAGGTCATACCTATCATCAATCATGGGATTTGCTTTTTACTTACCAATAAGATTAATTCCTTCTTTACAATCTTTCAATTTGAAGCCGTTTTAATTATAGACTTTAGAAAATTCAAAGGAAAAGGCAAACCTACTTTCAATGTATTATTAATAATTGACCTCATCTTTATTCATCTTTATAATGAGGGAAAAAGAAATGGATGGTTTACTTATTGTTTAGAAGATTTTTACTTACTTAAGATCCCTTTGCAATCTTTTCTGAATTTCAATTTAATTAAAAAAGTTTTGTACTTGATTTCTGTAAAGTGCTAAGCCTGGGGCTATGTTTCTGGGGATTCATGGAGATGTGGTCTTTGTTTTCAGGGAACTTAACATCTAATAAAGGACTTTGGTCTGCAAACCCCAAACGTCATTACATGGCTAAGTGGAGTGTTAGATTAAAGGTATGAACTACTAAACATAGTATCTTTGAGCCCTTCTCAGGCACTATTCTAAGTGCTTCACGTGTATTAAGTTATTTTACCTTCACATTAACACATGCTATAGGTGCTATTATTTGTTCAGTTTTACTGATAAGGAGATGGGTCCAGAGATGAAGTAATTTGTCCAAGTTCACTCAGGTATTTAGCTAGAGTCCAGTCTGTCTGGCTCCAAGCCTTCAGAACCCTTAATCCCTCTGCTAGCACAGAGTATGAACTGGTGCATTCTGACTAGAGTGACAGATGAAATTTCTCTAAGGCAATGGCAGTAAGGGATTCATAGGATTCTGATGGACTGAGATGGGTAAGGAAGGATGTTCTAGGTCATACAAATGTGGCCTCAGGACCAGCCATACTGGCATCACACAGGACATTGTTAGAAGTGAAAATTAACAAACTATATCGGACCTACTGAATCAGAATCTCTGGGGTGCAGCTGGCCATCTGTGATTTAACAAGTCCTCCCAGTGATTCTGATGCATGCATGCTAAAGGCCGAGAGCCACGGTTTCTAGCAAACAGATACGAAATGGATGAAAGTTTGATTATTGTCAAGCACCCTCTTTATGGCTAGTGCAAAGGTGGGTTATGAAATGTGGTGAGAACTTAGCTTGGAAGTCGACTGCCTTCACTTCCATGCTGAGAGATTAAATGTTCTTCTTTAGACAAGAGAGAACCATCAAAAGTTTGAGTGGGGAGATAATACCATTCAGACTGTATTTAATGGACACAGTATTTGAGAAATGAAAAGGTAGGAATACGCAAATTATTTAGGAAGCTATTGCTGTAGTTCAAGGCACCATGAAGGCCGAAACTAAGTGGTTTTTGTAGAAACGCAAAGAGGCTGAGTATGTGAGGCCTTAAAATGTAATGAAAGTAGTGGTGGTAAAGGGAAAAGAGAATCAAGTGAAACTATTGTTTCTAGCTAGAAGGATGTTGATGTGTTGACATAGTTGTCTTGTATTAGACACCTGAGAAAGAGTGGCTAGGAATTTTTTTTTTTTTTTTTTTTTTGCGGTACGCGGGCCTCTCACTGTTGTGGCCTCTCTCATTGCAGAGCACAGGCTCCGGATGCGCAGGCTCAGCGGCCATGGCTCACGGCCCAGCCGCTCCACGGCATGTGGGATCTTCCCGGACCGGGGCACGAACCTGTGTCCCCTGCATCGGCTGGCGGACTCTCAACCACTGCGCCACCAGGGAAGCCCTAGGATTTTTTGTTCACTCCATTTGTTCTCAACAAGAAGATGCTAGGGAGTATGAGTTTGGTTTGGGTATGCTATTGACGTTTTCAGGTGGCAATGTCCAATAGACATTGGGATATTTGAATATGAAGCTTAGCAAAGGGGATAAAGATTGACTAGGTCAATTTGAGAATTATCAACATAGAAGTAAAAGTTGAATAACAATGATTACTACAGTAATGACAACAAAAGCCGTTAAAGGAGCACCTTTCATGTGCCAGTCACTATGATAGGCACTTTACACACATGATCTTAACTTCCACAGCAATCAAGGAATGTAGTACTATCCTCACTTAACATGTTAAGATGTAAGAACCAGAGAAATTAACTTGTTCGAGTTCATACAGGAGGTTAGTGTCACAGCTAAGTTTTTAACATTGTTTCCTGACTTGCAAACTATTTTTTTGCAAGACTACCTAAAATAATAAGGGAGGAAAATGGTCATGTAGAAACAGAGCAAGAAGAGAAGAGTGCCATTTAAATATATGTTCTGGAAGTAAGAATATAATTATTTTTACATGAGTTTATATGCAAACAGCTCCAGACTATGAGCTCCAACCAACAACATGGATTCTTGTGTTAATAGTTAATCTCCCCAAATCAGCATCTACACAAATCAGCTTGCTTGACAAGGTAAATTCCATGGTCTCTAGAGGAGCAGCAGCAGTCTTAAGACCACGGAACAAGTCACACTTTGTGATTCAGGTCATCTGTCCTGAAGAATACCGATCACTGCAAACCCAGTGCTCTCTGATGTGTTACTGATTAATAACAATTACTATGTTGTAAAGTTTATGGGGCAAAACACATATAAAGTTGAGGGAAATGAAACACACGGACTGATAGGTGTTTCCCACGTTCAGTGGCCATGTCTATGCAAACAACAAGTTGATAGTTTGAAGTCAAATTGGAATCTTGTTCGGTCAAGTACAGATAACCTGTTAGATTTATAACTCTCCACCTTAGTCCAAAATATTTAGGAAGACAGTGCTAAATGGTGACTCCTGGTTAAAGGTATAACATGATTTTAGGAACATTATGTTTTAATTTTCTGAAAATCTAGGTTACTTTTCCTTTAATGAACAGAGCTATTTTTAAATGATAGAACAGCCATAAGTTAATTTAAATGTGTGATAAGGCACTTGAATAAGCCTCCACAATACGTATCATTTACAGATTGTATTTATATACTGAACACACCTTTGTAATGTACTTTAAAGACTACGATTTCTTATTCCATCCATTCAAGGCCTCTACTATGTGACACAACCTGCCATTTAATCTTAACTTTCCACTTCACTCAGACCCCTGTCATCTGCTCCTGTTAAACTGGTGTACTCACTATTCCCAAACAAGAGCTGTACTTTAAAACCTCCATACTTTGGTTCTTGCTCATTCTTGACCTAAGCTATCATAGCCACTCCCTCCTTCTACCCCAACCTACCAATTCTTTAAAGCCCAAAGGAAGCCTTCACATCTCCAGAAATCCCGCCTAGAGCGAGCCACTTTTCCTTGATCTCACTTCACTTTGAAAGCTGAGCACTTATTGCCTATGACGCTAATTTGGGGATTAGGCATTAACAATCACTGCATTCTTGCACTGTCTCCTCCTGCCCTCTGCTCTCCTGCAGATGCTTCCTATTGGTTCAATCTAGTTGGAAGCCTTTTGGTAAGGGGACCTTGGTGATATAGTGCATATAGGTCAGATCCTGGTTACGGAGCAAGGTAGTGAAGAATGCAGAACCAATGTGGGGTAGGGAGGCAAATAGAAAATTACAGTCATATCAATCCAATAGTCTGTTCGTTGACACCTTGGAGCCAATTGCCCAGAGAAATATTTCAGAATCTCCAAACAGTGTAACTTGGTTTTTAGAACCAATTGTAGAAACTTTCTGGGTGGAGATGGGAGGGACAAAAATCTTTTGTGTAAGGCCATCCCTAACGTCCTTAATCCCATAAAGACTCACATGTACATGCACTTATTTCAATGTGTAATTATTGACATAAACACAGCTGCTCTCTATGTTAAAGGAACATTAAGCTCACAAAAGCATGGAAATTCCTACTTAGAGTGTCTACTCCATTCTTAACATGGCTTGTTGTGCCCAGATGCTGCGTGTAGTTTTGCACCATTTAAAAGGCTGATGTACAAAAGCAAAAAAGGTGGTAGAAAAATTAACTGAAGAAAAGGAGAGAGCCATGTAGAGTTGTCCTATTCTTAAATTTTATTATGCTCTAATCTTCATAATGGCTAGGCACAACAAAACAAATTAAGAATTAAAGGAGAGATAATTTGACCATGGATTTTTGGATTTGGCGGCAGGAAAGCTACACATTTAAAGAAACACAAGACACGTACAGCCAGAACAGAATACTGAAATTGTGTAGTTTATGTTAAACTTAAAATAAATAGAGATTTACACTTCCCTTTACATCCAGAAATACATGAAAAGTTGCAAGCCAGCCCACAACAAAGCAATTGACAAGAAAGATAGCATCTGCTTTTCTGTCTATTCAAGCTGAAGTTTTTCATTCTAAATGCAAGCAATGCTTCCCAAGTTAACATAATTAACTCATGACAATCCTGAAACATCATGATATAAGATACAGATGGAAATTCAAAGCTTAAGAATGTCAGCTAACTGCATCAGGATTACCACTTTTTTTTAAGTGAACAAATCATGATGCTAATTAAAACAGGTGTTTTTATTTCAAACCCTTTTGCATGTTATGAAATTACAACCAGGGTTATTTGTTCATTACTCTGCTGTGAAACATACATCTTAGAACAAGGGGATCTGTGAAAACAACAAAGTAAAAAGATAAAAAGAATGACACTCAGCACTGCTTTCTGACACAACAGAGAACCAGTCGTTCAATTAGTTAGTAATTTCCCTGTGACTACTTGACAGAATCTACTAATTGTTAATCTTCTACTAACTATTGCTTTACATAATTAATTATATCCAAATAAAAACAACAAAGACATGTGGGCCAGTTGCCCTTTTGAGAATGTTTTTTTCACGACTGTTTCTGCTTACTGACAATATTTCCAGTATGAAAAGATATTAATCTCACAGGAGAAAAAACACATTAAAGTGCTAGCACACTCTGTCTTTTACCTTGCTTATAGAGCACCCGCCACCCCTCTACCACCACCAAGGACACAACTACAAAAAACCCTGAAGCTACTGACTGCTTTACACAAATCTATCCTCCAAGCAATTCGTAACAGTCAAAGTCCTTTGAGTTGGGATCTTTCATGTTAATTTAGCATTGCATAAAATTCAGAGTAACCCGTCCAGAGGTCAAGCATCATTCATCATTAGTTGAAGTGACATTTTCAACCCTTCATATTGCAGCTGCTAAGAAGTGGGGTGGAAAGGTATTCTTTGGGAGGAAAAAAACAAGACTCAGAACACAATCCTTGCTCTATCCACAGAAGAGAAAACAAGGTGCCTCTATGTCAGCATGATAATATGCTTAAATTTGGTGATGTCATTCTTCACTAACCCCAAAGTCACTAAGCACATGGCAGCTGCATTCCTCCACTTAGGAGTTCTAGTGGAGATCAGTATTAACCATTTTAGATGTAAATGAAATCCTTTAGTGGGGTGGAAAACATAGCTTTGTGAGCTGAAATGATGATTTATATCCGAATCCTATCTTGTTTTTGAGAGATTAAAACTGTTAACAAGGATGCCCTTGTTCTGGTGGCATCCTCCAGGCATAAAAAATTCTGGGAAGCTGAGTATGATCACTTTTGAAACTGCAAAACAGCATTCCAAGGCTTTGCAGTAAACGCACTGCCAAATTAGGGTCTAGGAAGCTTTGCAGTTCACAAATGAAAGATCACTCTCTTGTGGGATTCCTTCCTTTCTCTGAAACATTAAGGTCAGGACAGGAAATGGAAGCAATTGAAATGAAAAAGCAATCAGAAAAAAATAGATAACTTATATTTAAATGACTAGTAATTCACAGGGCTTTTGATAATGCATAGATGTTTGCAAAATTATGAGACATCTCTGGGTTCTAAAATACCAGGATATTTGCTCTAGGAAGTAAAGTCTCTCTGGCAAATATCGAGAGTTCAGACACAAGTATTATGAAAAGTTCCAATGAAAGAGGTGAGATCTGGAGGTCTCTGCTAAGACTCTCTAGTCTCTCTTTGAGTGGCCTTAAACTCTGACCCACAGGGTAGAATTTTGAAACACTGTAGAATTTTAGTGCTAATTCTCCTCCCAGGTCAGAGCAGTGTGATTGAAAGGTATCTGTAGTAATTGTTTATGATGTGTAAAATAACCATCTTCCAAATTTTGCAAAAATCAAAACTAAAAAGGACATTTCATTTGGGAGAAGAAAGTAATTTCAAGGACTCCTCCACGTTGATGGATTTGAATTATGTATAAAGTTGTAATTCTGTTGCATTATGTCAAAACTCATATAATGTAGCATTTTCATCTGTAATGATTTTCCTAGTATTATTTAACCTTCTCATCCACTGTGTTTGGCTAGGATCATACCTATTCAAAAGAGGCAAGTGGAGTAAATAATGGCATATGATTGTAGCAGGTGAGATCACAGGTCCTGTGGATTCTTACACATGTGGTCAGAGCCTGCAGTGGTCCAATTTTTAGACTTGACCCTGAGGGAAATGTACACCTTTTACTTACATCAAAACCATATGGGATTTCTGGCATTGAAACTTCTTTACAGAGTAGGCTTTAAGTTTGGATATGAATGTCTCATAAACAAGCTGACAAAAAAATAGAGGCTGTCCATACACAGGAGTCCAAGGACTGTTATAAATTACAAATGTCTTTTCTATTTCACTGCTAATTACCCTGACATGGACTGAGCACACACAGAGATCAGATTGGGGTGTTAAAGGGGTAGTTATCTGAATAATTTAAGAAATTATTTTTACTAAGCTACTAAACTAATTGAAGCAAAATAACAGATTATGTTGGTATCATGCATCACAGATAAAACACACTCACATTCAGCATCTCATTAAATACAACAATCCGGGAAAAAGTTATTATTGGCATTCTCTGCATTTTAGAGGGCAGTAAAAGAAGGTTCAGTGAAATAACTACACAAACACTGTAAACAGGAGAACCAGGATTTGAACCAAGTCTTTGAGTCAAACACTCTTTCTGCTGCACCATTATAGCACCGTTGCTGCTGTCTAAATCAGCTTTCCATTTTAATAGTTAAACCATATCTAGGTGGAACTATGAAGAAAGCATTCAGGGATAAAAATAGTAAAACCATTTCAAATTCAAAACACAGGTAGTTTGAAAGTCACAGATGAATGGTTTTAAGGTAGGTCTCAATTAGCTCCCTGTGGTCAATTAATTTCATCTCTTTATCCTGGAAGAGGAAAGTGTCTTTACATTAAGTGCCCTGAATCTGCTTCATAGTAGTATATGTTGGCATAACTGTTACTTGGGGATCATTTATGCTTTTTTCCTGGGACCTGTCCTATTTTCAACCGTGGGTTTCAAGCACCTTGACATGAGGTGCTATGTCTCACACTTCCTCGAGTGCCTTGCTTCTGTGCAGGTAGGTACTTTTTACATTGTTCCCTTAGGACTATGTCTTTACCTGGATATATAGTTCAAAGTGCTAATTATGTGCTAGTCCCAGTGAAAGAGAACACCAAATGGAAAATGCTTTTCATGTGAGAGTTCAGCCACGGAGCAAAGCAGGAAGGAGCTGAGAGTCAGAACTCCTCAAGTCTCTGCTCTGTCCCTTAATCTCTTAGCATCAATTGTTGGGTTGTTGTGAGGATCTATTAAAGGAAGTATATGCAGAAGCAACCTATGAAACTGCAAAATATTATGCTATATAAGGCATTACTACTCCAATCTTTTCTTCACCAGAATAGAGATGCTCAAGAGAGTAGGACATTTAGGAAAAAGCACAGAACATGTATTTGAGATTTAAAGTTGTCTGAATGTCACTATTTAGTTGCAGCAAATTCTGTTCTATATTATTTAGTTTTAGTAGGAGTATA
The DNA here is from genome assembly GCF_949987515.2 of Delphinus delphis. Taxonomy (NCBI): domain Eukaryota; kingdom Metazoa; phylum Chordata; class Mammalia; order Artiodactyla; family Delphinidae; genus Delphinus; species Delphinus delphis. Next base: position 86,273,537 of record NC_082689.1, read on the forward strand.
ACTTGCATGTATCAAATCATGGTCACCAGGACTAAAATACTAAAGCTTTATCTAGAGGAATTAGGGAATATCTCAGTAGCTACCTACATACAATACTTTCTCTGAAGGGGCATTTTGTTTATACAAACAGGCGAAATGCCCAAAATGGGCAAAATGCTGAAGATCGAAAGTTTTTGTAACTGTATGATGTTTAAATTCAATAAATATTGGGAAGTGGAGCAGAGAGAATTCTCTAAATGATAACTGTGATGACTCTTCTGCTTCGGACGTTTGAAGAACAATGTAGAAACGCAGACAAAACCTGGTCTCTATGTGAGATTCCATCCCAGTTTCCCAAAACTGCTTGCAAGGATTCATAACAGAGGGTGTGGAAAATTCCAATCCTATATTTGGATCTGAATTTTCAATCAAACAAACAAAAACAAGAGAAACAACTAGGCTCAGAAGAACTGGTCCTTCCAACTGCTAGAATAAAACTCTGCATTTGAACTTGCTGTCTTCAGTTTAACCTTAAATTTTAAATCTTATAAGCAATGCAACCACTACTTTGAGAAATTATTTTGTAGTCTAATGGATCTCATTGTCAGGAAATAGTTTTTGATTTTCAGCCAAAATCAAGCTTTCCAGAAACAAGTTTTATTCGTGCATTTCCCTCCTTTAATATTTGTGGCTAATGTAGATATTTCATTTATGGGCTTCTTTTTTAAAGCTTCAAATTGGTAGATGAGGAAAGGAAGAAGAGGAGTTTATCCTTTTCCTTTGAGAATTTCTTTCTTTTTTCTCCTTATCTACAGTAAAGTTAACTGCTAATATCGATGACTGCTTTTCCACCGAGAACATGAGAAATCCTCACAAGGAGAAGCAGCACAGATAGGTGGGAATATTTGAACAGTACTTTGCAAGAGCTGGAAGTTCACCAAACAGACTAAATCTGTAAGAAGACTACTTCAACTTCAACAGCTTTAAAATTCTTTGTATTGCCATCATTCATTGGTAACTGGGGAGTTTTTACAGCCTTTCAAATCTTAGAGTCCTTTCAATCACTAGATGCCTTAAAGGGACAGAAGGCCTTAAAATGTGCTCCCGATCTCCCTAGTTGAAAAAGATACATAGACAGAGGGGGGAAAAGTCAAACAACAATACAAAAAGCATTAATGCAAAGAACAGTGGGGTCTCTCCCTAATTTGACTTTCTCTACAGGTGGCCTGCAGCTGCGTCCAAACAGGTTAGTCCAGCGCCTTCCCATGAACACGACAACAAAGTACTATCTGTATTCACAAGAATACATTTTGTGGCAGAGACTGATTCAGGTCTAAAAATAAGAAAAGAGCATTTTTCCTGCATAGCCTGAGGTAACTCTGTACACCAGCAGAAGACAGTAGCACTCTTGTCTCCCTGGCTGTGCCTGAACATAAAGGAATCAGAAACCTACTTCACATGACTCAAGGAGGCCCAGGGCCAGCAAGCAGTTGATTCATTCTATATACAACCTTAAGAGTCCCATTGACTACATACAGCAGCTGAGCAGGCAAAATTAATAAGGAATATTCTGTTTTCAATTGACTTCAAGGTAACTATACATACAGGTCTCTGAGACTGATATACCTGCTTAAATAAGTATTCTATCATGCTGGTCAACATTATGCTGAAATACGCACAATTAGAGCATGCCTATTTGGTTTGGCTTAAAAATAATTGATCAGACCACCTTTACTAATCTCCTTTAAAGACATACTCCCTGCCTGCGTGGTTACTTAGTGATGAAATGACAAAAAGAAGAAAAGCCTGAAAAATGTTTATACTGGATGGATAACCCTCCTAAAATTGATTTATAATTTATGTATTAATACTTAAATAATATCTTTTGAAATGGGATTTCAATAACATTGCTTCTTGTATGTAACATGGACACATGAGGGAGTTCAGCTTGTTTCTGGAGAGTTTTCCTATCCTCCCTCTTTCCTTCTTCCTTCCTTCATTCCGTTCTTTTTTTCCCATTTCCCCTCTTATCTCTAAGGCATGTATTCACACTTTTTTTTTTTTCTTTCATGAAATCTCTACTCTTTTCCAATTCATCACGCTGATTTAGGAGCAAATCAGTAAAAGGTGCTCCCCCATTCACCTCTGCCAATAAAGAAATATCTGATCCCCTCCATCTTCCCTTGAACACAGTTGGATTTCCATTCTCATGATTGAGCAAATCATCTCTGAGATATGTTTAATTCCCTACTGACCCAAGAAGTGTGAATCTCCACTCTCCTTCTAAGTACAGGACTTATGAATAATTTTATTTGTTCAATTGCTACACTCCAGAACTGTCTTCTTTCTAAACTTTTTGATAGCTCTGTGTTTGCCCATCCACTCAGAAAGCCATACAATGTTATTTTTGTAATGTGTACATGACAACCATTAGCAAAAACTTTTCTCTACTTTGGTTTCCAGATGGTTCCAATTTCTTTCCTTATTTCTCTTTAAACCTCCACCTATATTGTTTTATGAAGATATATTATTTTAGAATACCTCATAATAACATACTTTTGCTGATGCATGCCAAAAAGAAAAAAAAGACTAGCTGATTTGCCTTTTAAATTCAATAAAGAGAAAAAGAAGAATGGATTTAATAATGATTAATGAATGCTTTACTGTTTTATGTTATATAGGAAAAAAACCCTGAAAAATATATCTTGGAAAGGATAAGTGTCCAGTAGTCAATGTTCATTGTAAAGTGACGGCTCACAAAGGACTGGGGTAAGATTAGCAAGTCATTCCCAAAGAAAGTCACAAACAATTGGGTGGATTTAGGAAAAAATAATCCAAGCTAAGCTATATAATAGTTTTCTTATTTTAAGTGAAACACACTTAATACAATGTGGTTTGAAATAAGACTTTTAAGAATTAGGATGGAAAACTTTAAATCCTGCATCATACAAAATTTTCAACACCAGATGAAGTAAAAATGCTCACTTATGTTCTCATGATTGAGATATGAAAGACAAATAGTTACCAAGGGAAAACTGAGAGTCTCCAACTCATTTTACCAGAGAAATGATAGAGCTCAGGTTTTAAATGGTCAAGCCCTGTGGTTAGGCAACCTCCTCCCTCTTGTGTTTGAAACTAACAACATTTGCTTGATTACTGGCTAATGCTAATTTTTAAGGTTTATGAATGCTTGCTGTATCAGGGAAAACAAAATTAATATTTTAAACTTACTCTTTGCCTTTTACTTCTTATCATGTCTACTTCTAATTTCCCGTGGCAAGAAACCTTCTTTGATTAAGGACAGTAAAGATTTTTGAAGAGACAACAGTACAGGTTGTGAGCAAAATATTATAAACTCATGAAATCCAAACAAATTTACAGATCTCCACATTGTAAAATACATGTTAAAGATATAAAGAGAAATTGAATCATGTTTGGAGAGTAAATCAGGTAAGTTGCTGAGGGTCCTTCAAACACAGCAGTTGTATTACTCAAGCCCTGAAGACCAGTCTGGGACTTCTATAGCAATCGATGTTCTCCAGCCCAACTTTTAGAACTACTGCTTTAGTACAGGGTTTGGCAAACTAAGGCCCATGGGCCAAATTTAGCTCATAACACAGGCAGGTAACATTTTAAACATAGGTCATATTTTAAATATGACATTCTTCAAGAAATGTCATTCATATAGGTGGCATTTTTTTAAATTATATTTTTATGTGAAGTTCCTTAGTTCTCAAAAAAGTATTATATTGGAATAAAAAAGAATACAATAAAAAATAAATGTACATTTGTGAAGATGAACTGTTTACCTAAGATCACTTGTCAGTTCCCCAAAACCATCTAAAATACTACATTAGCCAGTACCATTTAGCTCATGATAGACAACGACTTTAAAGTTTGTTTTTTCTGGCAACTGATTTAATTTGCTTTATGGGACTCTAAGCTCCTTCAATATAGTGGACAATTTCACATGGTAGTTAAATGAGATGAGGTTTGTAAAAGCAATTTAAAGCAGTAAAGAACTATGTAAAGTGGTAGTCATGGTTGTGATACTAGTAGTAGAAGTAGGTGTTTAATAAATATTTATTGGATGAATTAAATGTTGGCTCCATTCTGAACCATGATTTTAAGAGTTTTAACTGCTAAAAAGAATATCATGCAGATAAAATGTCTGTTTCAGATATGAAAGTCAACTGAGTTACATATAATATGAACACTCCGCTGGTTATGCAATGCTTGGAATTCCAAGTGGGAGTTTTACTCATAGAAGAAATACAGTATGTGGCCCTGTGACTAAAAGATAATAGGAACTATTGAAGATGGAGATTTTTCCACTTGGTCCTGGGCACAGAATCAAAATCTAAGTTTAACTTGGTGATATTTAAAAATGCATAACATGCAAAAGTCTGCAATCATTCTGTTTCTCAGCTAGTGAAAATAGAAGTCTACAGCCTAGTATGTGTCAATTTTGAAAATATAGCCAAATCAGGCCGACAAGAAAAATCTTAAGTAAATAACTTCATCCATGTGTTTAGTACCATCCATGACTCTATGCCAAATTCGCTTCACGTTCCCTTCTTCAGCAACTTCTTTTATAACATGTGCCTGCAGCTATTAACTATCTGAAGTGTTGATGAGGCTAGGAAAGAAATTACTTTCATGGTTATGTTTTAGGGGGACATTTGGAATTCAACAGTATGTGAAAGGACCAGCTTCAGCTTGAAATAATCTGCTAAGAAAAACACCTGAATTCTAAGCAAACAGTTTAGCCTTTAAAACTCATTGAGGCAGATATACATGGTAAGAAATAGTAAAACTGAAAGAGAGAGAGACAGACAGAAAGCGATCCATGAACATCAGTAGCAATGGGAAGGGGCTTAAATAGGTTAAACTGGAAATACATGATGAATGCAAACTGTATGAAAATACTGGACATTTAATTTTGGACAGAAAGTGCTTTCTGGTCTTTGAGGCTTATTTTTCTGGTTTTGGTAGTGATGTCTTCATTTCTTTATCTTTATTATTTGTTTATAATTGACAGTTTTTTCACTATATTTTTGTTACTACAAAAGTCATTTTTTCCCTCCTAACTATGAAACATTCAAATGGCTCATCCTCAAATTTATTTTTGAAAGAACTGTGCATTAACAGGAACTTACAGGTGCGCATATATGTTTCTCAAAGTACATTGTTCTCTGCTGGTAGGAAAATTACTTAGGCTCTCATCTATGGACAGCAAAAACACTATTCAAATGTCCATGTTTATTAAAATGATCTGTTGCTGTTCTTCCAAGTGGAAGCATCTAGATGTGTGGCATTCTGTGAATAGACAAATAAATAATTTTCTCAATAGCTAACATTCCTTCCAGAATACATCACTTGTATTCCTGTTTGCTGTTGATGTTTGGTTTTTAAGCAAATGCATAGACCTCGTTGTCTTTAAGACTCTTAAGTTTACTTTTCAACCCTGAGAAATGTATCTCTACTCTCCTTCTATCCAGTATATTTCTTAGGATTTCTATCTTCTGGTTGCACACTTTCTATCCTCAGCAAAAATAAAATAAAATAAAACTTCTTTTTAAAGAGTGGAATGCTCACTGCCGTGGAGGACAAGCAGGGTGTGATAAAAGAGACATCTTATTGGCTGGCTGATCCAACCCCGCTCCTAACCTCTTTCCCTGTGGCACCTTCCAGCTAATGGTGACCATGTGACAACACAGTGGCCTAGAAATTTTAACATGTGTATTTCATTTAATACAATCTAAAGTCTTTACATCCCTTCATAATTTTTGAAGACCTTGGAAGTTTTTTTTAACTTTGTTTACTCCCTTACCCACTTATATACTGTTTTTGACCAAGATTTTATCTGTGTCTAGATTTACGCTCCACAAATTTCTCATTGTTTTACACAGTTTCTTTAGATTTACCCATAAGTTTAGCTTCTTCACTAATCTTTTCTTCTAACAGTTCAGACATTTCTTCTGGAATAATTTAATTTCTTCCTGAAATACATCCTTATAATATCTTTTCAGGAGAGTCTGTTGGTGTTAAACTCTCAAATTTCCTTGCTTGAGAATGTTTCTATTTTGCTATGGATCTTAAAAATATATAGACACACATTATTAGTTTGAATGTTATTTTTTCATGTAAGAAAATGCCACGTATCAAACTATCTTTTCTATCTTTCTGTACCATTTTTTAAGTTAAGTATTTACCATTTGAGATTAAAGGCTCTCTCTCCCTTAAATTAGATTTGGGAAGGAACAATAAGAGGGAATTATTAAGCTGATTAAATGCCCCCTATTAAGCTGCTGACTTAACATGTTGAGGGAGAGCTGGACTGAGTCGTTCTCATGAGTGGCCTCCTGCTTTCTTCTAGAAAGGCCCGATGAGGGCATTTCCATATAAACTGGATTAAAGGTAGATTTTCTACCTGCATCTGCATCTGAATTAAGATCTGTAGGCTTATATATTATATGTAATATAAACCATAAATAATAATTTTTCCATAGCTCTTACAAAAGTGTATCAATTTTATATGTTCATCTCTTTATTATCATATTTTGTATTTAAGCAAATCAACTAACAAGTGATAATAAGTCCGGGGTTCTACCATGTTTCCTGAATTGCAAATTCTCAAAACTTCTTATTTATATGGTTATATTTTCAATATGCCTATAGACATGTATTACTGTGGGGCAAAGGTGGTGATTGAAGGGAGGGTTAGGAAGAGGAAAAGAAAAGGAGAGGCATGTTTAAATTAGTGAGAAATAAAATTATGGTCAACTTTGATATCATTTAAAATAGCATTGTTATATATTACTGAGGATAATAAATGATTCTTGGTGGAATTGCTTAGAGGATCTGAGTTAATGATTAGTGATGAAGGTTTTATAGTTAGAATACCACGTTGGTGAAGAAAAACAGATACTTCTAAAAGTAATTAAGAATGTTTAAAAATGTCCCTGGAATTTTGCAAGTATTTTCTTTGAAGATATTTTGCGTAATAAACAGGTAAACACCAACCTATTCTATTTCAAGTATATGTGAATCATTGATTAGTGCAACCTAAATTATTTGGAAGTAATGATACAGAATATTCTAAAGAACTGGCTTAATGATTCTAAATAAAAATAAGGATAACAATTGGGATAAGGGTTAAGATAAATGTTAGTTTATATGTAATTTACTTTCAGAAGTAATCATTTTATTTTGGGCAAGTTGGGTAGATTCACAAATGGTGACTTTTATTCAAGTAATTATTGTGCTTCTCTTCCAAATGATCTGATTCCATCGACCCCATTTCTCTGGGGTTGTTATGACATGAATTGAAAGTTTTAGCATTTTTTGAACAGTAAAAAATAAAAGCTCTTGCTTGTTTCTAATTTCAGTAGAAAATTTTGCTTCACACAGGAAATGGCAATACAGGTTGAAAGGGCTCTACCCAGATGTAGCAATCTAGATGTTTCTCTTCATATTGACTCAACCGAAAAATTTCATTTTAATGAGAATTAGACCATGGAATTTTTCCTTAGCAAAACCACATTTCTATTCTAGGGCCTGTGTTTTAATTCCTGGTATAATCTGTGTGCTCCGTAATCCTGAAGTGCAGAGTCAATACCACCTCCTCCCTTGGCACAAAACAGGAGTGGTTTGGGAAAAATTTGAGATCGTCTATCTATTAAGGGAAACCAAAATGTTACCCTCACCTTAAAAATTCTTCTTCACATAAAAGGAATGCCTAAAATCCTCAAGTTAACAATCAATCTTAGTTTAAGAGCTGAATCTTGGTTAGAATATAAATTCTCCTGAAAAAAGACAATACTTTTGAAGATTCTTTATACTTCATATCTTAATATTTGTGGGTTTCAGATACTTTTCTGAAAGTAGGTTTTAGACGAGAAAAAAAAAGAGAAGAGTATACAGGAAATATGCTTCTTAGGGGATTTAGAAGGTATCCTGAAGAAAAGGACTCGTGGACAAATGTTGAAGCAAATTTCTGCTTCCTCAGAATCTTATTTACCGAGGGCTGCCTCGATATTCATGCATGTATACCTTCTTTCATTCACTTGACTAGCTTTAATTTGGTACCTCCTGTGTTCCAGGCAGTGCTAAGGATTGGGGGTGCAAAAATGAACACAATATATTTTCTGTTTTTAGGTATTCTACTCTAGTGAAGGAGAAATAAACCAACAATCAAAATAAATAGTGACAAATGTGTAAGGGAAGACTCTAAGGGATTCCACTGGAGGATTATGTAAAATAGAGGGACTCCATTTATCTATAAACTATTTTTGAAGTTAAAATATTTATTTACGAGACTATGAGACGATGCTCATTTAGTATAATGTACATTGAATACAGTCAACCATTGCTGGCCTTACATTACCAGCTCTTGGAATGCCTCACTACATTTCTTCTCTGAAGATACGGTGCCAACAAAGCTTAAAATATTTTAATATCTGGTCAAGTCAGCTGCTCTGACAGCAATTGATTTGCTGAATGTCAAATCTGTTCACTCTGGAATTTAATGGGTTTTAATAAGGTTCGGGATGGGATAAATCTAAATAATGTTTGAGTAAGTATTTACCAATTTAACTTTTTATATTTTGGTTGAATAGGAGGCATTTATATCTCTCAATATGGATTTACATCATGGGCATGAATGCAGCGCCACTATTCATTTTATGGATTATAATATATCTTGACACAATCCGGGGAATTTGAAGGTAGAGTTGACACTCCATCATTTGCTTGCACAATTGTGTCTTTTCCTAAAGCTGAACAACTTAAGAAGGGGGTGATTATAGATGTTAACTTTGATGCTGCTGACGTTTGTCACCTTATGTCATAACCTTAACATTATTTAAACGTATTTGTGGAAGGGCTTCCTGATTGTTCAAAGCACAACCTAGTATTCTGAAATGTACAGGCTCCTGTAACATTTGCTCCATCAGCAATCAACACATCAGCTTTTCTTTGAGAGGTAAATATTATGTGTCATGTTCCATAGGGGAAAACATTAAGAACTGCTACGACATGGTCTTTGATAATTTTTCCCCCATTTTCCCTTTGTTTTAGAGGTTACTTATATCAGAAATGAAATAGCCTGTGAATTTCTCTTTGTCCTTCATCAATCAAAGCTGATCAATTATAAGACCAGCAAAACTGGATCACAACTCCAAGCTACGTGGTCATATTACACTCATATTATTACTAAAAGCCACATCTATATTCCAAACTGGGATACTATAACCCCTTTGTCATTTTCCAATAAAAAGACCATACCAAATAGGCAGAGCACACCGTAATTAGCAGCTGGCAGAGAAAGCTGTAAATCTATATGAGTTCTGAACGATTTGCTTACATTGTTGCTTTGTTGACAAATGATGCTGTACATGTTAATGTTCCTGAAATGTCCCCATTGCACCTGACGTGCCAATAAATGCCAGCCAGCTGTATGAATTATGGAAATAAGATTTTTGTTTATGAAGGTATCCCAGACATTTATTTTACAGCATTCCTCTCGACAGATTTAATGTCTGGAGTTACACTGAGAAGATATTTGCTACCTGACATAACGGATAATGGAAACTTTAAAGGCTCTTTTTTTTTCTCCTTTTAATGGTAAGATTAATACCTCCACCCACGCACACACATGCACACACATACATGTATTTTAACATTTATCTTTGGACTTTATACTTTTCTCTTAATTTTTAAACATCACACATTCCTGCTCAAGAGTTAAATAAGGTATCAATTTCCAATTAAGACTAGGAGTGAATATTTAGAGTTATATACTGATAATTTTCATTTCCATTCCAATCATTCCTTTAGTGTGTTATGTGAATAGCACAAAAATATTTTGTATGAATTATAATATTTTGTATTTGTTGATCTATTTATTGCTGGTCTAAAAGAGCTTTACTTGTGGGTATTTCTTTTATATGTTACAGGAGTTAGTACTTCTGTAAATATTTTTATATTAATATACTTTAAAATAACAGATTCTATGGCTGGGGAAACCCACAAACTTTGCCTCATTGCCCATTGCACGACTTAAACCCCTTATTCAGATAAGAGATTTTATTAATTATTTTTAAAGAGCTCTCACATGAGATAAAAATTCCCTGATCTTACAATAATCATAAAATAACCACTGATTCTGAATCTTACAAACACAGTAATAAAATAAACCATACTAATTTAAAAACCTTTCCTCTAACATAAGTATAAAATGTATAATTCCCAGATATGAATGCCAGTCTTCTCAAGTTTTAATCTTCGAAACATTTGTGTGATAGATGTTCACTATTGTCTTTGAATTTTTCTACTTTGCCATAGGCCAAAGGGGGCTAGAAATTATGATTTCTGGGCTATAGTAATATTTTTGTCTTCTGTTTTAATACTGAAGAATGGACTGAATCGGTACCTAAAACAGTTGATACTATGTGGCCAATAAGATTTTGAATCTGATCATTCATCTCCAAATGATTTGCCATATCATATGGCATGTGATTTCGAAAAGAACCAATGAGTACAGGCTAATTGGCCCTCTCTGAGTGACTGGTTGCATGCTTTTTCACCTGGGTTAAATTGTTCAGTTGATTTTTACATACATAGGCCAATGTGCTTTGTCCACAGAATGTTTGATATACCTTCCCACATCCTATTCAAGATCTCTAAGCTACCTAAAGTCTCAAAGCAGTATGAAAAAATGCCTCTTTATGGAACTTTGAACAATGGAAGCTTAGGGATGGTTAACATATAAATAGGGAGGAAAGTCAAATCACTTTTGTGACCAAAGGCAATTCCCCTCAAATGTTTCTTTCCTCACAAAAGAATCCAGATGGCAAAAATGATGCTTAAATAAATGCTGGCTACAGCTCAATTCTTCTGGTTCACACTGGCTACAATAGACACTCACATTTATATATTAACCATTTCACAGATTTTGTGCAAAGAGTAAGCTACTTGTCCATAGGCCTATCGTGTTTAAAGAGTTAAGTCTCCAGTTCTTGGCATTGCTGCTTTAGTCTGTATTTGCTCAAAGGAGGATTAAGGGTAATGTGCAGCAGAGGAACAACGTAAGGAGACCTGGACTATATCTCTCTCCTCAATATACCTGCACAACGGGAAATACAGGGCTCCAGACTCCACTCTCCATGTTTTCTTTCACGTGCATGGAATTCATTGAAACTAATGGGAAGGAAATTATAGTCGTCTCACAGGTCTCCTAACTACAGGTTTCTGTGTGGATAAATTTAACTTGTCAAGGTTTCTTACAAAATGACACAACGAAAGTCAAATAGTCAACGAAGAATAGCAGGAAAATCTAAAAGTATTCAATTCCCCCATTTCAGTTAAATAAAACCAGATACATCATAGGCAAAGATCAGAGTTTGACTGGAGATTTTCCAAAATGATACTGTAATTTCTTACTGAGTTGTGAAGTTAAACACACACAAAGTAATAAATATCTGGAAAAATAAAGATAGTTCATCTAATTATCTCAGAGTATAATTTAAAAAATGAATTTTTTATAAACAAATCTTTTCATATACTCCACTAGATATACTAGGATTGACATTAGAAAAATTGAAGGAAGGAGTTGCTGAATGTTGTCTGACTACCAATCATTCAGAAAGAGCATTTCATCCAGGAAATATTGAATATAATAAATAATATTTGAAACAGAGAAATGGGCTATGCTGCTTTATTGGGGCAAACTAAAGTAGTAAAAGAAAGTTTCTTCAAACAAAAATCCTTCTCAAAATAGAGTTACGAGAAATTTTATCCCAGCAATACTTGCAGAATAATAAAATAATAATAACCATTTACCTCATTTGCATTTTATGTTGGAACTTCATAAGGTAGGAAGGATGATTAATTTTGTGTTATAATTGAAGAAGCAGAGTCCTGAGATGTTTCAACCTATTCAAGGCTGTGCCAGTTTTACAAAGCAAGGCTTGAACTTATCCCAGGGCAATGTGATTCCAGAACTCACATTTTAAAGCACATATTATTTTGTGCTTAGAAATGAAATATGCTGATTATCACAATCTAATTTTAGGATTTAATGAATGTGTTTTGGAAACTTTACCGAAAAATGGAAAGCAAAGCCAAGTGGATTGGGGAAGAGGATCCTTTGGACAGAACGTAAGTTGGTAGGAAAGGAGAGGCAACAAAAATAATTAACCAAGCAGTTGTGAACAGTAAGGTGGACATGGTACACCAAATGGGTACTTTTGGAAATTTACCAGAAGAATCTTTTTCAGGCTCCTGAATACGTGATATCCCAAACTCACACGGGTCATCATCAGGAGAAGCCCTGAATTGGAGGCCTAATTTTTGAGAACAAATTGCTCCTGAGTAGAACATAAATTACAAAATGAGAACTTGTCCATCTCACTGTTCACAATTGCTTTATTATTTTTGCTACTAATCATTTCCTACAAACTTCTGTTCTGTCGAGAGGATCCTCTTTCCCAATTGGCACTTGGCTTTGCTTTCCATTTTTTCAGTGAAGTTCCCCAAATGAGACTATCATCTGCAACAGATAGTGAATCAAGGGAAAGAAAATGTATATGTATTAACTACTAAGAGCTAACTATTTGAAATTGCAACTATAATACTCATCAACTCATGAAAGATGCCCACCCCTACACCAAGCTTTAGTCTCACTGTTTCTCACTAGCCCCAAAAGTCCTCTGAGCCAGGGCCACATCCTATTCATTTTTATACTCTGTTGCATTGTGCCTGGGACATAACAGCCATTCAATTCATGTTTGTTAAAGGAGAGTGACTGCAGACTCATGAAGCCTATCCTAGACCTAGAGAGAGGCAGAATTTAAGACAACACTGCATCTTGACTAAGAGCACATTGACGTTAGATTCAATCAATCCCAGGTTTGAATGTTGGCTCTGTCACCTACTAGCTGTGTGCCCTTAGGCAAATTAACCTCACTAAGCTTCAGTTTCCGTGTCAGCACCACTGAGACAGTGATGTCTACCTCTTTGTAGTCTACGTTTATTAAGTGAGGTAATATTTGTAAAGCACACCATGCCATGGTGGTATATAAAAGTGTTCAAGAAATGCTGTTAAAGCTGTAGTAGTTGAGATGGTCAAAAAGCAAATGCTGGAAATTTTTGACTCAAACTTGTCATTCTAGGATAGTAAGAGCAGTCAACTGCTGTAGGCAGTAGAGTGTACACAGAGAAGTGGATTCCTCAGAACAGAGATTAAGTTTCTATATCATTCCAGTGATTAGTGACCGCTTAAGTAGAGATATATTTTCAGGTAATGAAAATCACACTTTTAATAGTATGCTGAAAGGTTGGAATTAAGGTATAGAAATAAAGGCTTGAGAATAACTTGATTGCAAGTGACAGCTGAAATATGCAAGTTCTCTAAGGAAGGAGTGTGTAGAGAAGAAGGCCTGAAGTTGAACTTTCTCCAGCCTAGTTCAATAGGTGAAATACAGTGGAGGAAAAAGCAAAAGGGACCTTTAAGGCCTTTTTCAAGTCTTGACCCAGGAAGTAGGTAAAAAAGGCCATAGAAGAAGGCAGATGGTTGGGGAGGCCAAACATGAATGTAAATTTACTATAGAGCATTGGGAACATGTCCAAGCCAGAAAGGAAATGTATTAAACTGGGCAGAAAATAACAGATTCCAGAATCATTTATTGTTCAACATAGTACAGGTGATATTTTTTTGTGGGAGAATTTCTGATGGGTATGCCCAGGATGGACACAATCTAATTTTAGGTATCCATACTTTTCTCTTCTGCCCATAAAAGCAAACTGGGATGCCACGGGAGCGGGACTTTTCCTTTTTCTTCTTTTTTTTAATGAAAACCTTGATTTTTCTCCAATTTACTTAGAAGGTAAATAACTTGAAAACATGAGTACTTAGAGCAATTGAGATCACTGTTCAAGAATGTGATAAAGGGTAGAAAGCCAGACACAGGAGCTGCCCGGAGAGTACCACTGGTGCTCCGGAGAACTTATCCAAAAGGATTTTAAAAGGTCACTTAAAATTTAATGAGCAGGGCAAATTTATATTACTAGAACTTCTCTTGGTAGGAGAATTGCATACAGTTCTTTGATAAACTGTTGGAGAAGGAGAGGAGCTAAAATCCTAGGTTATGCTTGAGTAAAACCAAAATACTGTTAAACTGTCTTCTAAAGAAGTTGAGCCCAGTTAAGAGAAAGCCTTTTGTTGTGCTGAATGGGGTCTGTAAATTGAGAGGCTAGCAACAGTAGATTTTTTTTCTGCTCTTCCAACCCCCAATACTTGAATTTGTCTTTAAGAAATGTTTAATAAATATTTATATCAGTTTAAGGAAGTGACAAATTATTGGTGTGCTTTGCAGGTCAAATGATATGTTTGACCATAGTGCAAAATTATTATCATGCCAGTGGTGTCCACGTCTCCATTCAATTTAGAGGGAGGGCTGGCACTACAGAAATTGTTATGAAAGAGGAAAGATGAAAGAAAGGAAGGTCTTTATCCTTCATTTTGGGAAGGATAAAATCAACTAAAACAAGAGGGATTTGGGAAGGAGTAGTATATTTGATTTGTTTAAATTAATTCATTAGAAAGGAAGAGATTTTTTCAGGAATATGTGAATAAAGATCAAAACACAATGAGACAAACTTCAAAAGTCCAGAGGAACTTGGGTCTTAGATTATTTCCTTTAAAAAGCATCTGGATTGAGGGCTTTGAAAACATACCAAAAGCAATAAAGACTGAAAAAATAGGGAACCACAACAACAGCAAAACCCCTCAATCTTCAATAAAACAAAAATAGCCACAGCTTCAAACCATACACAGTCATGTGTACTGTGAAATACTGTGGAGTCTGTGCCACAGTGAGGAGAGAAACTAAGAGCCAACACAAACTTCAGAAATGGAAGAGGAAAGGGGTTTCCTTAAAAGGGTCATAGTTTTGAGCATGGTATCTGATGATCTGATAGAATATCAGGCCATGGGAATGGAATGGGTGCAGCCTGTGAGTAGGGAAATATGCTAGAAATTTATGACACAGAAAGTCAAGGAAGGTGGCATGGAAGCAAAACCATTTTACTGTTTATTCCCCAGTCACATAGCTTAGGAAGAGTTCCAAGGAGGAAGCTGCATGAAGGAGGGTGAGGAGACAGAAATTTCCAGGTTCCACACACAGAGCTATGTTACTGAGAGAAAGAGAGAGAGAGAGAAAGAGAGAGAGAGAGAGGTATTAAATAAGCCAATTCAAGGATTAGTAGTAATCAGAAAAATTAAGTAGGGATTACAGAAGCACCAAGGGATCATTGATTAGACAAGAATAAAAAAAGCAGAGGGATATAAATCATAAGAGGAATTATTCAAGAAACCAGGAGAGTTCAGACAAATAGCTATTCTATGGTTGCAAAGAAATTATTTACACAAAATGTATCAGGAGGAATTTTTAAAAAGAGCTATATGTATTCAAAGGGAGGAAAAGCAAGTTTATCAAGCTCAGGAAATAAGTGGAATAAAAAAAAAACCTACGAGTGTCAAAGTAGAAGAAAAATTGAATATATATAATTGAAAACAGAGAATGACATACAGACTAGAAAAAATTATACAAAATGAAAAGGAAAAGATTAAAGACATAAAATATGCCTATGAACAATTTTATCTATATGAGTAAAGGTGATTATAATACAAAGACAAAACTAGTGCTCTTGAAGATCAAAGAGCAAATGGAACAGAAAAAAACAAAGATGTAACAGAAGAAAAGTTTCTGGAAATAGAGAAAGACTTAAATTTGCTTACTGAAAAAACATACCTAGTCCCAGGAAAAATTGATACAGCATGATTAATCTAACATATCCTAGTAGGGCTACTGAAATTTAAGGATAAATAAAAAGCCATATGGTTTTCCAGACAGCACAGGTAATTCATATTAAGAGAGGAAAAAAAAAGGTTGGTCTCAGAATACTTCACAGCAATACTCAATGCCTGATGAAAAGGTTTGCAAAATTCAGAGAACTTCATTCAGAAACTTGAGAGTAACCTACTCATGCTCCTTTCTTGGAAATGGAACTGGATGACAAAACACAATAAACAGAAAGTTTAAATGAAGGCCTTGAGAATGGAGAAAACTTGGTAAAATGACTAGGTGTGAGCATTTTTTCCTTTGCAGCATAGAACTAAGTCTAAACAGCATTGGGAATGATGATTGCAAATGTGAATGTTAACCTTTCAATAAGAAAATCCTAAATAAATTGGAAGACCATCTGGAAGGAAGAATACCTTCCAAATCTTCTAAATAACAAAAGATTTAGTCTAAAATGGAAGTAATTCTTTTAACTTCAAAGTCTTAACATTTTCCTTAAGGTTAAGTCATCTTTTAGGAGTTAATTGTTCTTGGGTCAAGTAAACATTTATTTGAAGTTTAGGCATTCTTTCAAGCTCATTTAAACTTCTTTTTCTTCTTAAAATTCAAGTAAAACTAAATGTAAAACATTTTACTAAGGAATAACCGCTGTGGGAGAGTCGTATTTTTAATCTATCTTATTATTCATCTGTGTGTACATCACTATATCAAGGGCCATCTTGAATGTTATTCACTGAATATTAACATGTTTATACGTATGTGTATTTAATTATGTGTTTATTTATGGAATGACTAGGTGACAATTTTTTCTTTTTCTATTTTTGTGCTGTTTGAATTTTTGTAACAGTTAATATTTTAATATAAAAAGTTTTAAAATATTCTTTTAACAAACAGCAATATAGCTGCATAAGATCAGGGCTGAAGAGTTTTTTATCATTCTTTATTCAGTCAACATATGATTATAAAGAAAAGGTACAGGGTTACACAAATCTCTACATTCTTTTAATTTTAGTCTAGGGAACTATGAACCTTTTGTAGGATTTATCTTGCATTTGTCTAAATTTAGAAAGGACGTTTTAAATCTCAGGATGCTTTGTTAACACCCAGAATGTTCCTGATCCATCTCTCTGTGCTTTTATCAATATGCTTAGGAAATATAAAATTGTTTTCATAGCAAAAAGTAAAATACAAATATAAAGATATTTGCAAGATATTCCGAAGCCAAATACCAATTATTTGGGACTATTTAGAATTACAGATTTCACGTCCAGTTGTTCTGATATTGGTCATATTTCATTTTCAGAATTTTTCAGGTATTTAGATTTAAAATCTTGCAACTGAGAATAAAAGATGTATGATAAATTATTTTCATTCATAAAGACTGCTTTGCTGAATTATAGCTTGACTTCAATTAGCTTCAGTAGATACGTGCTATGTGTCTATATTGTCAGATTTTTTTAATGCTCTGATTATCCAGATTATGTTGCAATAATATTGCTATTCTCTTCTAGAGTTTTAGTTTACCAGGGTGTTGCAAATAGATTGTGAATGTTCACGTACTTTGATATCTGGAAGACTTTGAATGTACTGCTGATTCTCTGGCCTGCCTTGTGTCTATACTGTTGAAATAATTTTGTTCAAATTCCTTTGGACGTTTACCTTCATGACACTTCTTTCCAAGTATCTGACTTCAATAAAAGGCATCTTTAGCAGTTCCAAAAAAATAAGAATGGTAACTTTTGGGTGATATTTTCTCATAGTGCATTTATTTAATCTATTAGTTAATGGAGAATACAAAATATAATGTTTCAGTTTTAAACTTTCAAATTTACCTAGAAACATCTCAGTTTAGATAAAAAATAAGATTTAGTTGAAACTGTGAGAAATGACAGGAGAAACTAGTTTTCTCAACCAATAAAATGCCTAAAAGTTAGTAGTAGACATTTAACTATAAGTAAATAAAGTTAGTATTTTGCAGTAATTGTACAAAAAAAAATCCTTGGAGAACTCTCTTTTATTCAGAATTATTTCTAAACATAAGAATTGCTAGTTTATCTTTGCTCACAAGAGGTCTTCCAGTCTGAGCTTTAACTTGATCTCCATGTTTAAATAAACTCAGACAAAATATTAGAAATATCCCTAACAGAACCTAACTCCCTACATTAATTTTCGATTTGTCTAAGAATTCAGAAACATTGTTTTAAACAGATTCGGTTAAGTAAATCCATGCCATCTACCTTTCTGACTTTTTTTTTTTTTTTTTTTTAATGAATGCAAGCAACATCCATCCTGAGTAACTTGACTTTCTATAAAAGTAACAGTTCATAAAAATCTGTGAAACTACTACTGGGAACAAACAAATTAAACAAATGACAATGTAAAATAATAAAACTGCTGTTGTCCTCCTCTGGTGGAAGAATTGCTTCTTCTGTGGGACTAATACATCTTGCAGAAACAATTTTAAATAATATGAAACATATGGATTCAGCTTTTATTATTCTTCTAAAAGAAGACAATTATATTTATGTGATAAACTGTTCAGTGTTAGTAACATGATGTTTATATTACTGGCCACTTAAATAATCTTTGACATGCTCCTATGTGAATCAACAGCCCTCTTCTCTTGAAATCCCTCTTACAATTTAAGTCCTGTCTCTTCACAATGGCGCTCATGTGCCTTTCAGCGCATCAGGAGTGTAGCAGAGCTCTACATGAGACCAGTGAAGAAACAATTTCCTTACAGTGGATATGACTAACGTACATTCATCTCCTCTTCCCTTCCACACACCTTCCGTCTGAGTTCTCTCCTATTCCTGAAGAGAACGTTGGGACTTGACCTCAGTCAGTGTTTGGTGGAATGAAAGGAAACCAGCTTTTGAAGTTTTGCTTTTGCTAAAGGAACAATCAGTTTGGTGTTACCCGTGAAAAGTTTCTGAAGTACTATCTCCTCCTCACTCTTTGGTGAGATGTTTTTTATATTATTTTTAAAGAAGTTTTGCAGAGTAGAGAGAAACCTGTAGACATTTGCTGAGTTGCCTTCCACAATTCATCTAAAAATGCTTAATAAAAGCAGAGAAAAGTTTGTCTCCTCATCTTTCAGTATGACTGGCCTCTCACCCACATAGACATTTCTGGAGGAAACAGATTAATTTCCAAATTGTCACTTTGGCTCACTCATCGGTTGCTGCTGTGTGTTTAGATAACGCTTGTTAAAAAGTGATGGAGTTTGCTCTGCTGCCTTGTGCTTCTGAAATGAATCTCTTACAGAATATCAGTTGGCTTAGTATTTACCCATGCCCCTCCTCATTGCCCTACAGAGTGAGTTGAATAATTCTAATAATCAAAGGCACAGAGTCTGCATCTAGTTTGGAAGTGAAACCATGGGTAATTTTCAAATGGGGTGCTCTCAATTTTTGATGAACTGTCACAGAAACAGGAATTACCACAATTCAAAAATCCCATCCACTAAAGGACAGAGATCGGCATCTGTGGATGATTTCTTCTAACCCACTACCCTCAAATTTCCTTCCCTGCCCCCCTAATAAAAACACACTCTTGTGCCTCATGCTTCCAATTTAGCGCAATCATGCCTCTTACTGGCCATTGCCTTGCAGGACACCAGCTGTCAAACACATAGATGCAAGATATGGGGTTTGAAATAAAAAGCCTTATTAAGGTAAAAGATGTGCAACTCTTTATATCACGTCCAATATTAGACTCAAATAAGACTGCTCAGCATGCAGAAGCAAGAACGCAACTGCATCATAAATACTTGAAATGAAGGAATGCTAAATGGCTGTTATCACTTTCCAGAGTCTTTAGATGAGTAATCTAATCTCATCTCAACTCATCTCATCTCATGTCTTTCAGAGAAAAAACTGGTCCCGTTCCCACCCCTTCTAATCCCCTTCTCACCAATGAAGTGATTGTGAGAGAAGCTCTAATCCTTGGAAGGTTTTAAGAAACTGTCTTTGAAGATAAGATTTTGCTCTTCCATAGACTCTGAGAATCTGAAGTTGGGGAAGCTGCCAGGGGAGCTCAGAATGTGCCATTTCTGGAATTGGAGCAGCTAATATCATGCACAAATAAACTGCACTTTTTTTCTTTTTTGCAATAACTCAGTTAAGACTCATTTATTTATATCACTTCTGCAGTAGTCCTTATGCCAGGTAGTAAAGGCAAAGGTGAGACGCAATACTTGACCTTATGGAATTCAGGCTCTTCAAAGTGAGAAAATAATGCTATGAAAAAAGCATGTATAAAATGGAGAAAGACAAGAGGAGAAAGGGAGGGGTTATCTGGGCCTGAGGGATTTAAGGACAGTTTCAGAGATGTGATGGTTTTGACGATTTCAGCTTGATTTTGAAGGATGAACAAGGAATTTGTGGGGCTGTGGAGTGGAAGTGTATTCTGGGAAGGACTAAAGTGTGTGCAGTGGTTCACAGTTATGCACTAGCAGACATAGCAAGTTGCTGGTTTGATACCATTAGCCCAGCTCTTCATAAAGTGAAGCTATAGAAAATTGCAGCTTATTTAACAAATGTTACAGTATATCGGAATAGATGTTGCTTGGCTCCTGCATCTTTTAGCTTTTTGTGGAGCTAATCAAGCAACTAACCTTGAAAACATGGATTCTGTTTAAGCATATTTGTGTTTAACTCTGGTTACCAGCCTCATGTCCTTAGTCAAATTCCTTATCACACTATACCTTAGTCTGAAGATGGGAATGATACTAGTACCTGGTACATAGGATTATTGTGATGATCAGTAAGAAAATGCCAATGAAACACTTAGCACACACAGTACCTGGCACATAATAAGTGCTCAATAAACATTAGTTATCATTCTCACCATCACTATTAAGCATCCATTATGGGCACTTTGAGGGTAAAAAATATAGAATATGATATGAATCTACCCCTGAGGATCTAGATATTTTTAGTACTAGGTACTTATGTAATGAAAAATACCCTAGAAAATAGAGCAATTTACTTTAAGGCATTAATTATTGTATTAACTTTTTTAAAAACCATATAATAGGAGGAAGAGTACAGAAATAGGTAAATTCATCAAAGGAATTTGGAACTTGACCTGGGTTTTGAAACATGGTCTAAGCAAGGGAATATCAGGAAAACAAAATACCCAGAACATGGGATCTGTTGCTACCATCAAGCCATAGAAATGTAAATAAACATACCATTTTCTGCCTGTAATAATTACATTCGCTTGCAGGAGCATAAGATTCATACTGGGCATGGGTTGAAAATAATAGCATGTGGTCAGCTTCTGGAGAACGTGGTGAACTCTGAAGAAATGTATCTGGCTTTTGTACTAACAGATACAGGAAATCCTCAGTTAAATTTTGTCTTTTCATTTCCTATTTAATTGCGATAGCACAAATCTCTGAAATAACTGACATATTGAATACTCTAAGTTGAGACAATTACTTTTACCTATCTTTGGCCCCCTAATTGAGTCACTACTAAATAAATATGAAACAGAAAATATTGTTTGAGTTTTTCCTCTACCTTTAGAATATACCATCAACCTAGTCTTCTATTGGCTCTGTCTCCAGATCACTGGAAAATTTAGGCAAGATTGTAAATAAAAAGGCTTTCCTCATTTCCCAGCGTTCTTCCTTAATAAAACAAACAAATGTTGTTCCAGTGCTGGTAATAGAGGGAGGAGCTCTATGTGGGGAGAGCTGGGTAAAGCTCAGAATTGTTGCTCACTTAAAAGTGTGCCCTTCCAAAATATTTATTAACCAAAAAATCAAGCTTCTTCGTCTATTTTAAAAGTTGCCTTAAAACACTGGCCTCTCTTGACAAAATATCTAGCTAATTTCCTCCATGTGAGGCATATCCTTTGAGCAGTTTTTCTGGAAATGGGGATGGATCTGTGTTGCTCCACTTATTCTTTCTGGTCCAGCTCCCCTCATGATCATGGGCACACATTTCTGAGAACATGGATCTGAATTAAGGGCACAATGTATACCCACGGAATATAAAGAAAGGATCAAACTGACCCACGTGGAGACGAGAAGTATTGTGCCCTAACTCAGCTAACTAAACACTGACAGTGTTTTCTCAAGGGGAGAAAACCATGGTAGGTCAAATTCAAACAGATTCAGATTTGTCAAGATAGTGCCCATGATGTGAATCAGCTACAAGTCCTCTTCTAGCAAACTTGTGTTTGAATTAGTTGCCCATTCAATAGCAACTATGAATGGCAACTTTACACCTTCTGATTTCACTACCCCCGAGAAGACCATGTACTTAGACGCCTCCTATCACATTTTAAATGCTCTTTTAAATATTCAAATTATACAATTATGTCTAATTATACAATACATTGTATTTGCTTACAAAATAATAATACAGTTTGGGCATCATTGTCATCTTACAGCATTTGCCTTATTATGCTGTGGCATTTTCAGTATTTTTGATCAAACAATATAAATGGAACAGGTTTTGCATACGGGGGATCTTAAAACCCACTTTAAAGATATTTACTATCAAAGCACATTTTCTGTTTGGCTGGAAAAAATAGGAATTTTGTAGTGTGTATTATGAAATGTTGAATATTAATACTATTTAAAGTTAATGGTATGCCAAAGAAAATGGCTAATAATACATTATACAATTAAATGCCTATCATATTAGTTCATCTATTAACAAAATAAAATAGAATCAAATAGAAGGATTCTGATTTGTAGTTTTTTAGCAAGAGTTGCCCATGTGTAAAAGCTAAATTATTTATTCAATTTTTTACCGCTGGATACATCAGTTTGCAATTATTTGCATTATATTTGAATGCTTTATCATGGGTCCGTGATACAACAAAAAACCGTTTTCTCTTCTTGTATGAAGGCGTCTTCGTATGCACAGATGCCACTAACAATGACAAAAGCATCAACCAAAAAATCACCTTCCCCTATGCCTAGAGAGTCATTAAGGATTTCTAAATATCCTGGAGTCACCAAAGATCACACTACTACTCTTTCAGATCCTTTCCTGAACTGTATTTGTTATCACAACTTAACCTGTTTCTGGGGTACATAGTTCTACATCATTATTCTGACTCTCCCAACGTTCACCTTTGCCTGTCCAAGGTTAAGTCTCTCCTTTTTAATACTCTATGTTGTAATTTTGCATATCTTGGTCCATGCTTGTATACGATCAAGTGGTTTTTTTTTTTTCTTTCAATGTTGGTAGCCTAAAATACTTTGAAATCGTGTAGGTTTTGCTCCTAAAACATTTCCAAGATTATAGATTAATTAAATGCTGGGAACATGTTAGGGCCCATGCTTGTGCTGGAGCAAGCTAACCAATTTAACTGGGATGCAATTACCCCTTTCCTGAACCTATCAATTACAGCAAAGTTTGTGTACATCATCTCCCAAAGCAATTACTGCATGTTTAAAAAAGCTCCCAAACCCTATGAAATGGATTTATCTAAAGAGTTTTAAGCATGTTTGAAGCCTGTCTGAAGATAAGAACATTGCTTTAGTGATGCCTGATATCTCTTGCACATACCAATCTCCACGGTATGACATTCATGGTCTTAACAGTAAAAGTTCACCTACTCATTGTAGAGAGCATCTTACTTCTGGACCTAGTGTACCAAGTTTCCTTGGGGGAACATACTTCTCCTTCATCCCAGTTCATGTGATCTGGATGGGACTCTACCCCTACCTCCAAGTATGGACCATGTGATGTTTGTCTAATCCAATCTGCCCATCTGATTTTCTTAGCCACAGTGGTTGACTCAGGAATATTTGTTAAGGAGCCAATTTTGGTCATTAGTACTCAAGTCTGTTTAGGAAAGAGACTCCTGATGAACTAGAAGCAGGGACCTTGTTGACCCAGAGAGAACTGCAGCCACTTTTGCCACCATGTGAAGCCTAAGCAGAGCTGAGGGATCCAGAGAGACTAGGTCCTGATGAAGCTGTTTAAGTGACCAATTTTAGTCATGCTTGAATCTGGATTATTTTCTGACTTTTCTAGTTACATGAAAAAAAAATATTTATTTTAAGTCAATTGGGATTGGTTTTCTATGCCTTGAAATCAAAAGAATCCTAAGTGATTCACCTGTAAGTTTTATTTATTCCTTTGTTTTCTTTAATGGTGCTGAGTTTTTCAGCTGCTGCATAGTGAGAGACCAAACATGTCAATAAATGAAAAAAATCAACATTTCATCGTTATCCCCAGTGAAGGGGACTGTATTTTAGCTGATATAAGGAATGGGCTGATAGTATGTTTAAACTCAACAGACAACTTAAATTGAACATTGAGATCTTGAATGCAGATGGCAGTTGCATCAATTTTTTAAGGGTCTGTCAAGAAATGTGACTTAACGAAAATAAATCTCACCAACCTGAGCCCAAACAAAGTGAAAGTAAAGTGGGAAGACTGTGGATAGATACATCATTTTAGTTTTTCTGTATTTTTTTAAAGATCTTTTTGATGTGGACCATTTTTAAAGTCTTTATTGTATTTGTTACAATATTGCTTCTGTTTTATGTTTTGGTTTTTTGACCGAGAGGCATGTGGGATCTTGGCTCCCCAACCAGGGATCGAACCTGCATCCCCTGCACTGGAAGGTGAAGTCTTAACCCCTGGACTGCCAGGGAAGTCCCTAGTTTTTCTGCATTTGTGACTTGCTTTTATTTCTCAGTTAGGGGGTTTGTTCCATCCACAGTTAAACGACAGCTTTATAGACAGAAAGACAGTGTCTGTGGTCATCAGCTGAAGTCATGAAGTGGGATGGGACATTTCCTGTCGGGAAGATTATTTTGGACTTCCTGTCATTCCAGTGGGAGTCAACTCAATATATGGTTTGCATAATGAACAGAGTCAACCAAACTAGTCTAGTCATACCTTATACCAAACAGGGGATTTAGTTAGTGGGTAAAACAGGGCTAGTCTTAGTAAAATTGTTAAGTAAAATGTGGCTTTTTCATCTAACTCATTGTTAGAGTCAAGGCTTTTTTGTGCTCTTAAGCTTCTAGGACTTCTGAGTTCTTCATTCTCTATCATATACTCCTCCTCTCTTCTGACTCTTCCAAAATCTCCTACTCTTTGTTGTATTCTGTTGGAGGTATCCTAAGATATATGCTATCCTGCCTGATAAACAGATTTGTGTTCATTAGATTTCCTTAATGTGTAAACCTCATATGATATTTGAATTCTAATAATCAATTTTTATTAATGCAATACCATACCCCAGAAACAGAAAACATGTGGCAAGCATACTGAGGCTCTTTTTAAAAAATAATGCCAATGCCACACATCACTAACGGATCACAGAACTCATTCTCTTTAGGACAATGCTTCAGTATCCTTCTTAACACAACCATCTAATCAGCCCCTAATAATCAACTGTGTTTAGTATAAGAGGTAAAATTATTTGCCTTTCCTGCCCTAGCTGATGAATTGATTTTCTAATTGTGGCATTTCAGGCACAGTGAAATAGTGGTGGGAAATTATTTTGTATATAAAGAATTTCTTCATTGGCACAAAGCATCCACCTACACTGCTGTCAAATCAGGTTAGTCCATGAGTATTTTAAACTTGTTAAATAAGAGATATAGATTTGGGTGTTACCAAACAGTGCTTTTTATACTGTCATTTGAATATGGATGTACTCGGTGACCTAAGTGAGTTTATATTCCACCTCCTCCAGTTTAGATTATTTATAAAATAATTCAGGGCACTTCTTTGTCAAAATAACATATTCCATCTAGAGAAGGCTAAATCAAGTACTCCAGTCCCTGCTTTCTTTTCCTTCCCTCTTGCCCCCAGAATAGGACTATTCATATGGAAAACAAAATACAGGCACCATTAGAATGGTATCATCTCTTATTTACTTCACAAAACAGAATACAATATGGGTTGCTGTGAAATACAAATGAACTGTAATCCTCATCAGGTTTGGAAATAATGGATTCAGGCTAACATTTCCAGAAGAAATATGAAGGCAGTATTCTAAATTTCCTATTCTTTCCCAAATGAGTTTGCACAAAATGTGTCGCTACGAAGAGTAATGTGCCCATCACATAGTGAAATTTCCCACTTGCAAAATGAAAATGAAAAGTCTGCATTTTAGGATGGCGTATTTAAACACATGCACCATGCTGTCTGTACAGTAGGGAAAAGAAAGCTCCCCCTACTGGAGCATAAAAAGGCCTCATCGCTTTCCTGCACCCCATGGCTCCGTCATATGCAGGAAGGCACAGAAACATATAGTCTTCCCATTATCCCGCACATGATCCTGGTTCTCTCATCAGAACATTACATTTTCCTCATTTCAGTTAATTAAAGGACAGCTGGACATTTCGTTATCGCACCAACCTCAGCTCCGACAAGTTGAAATGGGGCATGTAAAGGTCTTGGTCCCAAAGACACTTTCTCCTGAGGCAAACGATTTTAAAATCCATGCCTCTAAGGGAGAAATTTTAAAAATAAATAAAAATAAAGTGTGTACATACGTGTGCCTGTGTATGGTTTTCACAACATACAAGTGCATACATAAATAGGGAGAGTGAAACTCAGCATGGAAGAATTTTACTAGAGAAATTATACTTATACATATGGAGAGAGAGAGAGAACACACAGGCACACATATGTGCATACTTTAAAGATTACTTTTATTTCTTTTTCACACATATATGTAGAAAGAAATGAAAAAGGAGTCATGTGATTGGTGAGTTGTTATTAATGGTTGGTTATTAGCATTTATTGGCAAATCTCTAGACATGTGAAACTCAATATGTATCTATCTTACTCTGTAAGCATAAAAAGCTACTGTAAACGTGAGAGGTTTAGAGGTTTAGAGGCACAGCCAAACTAAAGATAAAAATAATTTTTCCCATGACAAATATGAGGTCACATGTTTTACCAAGAGGGCAAAGGGTTTTATACTGAAAAAGATTCTAACAAAAATTTTCCTCGAAAGAATTTCTAAGCTTGTATAGTTGAAGTATTTGCTGTCCACAGGAAAAACATCTACACTACCTGCTTCTAAAGCAGCTTTAGACTCAACAGTAAAGGTCTCTGGGCTTTAGTCAATGGAGACTTGGTCAGCAAGGTTCCCACTCCTAGAAATCTGAGGTAGTACACTCACATGTTTTTTTCTTTTTTAATAAATTTATTTATTTATTTTTAGCTGTTTTGGGTCTTCGTTGCTGCACATGGGCTTTCTTTAGTTGCTGCGAGCGGGGGCTACTCTTCGTTGCGGTGCACAGGCTTCTCATTGCGGTGGCTTCTCTTGTTGCAGAGCACGGGCTCTAGGCACGAGGGCTTCAGTAGTTGTGGCACGTGGGCTCAGGAGTTGTGGCTTGAGGGCTCTAGAATGCAGTCTCAGTAGTTGTGGCGCACGGGCTTAGTTGCTTCCCGGCATGTGGGATCTTCCCGGACCAGGGCTTGAACCCGTGTCCCCTGCATTGGCAGGTGGATTCTTAAACACTGCTCCACCAGGGAAGTCCTACACTCACATGGTTTTGAAAGCCATACTGATTGGAGTTTTGACTGGATGATTCCAAACTCTAAAGGGTGTGTGAGGATGAGGAAGTGTCTGTGTGCTAACGGTCATGGTATAGAAATAGAGATCGTGCATTAGAAGAAGTTCTTTGCCCCTTTTCTTGTCTCCTTTAACAGACTCAGGAGCAACTATTTTCAGAAAAACATGTTTTGCTATAGCCATCCATACAGTCTAGAAACCATCCTCTACTGTTTATGCACATTTTCAAGAAAATAATATAAATGGTCACAGAACAAAGATAATTCAGACAATTTTTTCCTCCTCTCAATCCTGATTTTATTAAACATAAAATATAGAAGATGCAATTTTTCTATAAGTGGACAAAATATGATTATCTTCTGCAGTGAATGGGGGAAATACATAAGTCAGATTTGTCACTGTATCCAACAACTAGAACTGGGTTACCTCTTATAAAGGAAGAGTGCACCTCTAAATACACTATACTAGGTATGTTGGAACCCATAAACTTTCCAATTACTGCTTCAGAATTGATTGTGCACATATGGAAAATAATACTTGTAAAACAGAAAGGGGTTTGTGCCTTGTGCTGTCAATACTGTGAAGGATGGGGTGATTATAAAGCAAATTAACAATACTTTTAAATGTGCATTCACTTATCTTTCCAATTAAATCCTTGTTAAACAACTGCACAGACAGTAATGGCGCTTCTGCAAAGCACTGATCAAGACAGTTTTATTGTAATTTTTACTCTGTAACAATTAATCAAGTAGGCATTTTCTTTATTATTAAATTATTTAGTTAATAAATATTCTCAATTGGCTAACATATTTGTAGTTTACATGTTATTTTTGATTTTCCTACAGTGGAACATATTTGGGAATATTTCCATTTTCAAGCAGAGAGACCATTAAGGGATGTGATTTTATAAATTTCTTTTCTCTAGAGGAATAACTGTGAACAAGAGAAGTCCTTCAAACTTTAAACCATTCAAAAACCCTATTTCAACCATTTTATTTTGTAAGGGATGCAAACACATTGCTTTCAGCAGATAAGAAATGAGAGGTTTTGCTCTAAGGCGTCTTTCTTAGAGGGGTAAGCATTAAAATTAGCATTTTAAAAGTTCATTAATACCAGTTACAGACCTTTGAGTCATGAGGCTGCATTGTGGTTAGCATTTTCTTTTCTTATCCCAGTGAAATGAAAAGTTCCTGAATATTATTCCTTCTATAAACACGCAAGGTGGTATAAATGAAGAAACAGATATAAAGATATCTAAATTTTTTGAATCTTCATTTTTGTAATTTGGAGATCTGAATTTATCTAGCTGGAATACCTAACTTTTAAAGTGCTTCAGATGGCTCTTTATATGGTCTTTTTTGTTTCAATTGTATTTTGTACATTTAAAATTTTTTGATTAGAAGAAATTTCTAGGTAACTAGATTAGTATTGAGAACAGTGATCTCAGAAATTACACCTGGATTTAGGATTCAGGAGTGCTATATTAATTCAGAAGTAAGAATAAACATATGAGAGAGACAACATTTTCTTGAGTCATAAAAAGAAAATTCCAGGCATAGTTGGCTATAAAGTTGTCTAAGTGGTGTGATTTGAGGTGAGTCAACATTATGTTTTGAAAATACCTTACGTAGAAACCTGATATCCTCACTATTGGCCTGGTTATAGGAGGCCCCTATATTACGCTATTATGTAGTACAGAGCCTGAGCTAGTGTATTCAGATGAACAGATTGTCACCTTGGAAGGTCTGAACAGACTCTTGGGAATGGGGCTGATAAAGTTCAGCAGAGGGTAAGGGAAAAGGGAGAGGGAGAGATGGAATTGAGAAGATGGTTGGGTGCTGTGAGTATGAGCGTGGAGAAAGTAGGCTTTGGAGGTGTCAGAGGTGAAGGTAGAATGACTTGAAGGCTCTGCAGCCACTTCGTCCCTCTATGCTTTGATTGATGGTTGACCCCAGTTTCAAGTCAGATAACTCTCTGAGGGTAGAAGTGTAATGCTGATGCCAAGGCATACACTTCTCTTGGCTGAGTATTTGGCAAGCAGAAATTACAGGTTCTGGCAGGTACAACTTTACTGAGGGCCTATAATGTGCTTGGCACATCATGGGCATAATGGGAAATCCAGAAGTAAGTGTGAAGCACATTTCACTTCCCAGCATCTAACAGTTGGGAAAGGGAGAGAGATACGATACAAAATTGACTAAAACCAGTGCTAAACCACAGGTACAACATGCTA
Organism: Delphinus delphis; assembly: GCF_949987515.2. Lineage (NCBI taxonomy): Eukaryota > Metazoa > Chordata > Mammalia > Artiodactyla > Delphinidae > Delphinus > Delphinus delphis. Next base: position 86,303,135 of record NC_082689.1, read on the forward strand.
AGGGAACATAGTGGAAGAAGAAGCTAATTCCTGTTGAGATTTATAGGAATCGTGAGATTTGTCTTAAGGAGGTGAGTTTACCAGTCAGCAAAACCAGTGATTGTGTGCCTCTTGCTCAGAAAGATAGATCTGCTGTTCCTTCCATTGGGACCAAACAAACAATAATACACATACATACTCCAGTCCCTGTGGCTGATGGGACATTGAATTCCAACATCTCGAGCAGAGAAAGGACAGTGAATCCCTTATGGTTGTCAGAACATTAAAGGAATGAATTAAGTAGAAAGGAGAACAGGCCACTCACTGGGGAAAAACGTAGCAGGGAGTGGGGAGACCACAAAAAGACAATTTGGAGAACTGTAAAAGATGAGATAGTGAAACAGCAAGAAAAACTGCTATTTAAACAAAATTATTCCAATGAGCTTCTCAGAATCTCATGGACATTATGTTAAGCAGACTATCGGACACCCTGCTGGCCTTAGAGTCTCCAAGATGGGGGCCAGGCATTAGAAGACCATAGATGGGCTTTAAATCCAGTTTATCTCTAGATTACCAGGAGACACATAGTGCCTTCTCAAAATATCAGTTGAATGAAACAAATGCAACTTTTAGCAATTCATTTAAACTCATAGGGACTTTCATTCATCTATAAAGTGAAGAGCTCTTTTATAAAGATCTAGTGAGACAGCATTGAAAAATGCTTTAGAGAACTCAAGTACTGACATTACCTTGGCATGTTCTAAGGAATGAACATCATTCTCCTAAAGTGGATTTACCCAATTCTTTAAAACAAAACATATATTTCTTTTGTTATTTCAAAAGAAACATGTATTAATTGTAGGAAGTTAGTACACAGTTTAGAAAAAAGAAGACAATAAAAGTTACCAGCACCTAGTGACTTTTCAAACATTTTATGCTTTTCTTGCCATTGTTTCTTGAACAGAGTTCAGCAATATGCAATGATACAGTCCATGTCGAGAGTGATCTCTAGCATGTGCAAAAGGCTTTTTCTTTTTACATGAAATGTCCCAACTCTGAATCTGATCAATATATTAATTAAAATGTATAGAGATTCTATCAGGTGTGAGATATTCTTCAAAGTGAAGTAGGACCGATGGACTTAAAAGATATGAGCTCTGCTCTTAAGAAGTGTTCGGTGTGTTGAGAAGATAAGATAGGCACATAATGTTTGCTAATAATATATGACAATATACACAATATGAGATTTTTGTGAATCGCGTAGTTGAAACTGCAAATATAGGATTTAAAAGGAGCAACAATTTTTGTGCATTGGGGTGATCCAGGGAAAATTTGAGTGACATTTAAATAATCCAAGGAGGACATGAGATTAGCCCTTTCTCAAGTATTCTTTCCTTTTAAAAAATATATACTTCATACTATATCCTATTAAAATAGATATCTCCATCAGGATAGTTGTCAGGGACACATTTCGATATAACTTTCATTTCTACAGGCATACATCGAAGATATTGTGGGTTCTGTTGCAGACCACAGCAGTAAAGCGAATACCACAATAAAGTGAGTCACACAGCTTTTTTGGCCTTCTAGTGAATATAAAAGTCATATTTACACTATACTGTAGTCTATTAAGTGTGCAGTAGCATTATGTCTACAAAAACAATGTACATACCTTAATCACAAATAATTTATTGCTAAAAGATGCTAACCATCAGCTGAGCTTTCAGTGAGTCATAATCTTTTCTGTTGGTGGAGGGTCTTGCCTTGATGTGGATGGGTGCTGACTGATCTGGGTGGTGGCTGCTGAAGGCTGGGGTGGCTGGGGGCAACCTCTTAAAATATGACAATGAAGTTTGCCACACTGATACTTTTCCTTTTACGAACTGGTTCTCTGTAGCGTGCAGTGCTGTTTCATAGCATTTTACCCACAGTAGAACTTCTTTCAAAATTGGAGTCCATCCTCTCAAACCCTCCCACTGCTTTATCAACTAAGTTTATGTAATATTCTAAATCTTTTTTTTTTTTTCAATTTCAACAATCTTCACTGCATGTTCACCAGGAGTAAATTCCATCTCAAGAGACCAATTTCTTTGCTCATCCATAAAAAGCAACTCTTCACCCATTCAAGTTTTACCATGAGATTGTAGCAATTCAGTCACATCTTAGGCTCCACTTTTTTTTTTTCCAATAATGCTTTGCTTATTAATTCAGTTTACATACACTGAAGTTTGTTCTTTATGTTGTACAGATCTGCATTTTTTTTTTTTTTTTGTGGTACGCGGGCCTCTCACTGTTGTGGCCTCTCCCGTTGTGGAGTACAGGCTCCGGACGCGCAGGCTCAGCGGCCAGGGCTCACGGGCCCAGCCATTCTGCGGCATGTGGGATCTTCCCGGACCGTGGCACGAACCCATGTCCCCTGCATCAGCAGGCAGACTCTCAACCACTGTGCCACCAGGGAAGCCCGGTCATCTACTTTAAATACAGCAGTGTGTACATGTTAATCCTGAACTCCCTAATTATCCCCGCCCCCACCACCCTTTCCCCCTGGTAACCATAAGTTCGTTCTCTAAGTCTGCATTGACAGAGGAATGGATAAAGAAGATGTGGTACATATATGCAATGGAATATTACTCAGCCATTAAAAAGAAGAAAATAATGCCATTTGCAGCAACATGGATGGACCTAGAGACTGTCATACTGAGCAAAGTCAGTCAGACAGAGAAAGACAAATATCATATATCGCTTATATGTGGAATCTAAAAAAAAATGATACAAATTAACTTATTTACAAAACAGAAACAGTCTCACAGACTTAGGCTCCACTTTTAGTTCTCTTGCTCTCTCCACCACATCTGCAGTCACTTCCTCCACTGAAGTCTTGAGCCCCTCCAAGTCATTCATGAAGGTTGGAATCAACTTCTTCCAAACTTCTATTGATGTTGATATTTCAGCTTCTTCCCATGAATCACTAATGTTCCTAGTGGCATCTAGAATGGTGAATCCTTTCCAGAAGGTTTTCAATTTACTTGGCCCAAATCCATCAGATGAGTCACTATCTATATAGCTTTATGAAATATATTTCTGAAATAATAAGACTTGAAAGTCAAAATTACTCCTTGCTGCAAGGGCTGCAGAATGGGTGCTGTTAGCCGGCATGAAAACATTAATCTCATTGTCCATCTCCATCAGAGCTCTTGGGTGACTAGGTGCATTGTGAATGAACAGTAATATTTTGAAAGAAATCTTTTTTTCTGAGCAGTAGGTCTCAACAGTGGGCTTAAAATATTCAGTAAACCATGTTGTCAACAGATGTGCTGTCACCCAGGCTTTGTTGTTCCATTTACAGAGCACAGGAAGAGTGGATTCAGCATAATTCTTAAGGGCCCTAGGATTTTCAGAATGGTAAATGAGCACTGGCTTCAACTTAAAGTCACTAGAACATTAGCCTCTTCTTATAAGAGAGTCAGCCTGTCCTTTGAAGCTTTGAAGCCAGCATTGACTTCTCTAACTATGAAAGTCCTATATGGTATCTTCTTCCAATATAAGGCTGTTTCATCTGCATTGAAAATTTGTTGTTTAGTGCAGCCACCTTCATTAATTTTCTTAGCTAGATCTTCTGGACAACTTGCTGCAGCTTCTACATCAGCACTTGCTGCTTCACTTTGTAATCTGATGTTATGGAGACAGCTTCTTTCCTTAAACCTCCTGAACCAACCTCTGCTAGCTTCAAACTTTTCCTCTGCAGCTTCCTCATCTCTCTCAGCCTTCACAGAATTGAAGAGCGTTAGGGCCTTGCTCTGGATTAGGCTTTGGCTTAAAGGAATGTTGTGGCTGGTTTGATCTTTCTATCCAGACCACTAAAACTTTCTCTGTATTAGCAATAAGACTGTTTCACTTTCTTATCATTTGTGAGTTCACTGGAGTAGCACTTCTCATTTTTAAAAAAAAATTTTTGCTTTGATTCATAACTTGGCTAACTGGTGAAAGAGGCCTAGCTTTCTACCTATCACAGCTTTTGATATACCTTCCTCACTAAGCTTAATCATTTCTAGCTTTTGATTTAAGTGTTTACTCGAACACTTAAAGGCCATTGTAGGGTTATTAATTGGCCTGATTTCAGTTTTGTTGTGTCTTAGGGAATAGGGAAACCTATGAAGAAGGAGAGAGACAACGGAATAACTGGTTGGTGGACCAGACAGAACACATACAACGTTTATGGATTAAGTTCACTGTCGTACCTGGGCGTGGTTCACAGCACCCCAAAACAATTACAATAGTAACGTCAAAGATAACTGATCACAGATCACCGTAACAATCATTATAATGAAAAGGTTTGAAATACTGTGAGAATTACCAAAATGTGACACAGAGACACAAGGTGAGCAAATGCTGTTGGAAGAATGGCATGGATAAACTTGCTCAGGGTTGCCACAAACCTTCAATTTGTGAAAAAGGCAGTGTCTATGAAGCGCAATAAAGTGAAGCACAACAAAACGAGGTATGGGGTAGCATTTTCCGGTATAACTGGTTCATTATTTCATGTGATTAACTCATCTCAAGTGAACAGAAGGTCTTGCTTTAAAGATAAGAAAATTGGCCTGTGAAGGCTAAGTAACTTGAGCAAGAGGACACAGTTAATAAGAGGTGATACGGAAACTGATCTAAGTTTTCTACCTCCTGGACATCAGTGTTCTCTTTGCACCTAATGGCCTAAAAGAAATTGTTCAAAAGACACATAGAAAATGAGACAAAGTACAGTAGAACATGGAATTTACCTCACGTAAACCAGTCACCATTATTATATCTTGACTGACCTACTGTAATAACCTCCTAACTGTTCCCCTGTTTCTACTCTTGTCTTCTACAATCTATTCTCATAGCAGCCAGAATGACTTAAAAATAAATACTCATAGCAGCCAGAATGATTTAAAAATAAATAATGTCAGATCATTTTGTGATTATCTCCCACCTCCCTCTACCCCAGTGACTTTCCATTGAACTTAGAATGAAAGGCAAAACTTCTTATCTTGATTTGCAAGGGCCTCCCTGGGCTGGCTTTGCCCACCTCTCTAACTTCTGTGTCCTGATGTCATACAAGCCCTCATTCCCTGGGACCAGTTTTCCTCTGCCTGCTCTCCTCTCCCCCCACATCTTTGTGTTCCTGTCTCCTTCCTATCAGGGCAAGTTTCTACTCAGATGGTACCTCCTCAAAGAGATCTTCCCAAATCATCCAAAATGAGGACCATCACCCTCATCTCCTTGGTTATCCTCTATTATGTCACCATCTTGACTCTTGACTTGACCTGTAAGCATCTTGTGTATTTGATTATTATTTGTCTCTTGACACCAAAATGTACACTCCACCAGATCCTGATTCCCCTGGGCTCTCCTCAGTACCCAGAAGAGATTCTGACTCATAGGTTTTCAACAGATATTTCTGAATGAATAAATCTCCATTTCAAGCTGTCCTTAGGCAAATTAAAGCCTTATTTTATTCCTTAAACTAATTTTCCTCCTTTCCTGATTCTTCTCATATACTTTTCATTTTATAATACTTCTGTGGGGGGCGGGCATGGTAAGACCAGGAAAGTCCCTTGCAATTTGAGCCTTGCAATTTGAGAGGTGGCTTTTGGCAGACTGACGTGGGGCTGGCACAGCCTTGTGGATAAGCAATATTACTAAGAGGAATCACACTGTGGACATTTACATAAGCAGATGACAGTCCTGAGTGTGGTCTTACCACCTGGATTGGGAGTCACCCATTGTTTAGGCAGCCTTTCTTGGCCTCTTAGGCCAGGATGTTAGAGCTGGCTATGGTCTTCCATCTTGATAGGTGTCTCTTATTTTTTCTTCTTTTTTTTTTTGCCAAGTGTTTCTTATGTGGTCCATGTTGGACAGTCAGATTATGACCACAGGTGGAGATGGGAGGTGGGGAGAAGTTTGTGACTCTCAAATTCTGGAGATTTTTTTTTCTTGAGGCTATATTGTATTCTGGCCCTAAAAGCTAAGGTTACCTTTGATTAGGGTCTAACCATCGCTGTGGTCCACATTATTCATTAATTTCCTTATGGAATTCATTTAATATTCAACAAATACTTATTTGAAGGCTATTATGTGCCAGGTACAGTAAGAACTGGGGATACTTAAGAGACTAAAATAGGCAAGAGCTTGCTTGTATAGAGGCTACAGTGTAGAGGAGAAAGGCAGCCACTGAAGCAACAAATAAAGAAGCAAGGCAGTTTCAGATAGTATGTGTTCTGAAGAAAACAAAACAAATATTGGGGTGGAGAGTGACTGGGTGGGCATGGTGGAGGCATGTTTCAGAGGTGTTAGTCATGGAAGGCCTTGCTGAGAAGATGATTCAAATGTTGAGAAGAGTGAGTCCTGTGGACGTCTGGAGGAAGCACATTTCACGTACACAGGAGCAAAAGCCAAAGCCCTGGGAAGGAAATGAGCTTGATGTGTCTGAGGAAGGAAGAAAGGAAGGAAGGAGGAAAGGAAGGGAGGAAGGAAGGAAGGGAGGGAGGAAGAAAGGAAGCCAGGGTGGTTGGAAAATAATGAGATGACAGAGAGGTACGTGGTGAGATCAGAGAGGTAGGAAGGAAAAAGAATCTGTGGGGCCTGCAGATCCTAGAATTTTCTTACTAATTTACATTGAATAGACCACCAATCTTCTTGGCTACTGGATTGGAATATCCATGGAAATAGAGGCTCTGTGTCAATGAGAATGTCATTTGTTGTATTCACTGCTATTTCCAGCATCCTGCATGTTGCCTGGAATAGTAAGAACTTTTTAAGTGTCTGTCAATGAATGAATGATGTAAAAGCCAAAATCTTATTTTATGGAGCTCACCTCTCAGTTCCTTATCAATCCTGATGTGCCAGGACCCTCAGAGAAAAGGAAAGCTGACAGGGATATCTGCCACTCCGTCTCTGGTGGGCCATGAATGTGAGGGCATAGAGAGGATGGGTTTTGAGTTCTGCATGACTCTAAGTCATTCAGATTTTCATCTGATCGTTGCTTCAGCCCCTACCTTTGTAAATTTTGGATGCTTCTCTTCAGGGAGTTTATGGAGACCCCCCAAATTCCTTCCTGCCCCTACACCTGTTCCTTTTTCTTTCTAGAAGCAGCTTTGAAGTAATAAGAATACCTTTTTTCCTATAGCACACTTTTGTTAGGAACTCCTCCTAAACTACATGGAGCACCTTGAAGAACAGGTGCCATATAAGTATATGTGAGTCACTGAAGCCACAATTATTGGCAACAGGGACCTCCTGGGTGAAAACAAACACCAAAGCATACTTTCAAAATTCAAGGCATGGACTTAACAAGAGCAATATAATTAATTTCATTGCTATTTACTCACTTCCTATTTTCTCTCTACTTAGTCATTTCCAACATTCTGGAGAGCCAAGATGGCAAGTGAAGTTATACCACTACTTCCTGTGTCGTGCCCGACTTGCCCAATTGCCAGTGACACAAGGTAAACCCTCTCTCCTCAAGCTCTGTCTTACTGAGGCAGAGAATGGGAATACAGGATTTTTCACTCTTTATTTCTGTCCCACTATTTTTTTACACAGTCTAAAATTGTGTTAATTTATAGGAGTCTGGGAGAAAATAAATGTGAGATACAGCTTGAGTTTTCTTTACTGAGACATCCAAGAAGTAGAACCTAACACAATGTACCAATGAGACCATTTGATAGAGAGTTGATTTGTTTAAGAAGTTCATCATTCTCTTATTTTGTTGCAACAAAACTTTAACCCATAAACAGTAGTGGGCACTTTGTTGTATTGGGGATACAAAAATGAATCCAACTTACTACCCTTCATGAAGTCACAGGCAGTTAGGGGTTATTTATTGAAAGGACATTTTAAAATGAAGTTTCCTTTTATAAAAGAGTCCCACAGACTGGACACCAAGAATGTATAGTATTATAATGAGAAGAAGTGGTTTTTGGTTCTTGGATGTTAAAAAGAAGAAAATGAGAGAGCTGTTCCCTCCCCTACAGTAAATTGAATCCAGCAACGAGCAATATATTCTTTGGAGTAAGTTTAAAATGGGTTCACCGTCTGGCTTCAAAACATAATAACTTCGTAACCTTAGGAAAGTTACTTAAACTTTCTGAACCATGATTTTCATGTGTGAATAATGTGGATAATAAAGTTTATCTACCTTGCAAACTTTTACGAGGGTTTGAGATAACTCTAACATTGCATACCTGTCACGTAGCAGATTCTCAATTAAATGCTAGCTATCATCAGCATCAGTATTATTCTGTTACATTTTAAAATATTATTTACTCTTTAGTTTTGTTAGCAAATCCTTCGGTAAAACACCTTTCTTTTTCATTTATTCCAAAATCTATAATATTGGAAAAGGATTGCAGCTGTGAAAAATGTCAGCAATTTTAATCATATGAATAATATACGTGTTATAGTCATGACATTCGTTTCTTAGTTATATTCCAAATCATGACTCAGAGTTCATAAAAGTTAGTTAACATTATTATACCAATCAATAGTCAAAAAGAAAACTTCTCATCACTAGAAAATTGGTTAACAAAAAAGGGTTCATAGTCTATTCTTGTTTTCCTCGAACATAAACTTCACATATCTTATGGCTTGTAGGTCACATCTCCTCTAAATAGCCAGAATAAAAGTAGCTGGATACTGTGCAGGAGTTCCCAAACCTGGCTACGCACTTGAGTCACCTGTAAAGTTTTTCTTTAAAAATGCATACTTATAGCTCTAACCTCAGGTTTTTACATCAGAGTTTTTATGACTGAGCTCCAAAAATCTTTATTTTTAAAAAGTTCCACTACTTGATTCTCATGGCAGACAGACTTTAAAGTGATCCCTGATTCTCTCCTCTTCCTTGTATTCATGCCTTCTGTAATCCCCTCCTCTAGGGCATGGATACAAACTGTGACTTGCTTCTAACCATCAGCATGCCCCAAAGGTGCTGAGTTATAACCTTCATGATATCTTACAAAAGATTATAACTTTGCTTTAGCTACTGGTCTATATCCCTTGCTGCTTGGATGAAGAAAGCTGCCATGTTGTGAAATGGCCTATGGAAATGTCCACAAGGACTTTGGCCAACAAGCCAGTAATGTTGAGACGTTAAGTCCAACAACTCACAAGGAATTAAATCCTGCCTACAATCATGGGAGCTTGGAAGCAGACCAGTCCCCAGTTGAGCCTCCAGATAGGACCCACCCCTGGCTGACACCTTGATTGTAGCCTTATGGAGAATTCAGCTAATCCATGCCCAGACTTTTTTTTACATCTTTATTGGAGTATAATTACTTTACAATGGTGTGTTAGTTTCTGCTTTATAACAAAGTGAATCAGTTATACATATACATATGTTCCCACATCTCTTCCCTCTTGCGTCTCCTTCCCTCCTACCCTACCTATCCCACCCTCTAGGTGGTTACAAAGCACCTAGCTGATCTCCCTGTGCTATGCAGCTGCTTCCCACTAGCTATCTATTTTACATCTGGTAGTGTATATACGTCCATGCCTCTCTCTCGCTTTGTCACAGCTTACCCTTCCCCCTCCCCATATCCTCAAGTCCATTCTCTAGTAGGTCTGTGTCTTTATTCCTGTCTTACCCCTAGGTTCTTCATGACTTTTTTTTTCTTCTTAAATTCCATATATCTGTGTTAGCATACGGTATTTGTCTTTCTCTTTCTGAGTTACTTCACTCTGTATGACAGACTCTAGGTCCATCCACCTCACTACAAATAACTCAATTTCGTTTCTTTTTATGTATGTCCAGACTTCTGACCCACAAAAACTGGGAGATAATAAATGTGTGTTGCTTAAGCTGCTAAGTTGGTGGTAATATTGTTAGGCAGCAGTAGATTACCAATAAAATTCTGAAATATAGTCAGGGTTGGGAACCAGTGCTTTAAAGCTTGGTTAGAGCAGAAGTAAGCTTGGTGTATTTTTCCACTAATTTTTAATGACTACACATTAATTCTTACGGTGATGATAATGATTGATGATGATGATGGAGTTTTATAAATATCCTTAGGGTTTTCCTTGAAGATTGGCAGTGACACAACTCTGGCAGATTTAGTTTCTGGACTCAATTTCTTGACCCAATGGAAAAGCTACAACTAAACTAGGCCCTAAAATTTCAGTAGACTTTTCTCCTCCTCTCCAATGAACATGAGGCTAGTCTTTTGGAATCTGGAATCTCCCAAAAGCCTATGGATAAGATAAAGCCAACCCAGATTTCCTATGAATTTGGCTAGGAATGAGACAAATCATTGGATAGCAGGTAGTCTCCAAAGAAAAATAATCTTATTATAATCAGAGAAAACTCAATCATGTGGAAGCTAAAAGCCATATTTGATTATTAATATTTAGTATCATGCTATCATTAACACAACTAAGTAACATTGATCTGATTTCATGTAACCACTTGTCATCTTAATTAAAGTTAATACTGATGATCGCTTGGCTGATTCAGAATTCTTAAAGTCCTAACATTTTCATTATTATTCCCATTTTGGAAATGAAGAGTCTGTGATTCAAAGGGGTTAAAATAGTTTCCATTAGACTAACGAATAGCTCAGAATCAAGATAAGGAGGCAGTTTCATCGATGCTTATCCAGTGCTCTTTCCCCACTAGATGGTCTCTGTCTTTGATTGTTTCACCACACAGTTAAGTCAGTTCCTTATTGCTTGGGATGTAATGAATTATAAAATATAGTCCACAATAAATGGATGGTATAATTTGCTTTAACATAAGTAGCCAGAATTTGTTTACTTTAGAGACTATATTCAGAAAGTTGTTATTTGAATATTACATGAAACTAAAAACTATATAAATATATATGTACGTGAAGAGCTTATTGTTTTGACCTCTGTGTTTACCATTATTTACTAATGACAAATACATTTTCTTAAGCAGCTAGAAAGCAATACAAGTCTTTGAGCTCTCTGACTCAACGTAGCTAAAAAAATGAGGTCTAAGAAAGTTTCCAAAGCCCTGAACGATGTTAGAGTCTGGCCCTTTTATGATCAAGTGATCTTTTCAGCTTAATGGGAAAAATAAATCACTGTTAAAAGATAATCTTGTCACATGGAAGCCAGAAAGGTGCAATATCAATGATTCAACTTTCCAAAAACTGCCCCGTGGAATCGGATAAAGCAAATAACACAGTTTGTTTTGTTGTTGCTGTGGTTGGCAGTGAGAGGGAAGTAAGCTTAAGGAAATACCTCGTTTTAAAAATAATAAGAGGGCAATATAAACTCACTTAATAGAAAAATGAACGGACTTGATGCAAGGTCTATTTTATGAGAACAGAACTAGAAGTTTTGAAATCTTTTTCTAGGTCTTTTTCTGTTTCATACAATTGCTTATTTCATGGTGAAACTGCCAATTGTTCACATTCTTTCTCGCTTTCCTCTTCATTTATTCAATTTTTAATGCTGCAAATAATATGAAAAGCACTGGGATAGCTACTGAAGTTAATGCTTTGCTTTCTTTGCTTTGTGGTACAAATCTATAAAAAAGTAGTTTAGATATAGTTGGCAACACAAAATTGTTTCTCTAATGGTTTATTTTCAATGGAGCTTATTCTTAGCATGTTCAAAATAAGCAAGTTCATCTCTTTAAGCCAATACTTAATTTGGATCATTATGTCAATAAGATCTGGATGAATAAAGGTATGCAAAGTACAAGACTGTAAATTAATGGGAAAAAATCCTCTTCCATTTTAAAATAACACACACACAATCGTATGAACACACACGTACACACACCCACACACCCAATTAAGATTCTTGGCCATGTAGATTTATGGCATTTATATATTTTGTTCCTCCGGGTGTGAAAAAGTGAAGGAGGGTGTCCCTAAGAATGTTCCTTTAAATTATTTTTCTATATATGGAAAACATGTCTAAAATCCTGGTAAGAAGTAACTTCCTCCAGTTCAGAGAAATGCTTAGAGGGAATATTTGTTATTGTGTGCTAAGAAACACCAGTTTGGAAAATTCCCAGTCAGTGCTTCCTTTACTGCCTCAGAGTCCTCCCATTGGCTTATGGGCTTGGGAAGCTTCACAGTTAATATCTTCCAAAAAGGATGCCAGTCTTCCTTGTCCCTTTTTTAAAGGGTGAAAGAGAACATTTAGATGTTCTCTTTGTAATACCAAAGAGAGTCTGAACTGAATTTGGAGTTTGAACAATAAGCTAGATGGGCAGCTCAAGTCAGAATTTTGATGTCAGAAGGAGGGGGAATTCAGACTGGTGGGACTTCTAAGACCCACTGTCAAAAAGTTCTCAAGACAGTTATGCAGCATCCTCAGGGCTAAAGTTTGTCCTCTGTAAAAGTACCCCACACAAGAAAACCATCACGTCACAGATCATCCCAAAGAATCGACGCAGTCTCACAGGCTGATGACAAGTTGACATCTAAGGTCACAGACTAGTTTTCTTTGGGGATGCCCTCATAGAATGGAAGAGCAGCATCAGCAAAATGTCACTGAAAGCTGTCACCAAATACAACAAACAAGGCAGAGCACCGCTCAGTAATGCATCAACAGCCCAGTAAATCTAGAGTCTTCAATGCCTTTCCTGAAGGTTGCAACAGAATATTGTGTTAAAGTAGTTTCTCGGTCCAAGCATAGATACATGAAGCCCTACAGAGAATGGCAGTGCCTGGCTTCTTCCTAACTATGGCATTTGGTGTTTTCCCAGGCATTTCTCTTTCTTGAAAAGTTTTAGCCAAACTCCTATGACAGTACTTGTCACTTACAGAAAACAGAAAGAAAGTCACTAACAACTGGGTACAGCATGAAAAGACTGAGCTCCACTTTTCTAAGGAGGTAATCAACAATCAGTGAATAGGAAATGTCAAATCAGGCAGTGGTTTTTAGCATAGGCTCTGAGACAGAGAGACCTGGGATCTAGTCCTACCTCTTTCACTTATTGCTTTATGACCTTAGGACATTATTTAACATTTCTGAGCCTCAGTTTCCTCAACTTTAAAATGGGAGCAGTAATAGAACACATTCTATGGGATAGCAGAAAGGATTAAATTAAATGATATAAGTAAAGCGCTTGGTACAGTGCCTGGCACATAATAAATTATGAAAATATGTTAGCTACTTTTACAATAATAATAATTATTATCATCTTCATTACTAGTTATAATTAGGAAATACTTTTCAAAAGTGATCACTTTGAATTTAATTTGCATGCCATCTGATCTGGAAGTATAATAAGGGTATCCAATTCCTACTGATTTAGTGAGTCAAACAGAAAACCAAAACAAATTGAATCATTCAACTGGTGTATTTAGAATTGCTGATGATTATAGCATTCAAGAAAGTTAGTGAAATACATAAATTGCAATTAAACTGTTCTTGAAAATCCCCCAAATCGTTTTCATTTGTCTAGTCCAATGGTGGGTAGGGCTTGTTCATTTTAAAAACTGTACGTTTAGAACCTTCTGAAAAGGAAACATTGTGGAACGTGAACATGGAGGAGATAAGAGGTGTTGATACAAAGAGGGTATGCCAAAACCAGGTATGTTCCATCTCTGAATACAATGCATTGCATTCACATATTCCTTTATGCTTTTCAAGGAATTATCACTGCACTGCCACTTCATCGCACACACTCACACACACACATACACACACAGAGGGGAGACCACAATGTACACACTCAGTCTCTTTGTATCCAGCACTGATTCTCTCCCATATCAGCTCTGCTGTCAGCAACCAGCATGCAGATGGAGGGGAAGGTATGGTGTTAGAACAAATGCTACAGGTCTACTCCTGAAAATTTCATTCACAGGATAATCTGATTAGCAAAATTTGAGAGAGGATGGTATACGCATATCTTTTATCATCTAATTCAAAACAACTCCACAACACAGCTTGGACAAAATACTAGTATCAAAGGTTCTAATATAGCATAATTTGTGTTGAGTGTGTTGCATTCTGACAGTGGTATAAACCAGGGAGACAGTTTACTGACAATTCTGTGCTACCAGATACCAACTCAGGCCTCTGTCCAGCTTTACATTGTCAACTCTCATGGAAACATGAGCAGTTACACAGCCCCAGAGGATGCTGAAGTTTGGATTGCAAAAGATGAGATGGACAGATTTCATATTCTCGCTGCAGATTTTTTTTTTTGCCTTTTCAGACTGCTGAGCATAATTGTTTTTAAAGGCAGGAAATGCAACTAGTGTTTGTTTCTAGCATGGCTTCTGTTTTGAGATTTCTTCTTTGTAGAAGAAATGTGTTGCCCACCTGCCTAGAATCCCAATCAGGATATGGTTTCAGTATGAAATATATTACAAGAATGATTTTAGCTGGTTATAAACAGGAATGGTTATAAAAAGCTGGGGTATTTTATCCAATTTTTATCCACAGTGGGGTACTTTGGTTCAGGCCAATGGCCAATATGAATACATAAGGTAATGTTCAGTTCTGTTTTTTGCCCAGGAGGGACAGTAATTCTGAAAGACAATGGTGCACATTAGTGAGCAAACAGATTCTAGGTTATAGAGATGTTCAGAAATAAGAATCGTGTGGCCACTGGCCAAAAGCACTGCAGTTAACACTTAAAAGTATGGTTCAACCCAAGCTGAGCTGCTGGAGCGGTTAATGATTCTCTGTATTAATACTTCTACTATTTGCAACACACACACACACACACACACACACTATACAACAGATATTAAGAGCTCCCTGTATGGAGGCTCCAGAGCTACTGGTGGTGACTGAGGGAAGATATAAGGCTAATTTAAATCCTACCTTTTTAGGTCTATAGAGATTTATGGAGGAGACACATATTTCAACCAATATCCTCTTTTTTTATTCCAAGACTTTCAAATTTTAATGTTTGTGAAATATAATCACTGAATACATTTGATAAAATTCTCTTTAAAAGATGGCATTAAATCTCTGGGTCTTATAATAGATGGAATTTTAGAAGTTAGATGTGCCGGTATGAATGCAAATTTAACTACCCAGCGTAATGGGCACACAGAGAAGGAATCTGACTGAGGGATGTTGCAGGCTCCCTGGAGAAAACTATTTATAATCTGGGCTTTTAAGAATAAGGAGAAATCTAACCAGGCAGGAAGCTTTTGTATGTGGGATGGGAAGGAAAATATAGGAGAATACTGAAAGTAGATGGAAGAGACTATGCAAAGGCATTAAGAAATACAACAGTATGTAAATAAGGAAGTACAGTTAGGAATGTATCATGAAGGAAATTCAGAGGACCTGCAGTCAGCTAGAAGTAGCTGGGAAGCCAGATTATGTAGACTTTGTGTAAATTCTCCTGAAGGTAATGAGACATCATTGACTTTTTTTTTTTTTAATCATTGACTTTTTAAGTGAAAGGGAAACTTAGATGTACTGAACAACTACCATGAGTCTGTTATGTTACTAAGGGAATACTACACACTATCTCATTTCATTCTCAAAAATATTTCCAAGGCACTTCCATCCTGTTTTTACTGATAAGAAACAGAGCATAAGGGAGTTAAATAAGATGCCAAGGACACAAGGAGAGAGTGTCTGGGTTTTACTCCATGTGTTTAATTCTAAACCTGTGAGCTGTCTGTAACACCATCTCAAGATGTTTTAGTCTGTTTTTCTTTCAACATTTCCTAATTTTTATTTTAAAAATTCACTGTCTTTTTAGAGAAGTGTTAGGTTTACAGAAAAATAGAAAATACAGAGTTCCGACATACTCCCTCTTATGACTGACCACTCGCCCCAAATTTCCCCTATTAGTAACATCTTGCATTAGTGTAGTACATTTTTTACAATTGATGAGCCAATATTTATAAGTTTTTATTAACTAAAGTACATAGTTCACATTAAGGTTCACTCTTAGTGTTGTATATTATATAGATTTTGACAAATGTATAATGACATATATAATGGCATGTATCCACTATTACAGTATCAAACAGAATAGTTTCATGGCCCTAAAAATCCCCTGTGCTTATTCTTCCCCCTTTCCCCTCAAATCCTTTGCTATCACTGATCTTTCTACTATCTCCATAGTTTTGCCTTTTCAAAAATGTCATATAGTTGAGACAATAGAGTATATAGCATTTTCAGACTGGCTTCTTTCACATAGCAATATGCATTTAAGTTTCCTTGAAGCCATTTCATCACTTGACAGCTCATTTCATTTTATCATTGAATAATATTCCATTTTATGGATATTTTATGGTTTGTTTGTCCAGTCACCTATTGAAGGATATCTTGGTTGCTTTCAAATTTTACCAATTACGAATAAAGCTGCTGGAAATACTGTGTGCAGTTTTTTGTGTGGACATAAGTTTTGAACTCATTTGTGTAAATACCAAGGAGCACAACTGCTGGGTAATAAGGTAAGAATATGGTTATTTTCATAAGAAACTGCTAAGCTATTTTCCGAACTAGCTGTACTATTTTCCATTTCTACCAGCATGAATGAGAGTTCCTGTTGCTCCACATCCTTGTCAGCATTTGGTGTTGTCAGTGTTTTAAATTTTAGCCATTTTAATAGGCTTGTAGTAGTACTTCATAGTTGTTTTAGTTTGTAATCCTTTGATGATATTTGCATTTCCTAATTCTTTTACTTACCTATTATATATTTTTCTAACATCTGTGATCTTGACTCTTACATTTTCCACCATTCATTTATTTATTCATTTATCAGCATATATTGTGTATTATATACCAGTAACATTTTTCAAAGCTAGTTTGTTTTTTCCTTTTATTATTCTCTTTTTCATTTTTAGTTTGTCATATTTCACTTGTTACTTATTTCACACAACATAATAGTTAGTCTTTCTCTTTATTCTATTTACCTCCAAGTAAACTGGCTATCTTTTACTTCTCTGGTAATAATTGTTTAATTTCTTCAAATTTCTCTTTCTCCCTTCAAAGCCTTTATCAGTATATATTCATAATACATATGCAGAGAGTGTGAAATATTGTTGGAGATGAAACTACTTGTAAAAAGGTCTGAACTGAAGAAATCACTTACCTTGGTTGACAATAAATCTTAACTTCTGTATTGTTGCTAGATTGCCACTAACTCGATATATTCCATCAACATCTAGACCTGAAAACAAAAGGGCATGTTTTATATTCACTCATATAAAAACTGAGATGGCAAAAGAAAATAGTAATAATAATTATGGGAATGTAGTAAATCACCACCAACTCTCTCTTCCTCACAGAGAAAACAAATTTCTATGTCCTACACCAAGCAATCTTCAATATTTTAATACAAGCAAAATAATCATTAAGTTCAGTAACAGTTAATCATCAACAAACTTGAGTGCAGTTGAACCATAAAACAGCAGTAGGTAGCATGGGATTTCACAGTATAGTTAAGATTCATTCCCCCGAAAAAGACAGGAATCAAACTTGGGGTGGAGTAGGGAGAAGAACCTTCATGTATATATGTATTATTGCCCCTTGTTGGAAAGATAAATAACCCAAAGTGCTTGTGAAGTCTTCTTTCCTTAAAATCTCCCTCCCTCCCTCCCTCCCTACCTTCCTTCCTTCCTTCCCTCCCTCCCCTTTACTCCCTTCTCACTTCTCTTCTGTCTCCCTTTCTTTCCTCTTTCCTATTCTTATTCTATTCTGTTTTATTCTATTCCTAGGGATTCCAATCCATTCCCATTGTTTCATTCTCTTTTCCTGCAATTACTATAGCATAACATATATTGGTCTGATTATTTGAAACTACAGAATGAAAATTCTACTACAGATGTATAACTACTTTGAAAATCTCTAGTGTATTGTAGGTAATGGGGTGCTCCATTATGGAGGGAAAAATAAAAAGAAATCTTTGACAAGATGGTGACATTAGTTCCAGATTATTTTAAAACTAGTTATCTATAATTCAAAATAACTTATCCTGGCAGTTGGTTTGGATAATCAACCACTTGTTTTCCACACATTTATTTATATCATCAGGTTATTTCCATGTCCCAGTTATCAAAAAGATGAAGAAACAGGAAAATGAAAAGAGAAACATTTATTCAAACACTATTATTGTTGATAAGAAATGTTGGTAACATAATTTTAATGTCAGGATTGCATATTCCTTGACGTGTCTAGACCCTCAAGGAGGCCTGGATGAGATTACCAGTTAATGTAGAGGTCAGTATCTCAGCAGTTTCTCTAGGGAGGTGGTATAGTATCATCATTAAACATTGTAATTCACAATAGATAGTACTAGATAAATTGACAGAAATTATTGTCATAATCTAACAGAATAAAATTTTTGTAAAGCTCTTTACTGACATGGAATGAGCTCCTTTATTGCTTTACCATCTCTGTTTTTAAGTATCAATACTTTATAGTAGGAACATTTCTGCTGCTGTGCAAAATATATCATCAGTAGGTTAGGACAGAATGACATAATGTGTAATACTGATATTAATGGCATAAATCAAAGCCATTATTCATTCAGTTTTAAGACATTATTTTTTAGAGCAATTTTAAGTTTATATCAAGATTGAAGGGAAGGTACAGAGGTTTCCCACATACCCCTTGCCCCTGCACATGCATAGCCTCTCCCATTATCAACATCCCCCATCAGAGTGATACATTTGTTAAAACTGATGAAAACAACATTGATACAGCTAGAGTCCATAGTTTACATTAGGGTTCAGTCTTGGTGTTGTACATTCTATTGGTTTGGACAAATGTATAATGACTTGTATCCATTATTACAGCATATACAGAGCATTTTCACTGTGGTTAGGACTCCACGCTCTCACTGTCCAGGTCCCTGGTTCGATCCCTAATTGGGGAACTAAGATCAAAAGCCGTGCGGCACGGCCAAAAAAAAAAAAAAAAAAAAAAGCCCTCTGTGTCCCACGTACTCATCCTCACTATACTCTTCCATGTAATAACTTACATATAATGTCAATAAAATGGAATAGCTATTAACAAATGTATTAATTTGTGAGTTTTGTAGTTCTAGAATAGTCTAGTAATAAATTAGTGAGCCTCTGTTCCTTCCTGAGAACTATGAATCTGTGAATTTGTGAGGAATTGAGATGAGGCTGGACACCTATTAGTGTGTGGTGAAAATGTCTAAGACACATACATTTATAAAAATCAAATGCATTCTTTTTTTTTGTTTTCTGATGCACAAAATAGCTCCATTAATCAAAGGGCACTCCAGTTCATTTTTAAGTACAATGTGCTCTCGACAACTTAAATGTGACAATCATCTTAATTAAAACTTTCATAACGTTTGATTTTTAGTTTCAGTATTAGATCATGCTGGTCTTCAGTTTATGCACATGTGCTCAGAAACGTAATAATTTATCAACTATTTTCTTTTTTTGCTTTGTCATTTAGCTAGTGTTTGGTACTTAGCTTTAACCTGTATAATTTAAAAAATGTGACAGATTTTTAAAATTTTAAAACTTATGCATTAAAGTGTGTCCCTTTCAAAGTTCTCCCTCTTGTGGGTATCTGTACTTTTTCTAAACATGTAGTCCTTAGGGAAAACATTTTGAAATTCTTCTCTAAAATGACCTCCAGTGACTCCATATTGTCTATAGAAAAATGTTTATTGATGCAAGTTGGGGCCTTTGGTGATAGTTTTTGGTTTGGAAATAGTCAAAGGTCATTCAGAACCACAAATGGTGAATAAGGTCATCTTCCTTGCCATCACAAAGTCAAACAAAGTTTCACCAAATGAAAGCGTTCATGATGTTCCACGAGTTATCAGTTGCTCTGAAGGAACTTGAGAAAAATAATATTTTGGAAAACAGAAACATTGATGCAGTATGCAGGTCTACATTTTTCTCAAACAAGAAATCTTAATATATGTTTTTTTGGTTTGTTTGTTTGTTTGTTTTTTTTGCGGTACGCGGGTCTCTCACTACTGTGGCCTCTCCCGCCGCAGAGCACAGGCTCCGGACGCGCAGGCTCAGCGGCCATGGCTCACGGGCCCAGCCGCTCTGTGGCACGTGGGACCCTCCCGGACCGTGGCACTAACCCGTGTCCCCTGCATCGGCAGGCAGACTCTCAACCACTGCGCCACCAGGGAAGCCCTTAATATATGTTTTTTGCAAAGAATTGGTCAAATTAGCCCTATTTAAAGTAATGATTAAAAATGAAATGTCAACAACTATTAAAATAAAAAATGAGAAAATTTACCATATATTTTTTAAATTAATTTTTGTTTTGCTAATTAGTTGGACCTTTATCAAAGGTCAACAGTAAATAAAATTATTTGAATCCCAACAAATTTTTTTTACAAATAAGGACCTTACTTAAGCCTCATTTTAATAAGCATATCTCTTTATAGATATAAATCAAGTGCATTTTTATTTTGAAGCTAGAACTGTTCCTTTTCTAATATTATTTTACATGTTATTGAAATGCATGTGTTGTCTAGAGTTGTAAACTGAATTTCAATTAATGAAATTCCCTACTATCTGAAAACTTTTTCTCTTATAGAAATTTAAAGTTACAACATAGGAGGTATCCCTTTGATTTTTCATAAATTTCAGTACAAGGTTTGTTTTTTTTTAAGTTCAGTAATCAAAAACATCTGAAAGAGCAGTATGGGTTGGTTATATTACGTATGAGCAATTGGAAAGCACTATACTGTTCAAACAAAGCAGCCTCATCCTAAATTAATAACCTAATTTTCTTCTGGAATAAAAGAAGGGAGGGTTGGGAATGGAGACAGGGAGGGTAACTCAGACCAGTGTGACCACTGTGGTTGCAGAACTAAGTCACAGTAGAGAAACTGCTTTGTGGCTTACGTTAGAAACCAGAAAGAAGGAGTAAAGCAAAACACATTAGATGCAATTTGAATCTAACTTGACAGAACTTCCAAGCCCTTTAGATATAGAGATATCAACACCATATATCTTACGAAGGATAACAATCTCTGACATTACTGGCTCCTGCTTTGAATGGCTCATGCTCCCCTGCTATCATACTTTTTAAATTACATAAATAGAGTGAAAATGACAAAGTATATATTAAAAAGGAGGGTATTACATTTTGCAAAATAATCTGGAACACATCAGTGAATTTTAGCAGTTATAAATTACATAGGTACAGTCTTATAGTTGATTAGCTCTCCCCCGAATGGCTCACAGAATGGCAAACCCTAAGTCCTGGGAATCGAACCCAAATTAGAATGATTCACGTGCCATCCTCTTTTTGCTCCAAGAACTTTGAAAGTCATGCCAAGACAAACCAATGTAAATTGGTGGATTTGGACATCCTTTTCATGACCACATTATCCTTGCTGGATTGGAAACTACTTATTTTGGAAATATAATTAGACCTCTTATGATTTTTAAATGAGCAATGTCTTCAAGGTATCCATGTTGTGCTTTGGTGAAGTTTGGAGAAAAATCACTGAAGAGGTACTTCTTTTAAGAAAATACCATGACTGAAAATGCTGACAGGAATTTTGCCTGTTATGCTAAAAATACTTTGGGGACACAATGAAACTAAAACATTTTACATTTATTTTTATCAGACCAGCATTAATGTAATGTTAATGAAAAATTCTCTAAAGAAATTCACATTCACCGAAATGTCTTTTATTTGTTCCTCATCAGCTGACCTTCTTAAGTTTCAAAATAGTGTTTACTGTTGACAGAAATCACTGGGTACTGCTGTAGGGGATTTTCAAAAGTCTTCCCCCCCCCCTTTTTTTTTTTTTTTCCCTGAAGAAGCTTAGACTAGGATAGACACACAATTAGGAGTTATTAGACCAAATGGTGGTCTAAACCCAGTGGAAAGAATGCAGCTGTCATGTGTAATTCCCACCATAAATCTTAGACACTTTCCAAAAAGAAATCTAAGAGACCAGCACTGTTTCCAGAGTTGACTGACTTATCTGCCAAAATATGGGTAGTTTTCAACAATGCAGTTGAGTCTGTTAAAAATAGCTGCAAACTGTGGATTAGGTAGCATTCTTGGTAGCTCAAATTATGGACAAATCACGAAGATGTGGAGTTTGAGCCTGGTTGAGAGGTGTGCCCAAAAAGCCTGCTTGTTTTTCTGGAATATAACAAAATGCATCTGAACCTCTGGAGTCTGAAATATGGGCTGGGAATTTTACACAGTCTCTCTCCTGAGATTTATGGCACTTCCTAATTCCTAGGAGGCCAGAGCTACCGCAAGAAGAGTCATTCTCGCAATGCTTTGGTCTTCTGGCTTCTCCCTCTGGCAAGAACAAGTGAGCGCAGGAACGCCCAGACTGCCCCCTAAGAGTGCTGCACGTTTCTTTCTCTATCCTTCTAAAGGTCCTGCTTGGTTTCAGAGCTCAATGTGAGAGGTTTTGGATCATTTCAAATGGCACACATTTCCTCCTCCTTTAAAGTGAAGTGTTTCCAACTTTATATTGCTAACTTATCTGATCACACACTTGAAGTTCAGTGACTGAGAGTACAGGATATAAATGGAAACTCTTTCTAAATTTAATTTCTACTCTGTCTCAATGGCTTGTATTTATCCTGTATCTTTTGCTGGCTCTATTTAATTATTACTAATTCCTTGTGAGATATTCATCCTTCAAGAACAACTACCTTAGAAAATAGTTGACACAATTCTGATTGTCAAACAAGGATTTTATTCTATAGGAAAACCTTATGACTTTATAATAGCCATTTTAAATGGATGTTTTTTTTTTTACTATAGAGGCAATATACTTCCTTGTTAAAAATGAAAATTTAAACCACACAAGATTATACAATGAAAAGTAAGTATCTACCTCATCCTGCTGTCCAAATACAGTCATTGTTAACAGTTCTGTTTTAGTTCTTTTATTGTTACTCATTTTATGTTAATGTATCACATTTCTGTTTATTAATTTATTAACTTTGGTATTTATTCACTCCCTATCATAAAAAACAAAGAGTCCATAGCTCCTACCACTTATCTATGTACGCTTTGTTATTAGTTACATTTGTCTATTTCTATATCTTAATATATCAAACTACCTCTGTGTATAAAAAAAAAATAAGGAACTTAGTGCATTTACTCTTCCTTCCCCTTCTCTTCTCCCTCATAACTTCCAACTTTATTCTTTATGTTATTTCTTATTTTCTCAAAGTTTAGAACATTTTATTCTTTATAAATATTTTTGACTTATCTATGGGTTAATATAAGTCACTATTAAAAAAACAAATGTGATTGGGTTCCACATTAAAATTTTGTTTCACAAAGATCTCCCCAAAGTCAAGGTCTCATGTGTCTTCTTCTATTATAGGTTCCTTCATTTCCTCAAATTAAGTGCTGCCCAACAGAACTTTCTGTAATGGTGGAAATATTCTATATATTAACTCTCCAGACCAACTGTCACCGGCCACATGAGGCTGGCTGCTGAACACTTGAAATGTGGTTAACGCAACTGAACAACTGAATTTTTATTTTATCTTATTTTAAATAACTCAACCACATGTGGCTTATGACCACCATCTTGGACGGTGCAGCTCTAGGTCAGAGTCAACTACTGCTCCTCTCTTGTATTCCACTGTTATTCTTTCTTGGATTTATTTTTTTAGTGTTTTTTTTTTTTCACAAAAGTATGTGGTTGGTAAATTTTCTTACTTCTTCCATCTCAATGACTGTTTTAGATAAAAGACAATGTCATACCGTATAGCACAGGGATTTATATTCAGCATTCTACGACAAACCATAATGGAAAAGAATATGAAAAAGAATATAGATCTCTATATGTATATATGTATAACTGAGTCACTTTGCTGTACAGAAGAAATTAACACAACATTGTAAATCAACTATACTTCAATAAAAATTTTTTTAAAAAGACTGTTTTCTTTTGCTTCATATTTGTTGATTTAAGTATTTGAGTTTTATTATTTTTTACTTTTCTAACTTTGAAAAGTAATGTTCCACTATCTTCTAGCAACTAAAGATCAAGTTGATTCTTAATGTTTTGTAGGTAAATCAATTTTTCGTTCATGATTTTTTAAAAAAAGATTTTCTCTTTAAACTTGTATAAGTAAAATTTCACTCAGATGTATCTAAACATTTTCTTACATTATTTGCTTTATATACCCTTCCCTCTACTGTCTCTTTTCTTTCCATCTAGAATTTCTTTAAGATGGATGTTCAAATATCAGAATACTCCTATGATGAAAGACAAAATTAACTAGAATAAATGATGGTCATGGGTATTTCTGTATTTATACACATCTTTTTACCCTCAACAGGCTTCAATCTTAAATTGTTAGGCTCAGTGAGGGGTTCCTGCAGTATCAATGGGTGGTGAGTAGATAGTAGGCTAGAGGTCTTCAGTAAGGAGGACTGAAGTAAGGAGGACTGATTTTGGGATATGGAATACTTTAACTATTTTGCTTCTCGGCAAAGTTCTCTAATTCTATGCCTGCTGTAGAAGACCTGAGATACTTCATTCTCCACTGCTTTCCTTCTTAGATGCCAGCATCCTCTTATTTGTCCTTGCAGAACCTATTCTCATGCGAGGACTTCCTTGCTGCAAGGTAAATGGAGAGGGGCCCAGCTCTCCCACGCGTTAGATCCAGTATTTGGTGCATTACTTTACTTACTGTCCTCTTGCCAATTTTTGCTCTTTTTATTTGTTAACTCTAAGCTTGGATAATCTCTAGGACATCCCTGGGAAGAACTGTGCCTAATTATGGTGTCTGAGAATGGTGTTTCTTTTGCTCTAATATCTTCACTTGTTTGATCCCATCTGCTTTCTGTCTTCCTGGAATTTCTATTTCTGGTCTGCTGATGGTACCTTTTCTGTTTGCAGCACGACTTTTTTTTTTTCTTTTCCAACATATCTTTTCTATTATTTAATTGGGATATTTTTGAGGAAGGAGAATCAGACATGTTTTTTCAGTCTGCCAACTTAATGGCGGGGGGCTGAGTTGTTTTTCATAAGGAGAGACTTTTTAATGCTGAAAACAAATGTTTCACTGGATTGTAAAGATACTGCTATATAATAACTTTCTTTTCAGTAATAACCTATAGGATATAAATGATCCATGTGAGATAAATTATGAATATTTAAAACACTTATTATGTGAATCCAAATCTAATGTTGGCAGAATTTGTTCATACAGGGTCCAGGATCAGTATACCCCTCATTTTTTTGCCTCGCTCCTGTCCTTTTCTTTGTCTTCAGAAGTTCCTATTGTCATTAATGCTTTTTCCAGTGTTCCCTTTATTACTGAGATTGTTTTATTTTTCTTTTCCATTTGTTTCATGAGCCCTTTCTTTCTAAATTTTTATCTTATTTTGATGTTTTTCCTACCTTCCTTTTCCTACTTCCTTATTCTCTGCAATAAATTCTTGTTTCATGGAGACAATTGTTGCAATAAGTTTTCTTTTTAATATCATATCAAAATACTTTTCTTCAATTTTCCTTTACATTTTGTTTGTTTGATTTTGTTAGCATTTTAGGTTACTCATTTCTGAATGAAGTAAGTTTTTCATCTACCAGATATTTTATAGTATATTCATATGGAAAAGAAGAATTTTGTTTTCTTAACACATGGAAGAACCAAGTATTTGTTGATAAATTAAAAATGTTAGACTTTAAATAGGTCACCAAGAGAAGGGTATTTCCCCCCACCGCCCCCCCCCCCCGCGAGAAAACTGCTTAGAAACTGTGATGCTAATAAATGAACCATTATTATATATTGTTTACGTAGCCTACTCTGTAGATAGGAGCAAATTCCAGACTTAAATTAAATATCCTAAAATTGAAATTGCAAAGTAAATGAAACAATATATGAGACTAAGGACAAAATGATACCAAAAATGAAGAATCTTGGCTCAGAAGGAAGGATGTTGATTTCCTCTTCAAGGACTTTTCATTGAACACTTGAGTGGTTAGGATCATTATCAAATATTTCCCACCCAACCTCCCCATCTGTTTAAGCTATTACACTAGGAAATAAAACTGTTAAGGGTCCTAGCAAAAAATTCTTTATCTATCTATCTATCTATCTATCTACCTACCTACCTACCTATTTATCAAGTCATATTCACTTTTCTGTGCAGTCCTAACATCTTAAGCAGCCTGGGAAGACAAATTTAAAATTGGAATTGGAAAAGGACAAAATATCCTGAGTGTTAATGGTGTTACTGATCCATTTCTACTGGGCTGTACTTTACCACTTATGCCTTGAAAAGATCTACAACACTAGCACTTAGGGATTGTGTATGGGGGGGAAGAGCTGGCTATCTTACTTTTCACTATTATTAAATATTCTTGTAAAGAGTTACATTGCTAGAAAGTAATTGTTTAAACTTAGCTGAGAATTTGAGGCCTATGAGTATGAGCCTGAAGGATGGTAGAAATAAACATAATTTACAGAATTATACCAATCTTAAGACTTGAATAATATTGGAAATAAACTCAAAGTAAGAAGAACCTCAGAGACAGCTTGAGTATGCTTGTGAAATTTGACTAGGAATCCTAACCTCTTTGATTTGATAAGGCTAAAGATAACCACCTGAAATGATTTCTGGAAAGTGGAAAACAAAGTACCTAGAAATAGTGTTTAATAAATTCTCTTACATGTTTCTTTCTTTTAAATGTTAGTCTTGAAGACAAATATTGGTGAATGATTCTAAGTATCATTAAGTGAGAGCACTTGTCTTGAAGGAAAATCACATGTGTCTGGAAGACATTGAAGTGGGAGGTTGTATTTAGCTCATCTCCTATCGTTCTCTGAGTTTCTTGGAGGTTTGAGTTCTATTGTTATGTTATGCTGTGATCATGCTGATGTAAATAAATCATTCTTTTGGTATTGTGACTTGCTCAGTGTTTCTCTAGAATAAATAGGAGTCATATGAATAAACAGTCTAATTTGGTCGGCCATTATCATCTGGTAGTTTGCAAGTAAACATGCCAGCATAACCTGAGGTCCAGACAGGAGTGGATGGCCACAGCAGGTTTATGGATAGAAAACTAGTTGCCCAACGCTGCCATTCCTAAGGAAAGCTTGAGGCCTAGGGAAGAGTAATCTGTAGACTATGCCCATGTATACTTTTTTTCTTTTTAAAATTCTAGCAACAAACTCTCTTATAAGTTAAAGATATGCAATAAAAGGCTTACCAACACAAACAAGAAGAAAACACTTAAAAATTGCCCCTTGTGTGATGAAGTCATTATAGTTATATGAAGTCTAGACTTTGATCCCATCATACTTGAAATCGATATTGATCTAAAATTTATAAATTTACTCTCATTCTTTTCAGTCCCTCCACCTCTATTTTTTTAAACATCTAAACAAAGTGACCTCATTGTTTTCCATTGGACTTTTTTTTAAAACATTGGCTGGGATGATTGAGATTCAGGAATGTGGGAAAATGGATTCCCAAACCACGTCCCCTCCCCTTTCATTCTGAACTGTAATTTTTGGCTTGGCTTGAATCACAGTCATCACATTTCAGCCTGAATCTCTCTGTAAAGTGATCTTTCTTAAACATTTCTCTCACTCATCAAGGGATCAGAAACAAAGCCATTCTAGCCTTTCAGCAAAACACTTATAAGCAGCTTTTACAGAGAGGTTGCAAGAGCTAAATTTCCTCTAAAATTGTTTGAAAAGTGAACATTTTCAGTGCCTTGTTGTCCTTTTTGTGAATCTTGTCATCTGTATGCCATGAGCTCCAGCAGCTATTTTAATCTGTTTTTGTTTGCAATCCATTTGGTGTCCATCCAAGGAAATGCAGGTGATTCTAATTAACTTATTGCTGAAGACGTAGGAAAAAAATATCTCAATTGTGTTGCAAAGAATTATATACTTAAAACTTTTCTTCTATTATGTGCAACATATTATTAATGAAAATGATTATATGAATATATTTACCACCTAATTCATTGCTGTTCACTTGTATAAATCAATGAGGCTTATGGCACAGGAAAAAGCCACACACATACAAATACACAGACACAATACAGACCCCAAGAATGCTTGCCAACTTTTATTTAACAAGAGTAGCAACTTAAAAATAACATTATTTTTACTTTGTGCAACATAGTTTAATATCTGAAATAACTCTGTTCCAATAAAAACCTATTGAAATACTCTTAGGCCTAACTCTGCCCTGAGGTAAAAGTGATTAATTGAAAGATTTTGGCAGGTCTCTGCTCACCACCAGGGCAGTTTAATTTAGAACACATTCAACCATTTCTCAGTGTCTCTGTGTTGGTGGAGCATAACTTTTGATCTTCTTTGGGGAGGTGCCTCTAATTCAGACCCTTTGGCTAGCCACTTCCTGGAGGATTTTGATGGCTTGGCTCTGCTAAGCATTCAGGTGAGAGAGAGAGCCCATTCTGGCTGCTGCTTCTAGAGTGGGTCAGGGAAGCTGAATTCCATCCACAAAGGCAAAACAGTCTACGGACCTGTTTAATCCTATCAATACCCACAAGTCCTGTTTAGATCACAGACAAGATGGTTCTTCTCAACTTCTTAATGCTCTCCCAAACTTCTGAGAAATTCTGTGTCATTAGACTCTTTCCTAGTCAAAGAATATGCTTCTAACCATGACAATGGATGAGACTAAAAAGACTGGACTTCCTTTTCTCAGGAAACATAAGATTATTGTTTTCTTTTTGAGAATACAGGATAAACTACTGAGTAGGTACTGTTAATACTCCTGCTAAACAGAAACATGGGGCTAGTGCATAATCCTCCCTATTTGGCAGATGGACCTGTGCTAGATTGTGGTTAAATGGAAGGACAGAAAAATTTCAATACATTCTAGATGGAAAGACCTCGAGCTGGTAAACTCCAACTGTCTATGCAATTTAACGAATATTGATTAAGCACTTACTATGTAGCAAAAGTGTGCTAGGCACTTGGAATACAGCAAAGAACAAAGAGTACACAGTCCAGATGTAATGAAGCCATAGCACCAGCATCTTCTGAAGCAACAGTGCATTAGTGACATGCATTAGTCATGCATCAGTGACAATGGCACCTGTAATCTCTAATACTTTTACATATACGACACAACCAAGCAATACACTCAGGTTGGTATATAAGCTCTGTAGTCAACTTTAGAAGGAAACACCATCATGGTATATATTCAATTTCACATTATATTCTAAAACTGTTAAGTTTCATATGTGTGTATATAGATGTTTCATGTAAAATATGTAGGCATATAATATATATGAAACTTTAGCAAACAAATGATAATTATGATATTTATTTTATTACCAAAGTATTACGTCATAGATTACATTTCTTTCTTATGATATGGGTGTGTGTTCCGAAGGGCTCATTTGAAAAAGATTGGGAGATTATCCTAAATCTACCATGTCCTTGAATGTTCTATTTTATACCTCTAATTTAGCTGAAAGATGCTTTAAGACCCATGATATCAGATTCCAAATCTTTAGGTGACACAGTAAAAATCTCAAAATTTAAGTATTTCACAAGTTACTGGACAAATCACACCCAGGTTTGGAGATATAAATATAAGTCACTGGAAGAGAGATAAAAAGACAATCATTTCCCCTAATAAGAAGCTCTAAGTATACCCAGACAATTTAAACCATTGATTTTAAGACTTCTACAAAATGGAATATATAGATAAATGCTCAGAGCTATCACTGAGGTTGGCTTTTTAAATTTCTATTATCATATTACAAGCAGAAAGATTAGGGGAAGACTTCTTTTAGTGGTGTAAGAGAGACCTATCTGCTCAGCTTCATTTTTGACTACTTGAGGACTGTTAACTATCTAGCAAACAATTGCACAGACTCTAGTTGCTCAAAACATTACTTGTTGCCTTAAAAAAAGGCATTCCAGTACCAATTGTTCTCTTTTTAAACTCATTAGCACTAGTGTAATACAAACCAGATTTCTTGCTTCTGAATGATTTTGTCACTTGGGTCTACATCAAAAGTCTTACTGAAATATTTGTGTGTGTATACATACACACACATATTTAACATCTATCATTAGATATTTAGCATCTATCACTTCTTTCTGACCTGTTGTCATGGAAAGAAGGTATATTAAGCAAAGATGTGTTACATATGTTGATGTTCATTAACACACTATTTACCGAGTGTCTCTTCCACATGTGTGATTTTTCGAAGTGGTAAGAAACCAAGTTACAAATGCATTTCATGTTTTCCATTGTCTTAAATTTAAGTAAAGAGTATCTTAATTTTCCTAATTCCACCAAGGTCTGGCCAATCTTGAACTTTGAAAATAATATTAGAAAATCCATCATCAGTTACTATAGCTGACTTTCAGGGCTACAGAAGACAGAAATAAAAGACTATCAATTTGATGACCTAGATTTTATTTCATTGGTCCCCAAGGTTAGCCCTAACATTAATTATAGAGGCTATATTTACAATTTCTTTTAGAATTTTGGGGAAGATAATTTCATCTTAAAATATTTCTTTTACATAGTATTGCTTACGTTCAAAATTCTGTAATTAGAGTTTTATTCCTTTGTCTTTAAATCCCATGGAGGGATTTCACATAAAACTTCACTAATCATGTACACTTTAGTGTGGATCAATCTATTAGATCTTGTCTTGAGAGCAGACTTTAGCTAAAAGGAAGGCAAATAGAGCAAGAGTTCACTTGTGGAGGATGTGGAACAGGAAGAGATGAAGGATAAGTGTCAAGTATAATAAATAATGGGAGAAGAAAAGAAAAGGAAGTGGATGTAACATGTTGGGTTCAAGCTAATGCAAATGGGTAGTTGCTATTATCCAAATGCTCACCCTCATATTCTCAGATACACTGGACATAGGAAAATGGAGTGTTCTTACTGTATTTAAAGATTTGTGGGGAGGAGAGGCGCGTTTTTCAGTTTGACTAAATACAATTTATTCTTAAATATGATTTGTTTTTATTATCATGATAATTTTCCAATATATGGGAAGTGTAATAAATGATCTATCTTTCTTCTGGGACAACTTATACCACGCTTTTTCTTTTAGGTGAGTGTAATGCTCTAAACTGAAGTTCAAAAACTGAGCTTAGGGGCTTCCCTGGTGGTGCAGTGGTTGAGAGTCCGCCTGCCGATGCAGGGGACACGGGTTCGTGCCCCGGTCCGGGAGGATCCCGCATGCCACGGAGCGGCTGGGCCCGTGAGCCGTGGCCGCTGAGCCTGCGCGTCCGGAGCCTGTGCTCCGCAACGGGAGAGGCCACGGCAGTGAGAGGCCCGCCTACCGCAAAAAAAAAAAAGAAAAACTGAGCTTATATAAATCCATATAGGGCTTTGCTCTACAGATTGAAATGTTGTTAAGAGACACACTGTTCTTCCTTGGAATTATGAGACCTCTGTATCTCCTTGGAATAATGACATACACAAGCCTGTCTCCTCTGGGTAGGGCCTGCAGAAAACACAGTCTGGCATCATTCTTCTCTCCCTGCATCATTCTTCTGCACCTGCACTGCACATGGAGCTGTCTGTGTATAGATGACTAGCTCCATCAGACACCTCTCCTCTCTCGTGTCCTTAAGTCTCTCAGTAACTTAGCCTAAAACTCTTCAGCCTCAACTGGAGATCACATGGCACTGAACAATGGCGGACTCACGAGGTCCTAGATTCCCAACCGACTCTCAAGTTTTCAAACAAACCTTAACGAAGACTACTATAAACAGAAACAAATGCATTTCTACCAACCCATTGGTTAGAATATAAAAACAAAATAATGACCTTATTTTGCCAAAGTTTAGAGCAAAGTGTACTACAAGCAAAAGCCCTAGAGAGGAGGAAGGTACTAAGCTTGGGAACATAGCCTGCTCTTAGAGGTGTCAATATGATTCCCTTTTCCCTTCTTTGCCTTGTCAAACAAAACAAAACCCCTTCTCTGGTGCTTGAATATACTCTAATAAGAGACAAAGCCATTTGACGCCAGTTTATTGATGCCTTTTAGAACAACTGTACTCAAGGTAATATTCAGTCATAAGGGTGTCTGAACTTCAGGCTGAAGTATAAATGATATTCTTGAGGCAGGTTGGCCAGGAGAAGGGTACTAGAGGTCAGACACAGTGCTGAAGGGAACAGTATGGAGTAATGCAGCCATCCAGCAAAGAGAAAGAAGGAAGGGGGTAAATGAGTACCCAAAATACATCATCATCATCCTGGAGTCATCCTTCTTCAGAACTCATGTTTTGCCCCATAAGAAATTTCACTAACAGGTTTGTAATTGTCTTCTTAAGGTTTCAGGGTTTCAGACTCCTTTCAACTTTAACTCTGTTACCTACCAGTATTAATTATAAAATCTTGCTATAAATATGAGCTAAAAATTTAATATTTGACAATGTTTGACAAGTGAAAAGCATTTCCCCCGCCCAGCATGCTGTCAAACAAGAAAATGACAATAAATGATTCAGGACTTTGAGTATGAAGGTCTGTTTTCCCTCTTATATGCTAGGTGTGTTAGAAATAGTAAATAAGAGATTTCAAATACCTTCAAAAGAGAGGTTGTTCATAGAATAGCATTTCTGTGCAATCTCCAACAATTTTAGTTAAACAGAAGTGCTATAACCTTTTTGTTTATTTTTGTTTCAGTTTTGGTAATGGGAATTTGCGGCAGTTAATTTCAAAATATGGAAAAGAATTCTTTAAACTCTTTCTCCTCTACACAAAACTCTATCCCGCTAATTTATCCATGGGATTAAATATGCAATATCCCTTTAAATATTAAAAGTCCCTACTCTTTAGTCTTTAAATATATGAGAAAATATGACCAAACTATATTATTTTAACATGTGATCTTCTTTTAGAGCCACTGGTATTGCTTTTTGCACGTGGTACTCTAATTGTTTCTGTTGGTTCCTCAGGAATCTACAGTCTAGTTCTAGAACTATTTTCAGTTAAGAAGAGTTGCTTTCTACCATTAATTCAATTTCTAGCTTAATAACTTTTCCCTTAGTTTACCTGCTAAGAATAATTGTTATTCTTAGCAGGTAAACTAAGCAGATAACTGCTCGTATTCATAAACAGCTTGTGAAAAGAAGTCTTTCTTGTGGGAAAAGAATTTGTATGGAAAACATGCTCATACATATATCAGACCAAGGATTAAATGATGAACATTATATGTGAGGAAACATTACAAGAAGGTTTCACTATATTAGTTTTTCCAAGTCAGTATTCCAAGCCAGTCTTGGATTGTGTGTGAAAAGTAAGAACTCTGCACCATAACAGGTGCTGGCAGGAAACTCCCATTAAAGCTTATGGAAGTTATGCCTGTAAAGTCTTGGCATCTGAGAAAATTCTCTCATAAGAATGCATCATGCATCAGATTTTTCTCACTGCAAAAACAATACAAGGCTGTAACTGCTTAACCATATTCCCAGTCACTATTTTGTTAACACCATGCCTCGGTGATGACATCTTTGGTGACCTTGCGCTATATGTAAAGTATGTATCAGCCTTAATTTCAACATTGCAAACGTGCATTATCTTCTGTATATAACAATAGAGATGCTGGTCTACCATCTGTCTGTCCTAATCAAAGCATAAATTTGAAAGATTTTTTTCCTGTGGAGTCAATGGATTTAAACTAATTCACCCACATTCTGAAGACTGACTTTTCATATACAACATGGCAAATGTTTAAGAGATTTACTGGAATTAGGAATACAATTTGGAGTATCAGGTAGTAATTAATATAAGCTTTAAATGTATAGTACTGACTCATGTTGGGAAGCACTAGCATTATGTGTCGCACACAGTGGGTGCTTAATAAATGTCACCTTTGCTTTCCTTACATAAATCATACCATATCTGTATGACCACAACTTCAAAGACTAATGGTATAATTCTTTGCGTGTAAACTTGCCTACCTTAAAGTTAACAAGTAAGGCTTCTTTCTCTGATCAAGTTCAATTTTTCAGCCTATTAATTCTAGAGGTTAAAATATTTTTACTGACATCTGCCTGTGGGATACAACTGAAAAAGTTCTCTGGCCTTATTTTATAAGTCTACTAGTTATAAGGGATTTGATTTAAACCCAATGGGTAATTTGGGTTTAAAGCTTTTGTCAAGTTAAGGACTAAGATAAAAACTTAGACAGTGGTGAATGTTAGAAAAATCCTGCTGAAAATAATTGTGAGCCTGTGTATACCCAGATGCATATATTCACATCTAGGTTTGTGGCTACACTATGGAGTAAATGTCACTAGCTTACATTTATATTTGTATTTATACTTTTAAACGTGCTTTTCAGATATCAATAAATATCTTTCATAAAAAGTCCTCAGTTGGGGTAACAGAGCTACATTCCAGAACACGCGCACGTGTGCACGCACACACACACACCCCGCCCACCCAGCACCAACCCAGGCAATCTGCCAAAGTGTAGCTGCTGTGAAGGTTTTCCTTTAGGGCAACAGCAAACTAGCTCACCGCCCTGCTGCCCTGTCCACTCCTCACCACATGGTTCTTTGCTGTATCTTTAACTTCCCCTCCTACAGTGAGGGAACATTTCTTCAGACTGTTTTATTGCCAATACATTTTTACTTTGTATGATGAAATGAAACAAGGGACTGGTTTCATTAGAAGGAAAGGTAAACAGAGCATTAATTAAATTTGCTGATGATACTAAATTGGGAGGAACTGTGGACATCTGTGAAGACAAAAGAATCATACAAATGGACTTCAGGAGTTTAGAAATACGAGCAGGAAATAATAAAATGAGATTCAGCCTTAAATAATGCAAGCTAATACATTTGGGAAAAGATAATCAGAAACATGGCTATTCAGTGGATGGTAGATGCCTGGAAAGTGGTGATGGTGAAAGAGACCTAGGGGGTGATAATGGGAAAAATTATACACAAACTTACGGGGAAGTAGGCACAATGCCTGGAGGTTTATATATAAAAAACATAATTTTTTGAACCAGGAACATGATAGTTCTACTCTTATGACACTGGTAGGTCTCAAAAGCATTAAATTTCTCTTTAGTTAGTTGAATCTCTCAGGTTTATGAAGCAATTTAACACTGTTTGTTGAGAGACTGGTTTCTGCCTCTTAAGGATAAGCAAGTCAGTTTTGTCTGAAACCTGTCCTGAACACCAGGGTCATTGCTCTATTTTTGTTCTGTCTTATCCTATTAGAGATTATTGCTAATATGGTATGTCATATAGATATAAACATGGATATAGACTGAGGTGGATATATATACACATATCATACCATGATGCAAAGGCCAAACAAAACAAAACAACTCTTTTAAGGCAGCTTCTTTACCTTTCCAGATAATGTAACTTTACATTGTGTTTTAAGAGACATTTAATCACTATCTCTTCTAGCAGTTCAATGAATCTTCAGCATAGAATTTTTTTTTAATATCTTTATTGGAGTATAATTGCTTTACAATGGTGTGTTAGTTTCTGCTGTATAACAAAGTGAATCAGCTATATGTATACATATATCCCCATATCCCCTCCCTCTTGTGTCTCCCTCCCTCCCACCCTCCCTATCCCACCCCCTCTAGGTGGTCACAAAGCACCGAGCTGATATCCCTGGGATGAAGTGAGACAGTGGCATGGACATATATACACTACCGAACGTAAAATAGATAGCTGGTGGGAAGCAGCCACTCAGCATAGAATTTGATTCTCTAAGGATGGATGCTTGGGTGGATGAGTGAAAAGAAATCTTGGATAATATCCATCTATTCATCCATTTAATCGTCCATCTTGACTGGAACCCCTACATATGCCAGCTCTAGTGTGCTGAGCAGTGAGGAGGCAGGGATGAACCAGACCGTCTCTAGACTCCAGGACTCACATTCTAAGTGGGGAAAGGGCTATGAAACCAGCCGTTATGGTTGCATGCAATAAAGGCTATGTTGGGGAAGCAAAGCTCTTACTGGAACACTGTGGAGAGGGGTGGCTACTAATGTTCAAGAGACCACAGAGAGGTGGTTGAGGGTATGAGTCAGAGAACATTCATTGTTGAGGGTGACTCTGGTGCTATGCCCAAGAGGATCAATCGGAATTTGGCAGGTAAATGGGTATGGAAAGGGTCTTTAAGGAGAGAAAACAGTTCATGGAAGGAATATCAGCCTTTGGAAAACTTCATGTAGTTGGAGCATAGGAAGCCGTTTATGAGGTTATAAAGCTGGAGAGTAGACAGAGGTCATATGCTTCTCCTTTTTATGGTAATAACTAGTATGGTATTTTGTTTATCCTGATGGGAAGGCTCTCAGAAGGGATAATATAATCCTATTTATATTTAAGAGGGATAATTTTGGCAGCATGGAGAAGAATGGCCTGGGAAGAAATAAGAACAAAGGCAGTGATATCAATTAGAGGGTTTATCTCAAAAGAAATTATGGGAGCACAATTAAGGCCATGGGAGGTGAGAGGAAGAATCAGCTTCAAGAGATAGTATGGGCTTCCCTGGTGGCGCAGTGGTTGAGAATCTGCCTGCTAATGCAGGGGACACGGGTTCGAGCCCTGGTCTGGGAGGATCCCACATGCCGCGGAGCAACTGGGCCCATGAGCCACAACTACTGAGCCTGTGCTCCACAACAAGAGAGGCCGCGATAGTGAGAGGCCCGCGCACCGTGATGAAGAGTGGCCCCCGCTTGCCACAACTAGAGAAAGCCCTCGCACAGAAACGAAGATCCAACACAGCAAAAATAAATAAATTAATTAAAAACAAAAGTACCAATGCCACCGTGGATGTGAGGATTAAATTAGTCAATGCTTAAAAAAAAAAAAAGAGATAGTAAAATAAGTACAGATCATTTGATCTGATGAAAGATGCTGTACATAATGAGAGAGAAGAATTTAAGATGTCCAATGAATTTCTTTTTAGGGCAATGGGGAAATAGTTATGAATCCACTGACTGAATTAAAGACTAAAGGAGGAATAGCAGGTTTGTTGAGGAAAGTTATAAGTTCAGTTTAAAAAAGTTGAATTTGGAATGCCAGGGAAAAACTCAAAAAGGGTTGTTCCTGGACCTCAGGTCTGAGTATAAAAAGGTAGCTTGAGGAGGCTTCCCTGGTGGCGCAGTGGTTGAGAGTCTGCCTGCCAATGCAGGGGACATGGGTTCGAGCCCTGGTCCGAGAAGATCCCACATGCCGCGGAGCAACAGGGCCCGTGAGCCACAACTACTGAGCCTGTGCTCCGCAACAAGAGAGGCCGCGATAGTGAGAGGCCCGCGCACCGTGATGAAGAGTGGCCCCCGCTTCCCACAACTAGTGAAAGTCCTCACACAGAAACGAAGACCCAACACAGCCAAAAATAAATAAATACACTTATTTTAAAAAAAAAAAAAAGTAGCTTGAGGAGTCATGCCCATTTAGGAACTTTAAAGTCATTGAAGGAATCATTGAAGCTTTAGGGGCATTGAGATCACACTGAGAGAATGAGTAGCACGAAATGTCAGTCAAGAATTAAATCCAGAGGAAATGCGTGTTTTTATGCTGTCAAACTCTAGGCCAGACACATAGGCTCCAATATTATGCTATGCAATTTCACATACATGCCAACTGCTCACCTTTAAGACAAAAGTAAAGAAAACTTACCACAGTGATTACAGTGCTGTTGGGTGTCTCACCACTCTGTAGGGATACTCAAGAGTTAAGTTATTAGCCCAAACTGTCAAAAGTGCAAAACATAACTCGAAGAGCATTATGTTTAAAACAAGAAAGGTAATAGTCCTCTTTTAATGACACTGGTGTATTCTAAGTCTTTATAGAGCTTTTGATAGTGTCAGCAGAGTTTAACTTTTTTCTGCTGTGAAGTAAATTTTGGAGAAAATGCAATCAATATCCAGTAGCAAAACCATGTCAGAATGTAGAGGATTGGTATCCTCTGTTCGTTAGTTTCAAACTGATAGGTCTGTGTCGTTGACCATATCTTTCTTATTTCAAATTCTTTGACAGAATCTGTAAACTCAAAATCTATCTTCAAACTAAGAATTTCCTGATATTTACATAGAAAAGAAATACTAAATCAGGAAGGTGAGATATTCACAGGGAAGTAAACTAACACAGAGGAGCACCAGCATGGTATTCCAAGTCTGAATTAAAGGAAAAGATGTGGTGCTCAACTTTCTGTGTGGTTATGGGACCTGAGCCTATGCCTGACCATTCTCAGACATGTCACTTACAAGTCATAGTTGCCATTCAATTACTAAATTAAAAACAGCAGGCTATTGGTGTTGAAATAATGCCTAATGGGATATGACTTCCTCTGATGAAATGAGAATGGATGTTCTATTAGCTGCGGAACTTAAACGTGCTTTCCAAAAATTGATGAGCATAAAATCTTAAAGTAAACATAACTTCGAATGTTTAGCATAGCTGAGTATCAATGGGAAAGAATGATGTCATTTAGAATATAATATAATATCATCAGAAATGGTTTAAATGTTTAAAAGAAAGATTTGCAAGCTACATTTTTCTCTGCACATCTTGTAGCTGCCTTCAACCAACAACTGCTGGTCATTCATCTTTTCAGTTTCAACCAGTTGCAGGTGTAGCAATGGAGTGCAACTTTCCAATCAAGATTTAAACAATGTTGAATGTAATTTAACCATTCTTTCATCATTTATTGAGAATTCATCACATGCAAGGCACTGTGTGAAGAGTTAAAAATAAATTCATGCTCCCTATAGAAAGGAGCACACAATGTACTGAAGGTGATGTCTTAAATACTTTCCTTCTATAAGTGGTGCTTTCACCCTACATCTCAGGGCATTCTTATTTTCTTAAAAAGAGTACGACTTTACATTTTGGGTCTATGGTCTACTAAAACCTCAAGAACTCTTCCAGCAGTATCATTTCAGACTTATTTTGGTTTTGCACGGTCAGTTTTTCTTTTCAAAGCATCCTGCCCTTGGTTTGTTTGTTTGTTTGTTTGTTTCTGAACTGAAAATAGAAGTGGCTTGAAGAGTATAGAATTTGGCAAAAGGAATAAAACTAGCAAAGAAAAGATTATTTAAACACAGGAAAAACATTTCTAACTCAACAGCCCATTAGACTATAAGATAACCTCTCATAGAGTTCAGAAGAATCTCTAAGACACGAATCTATTAAGGAGTGAGTAAATTACTTTAAAACATCCTGTAGAGGAAAATATGCCACATTCAATTATGCAGACCAATGCAACTATTTCTCCTGGAATCTGTACGTCTCTTTTACGGTATACACAGATTAATGATTAATGCTTAAGTTGGACACACTTCATCTGAAAGTGTGAAAATTCTTTGGAAAAGGCAATTTTTTCTAGGCATTTAGAAAGGGAATGTTATTCATTAGGAAACCCACAAAAGAGTATAAAATTTTGGTCTTGTTCATAGCTTCCTGAATTAACTTAAGGCTTCTCAATTATCATACATTTTTAAGCTCTAGGGAAATGCCTATCAAAATATAACGTATATATTTTTGTTCAACCAATAAAGAATAGATTAATTCAAAAAATAAAGTGACACTCTTGTGAAAGTGTTGATAATTTACTTTTTCATCAATTGGTTCACATTATGCAACAAGAATAAAAAAAATATTTAAAAACTACAAATCCATTTTTGAATCCCAAGG
Organism: Delphinus delphis; assembly: GCF_949987515.2. Taxonomy (NCBI): domain Eukaryota; kingdom Metazoa; phylum Chordata; class Mammalia; order Artiodactyla; family Delphinidae; genus Delphinus; species Delphinus delphis. Next base: position 86,342,644 of record NC_082689.1, read on the forward strand.
CAACAAATATCTGAAAATCTCTAACTGCCTTATTATTAGTGGTATTATTATCACTATTACTCCCATTTTTTAAAAAACTGAAAGCTTTCCAAAAGCATGTGATTTTTTTCCTTCAACATTTGTAAACACTTGCTTTCAGGCTTAAACATCCTGCCAACTTTCAGCCAAGATTATTTTTATGGTTGAACTATTAACTTCTGAATATTGGGGTTTATAATGGACAAAACTCCCAGACCCAGAACTCCCATCATATAAATGACACCACTAAAGGATAATTTAGAGTACTGCATCTTGACATGTTGAGGTGTTGCATTATTTAAATCCTCCATCCACAACAAAAGGCTAATTTCCTAGGGTATTAATTTTGGCTGTGTTTCCTTCCAACTGACTCCAAAGGAAAAATATGTTAAGAACCTAAACTTTAGAAAGGGGATGGGAGTGGGGGCAGAGGTTGGAAATTAGACTCAGGCTTTATCTAGGAAGAGACATTATTTATTCGTATGCATTCTGGACTCAAAAGTGTGGGAATATCCGCTGACTGATTTGACCAGGGCCACGTTGCTGGATACGTTAGATAGCCTTTCTGGTTATTGAACTGCACATTCATTTCTCTGTTAACTTCTGTTAGTCTTAAGCTCTCTTTTTTTGATAATAAGACTGTTGTGTATTGCTCAATGCAGATAAACTCCATTAAATGTCACTAATAAGTACAGTGAACTAATTCGTAGCCACGTCTATACACAGAATTTGTGAACATTCAGAATTTGTGAACATTCATGGCAAGATTTAACTGACAAGCATTTTCTGGAACAGCAGTACGTTTCTCTGGAACAGGGAAGTAGGCATTAGGTAACTATGGCAGAGATGGTAACTGGTGCAATAGTCTGTCTTCTCTTCATTACAGACCTCACAAGCAAGTCTTTTTATCCATATTTGTTTTCTTAATTGCAAAACACAGCTTTTTTCTCTCTCTCCACCTTGTCATCTCTGATTTCTTTTGGTTGTCTTTTCCCAGTTTCTCTTTTATACTCTCGCTGGCTGTTTCCTGTTTACTCTTTTTTGATTTTTGTCTTCCCCTCTAGCCCTGAATGTGGCTTTCTTACAGACACAGAGGCCCCAGCATGACTACCCCAAAGAGCCAATTCCAACTTGGACCCACAAGACTACTGCTGTCAGGAAGGTGGCTGTCATTGGTTGCATTAAAACAAAACATAAAACACCAAAAACGCTAAACTGGACTTGATTTTAACTCAGAATTAAAAACTAAGGAAAATTTGCTGTAAACTTTCACGGAGTTTCTTGGAGGATCATTGCTATTGTAAACGCATGTGGATGCCTAACTTTAGGCATAAAAAGCAAGCACTTAAAAAAAAAGGAAGACATAGGTCAGTGCTCTTAGAAACATTTTTGTTCAGTCCACAAATATTCTCTGGGGAAAAAGGAATACTGCTTATCTTGAACTCTTGATTTTATTTTTTGAACATGTCATTTTTATCAGTTTGTTTTGTTTTTGTTACTTTTTTTTTTTTTTTTTACTCACTGCTTTTAAAACTAGCAAGCAGAAGTCCCTCTGGAACAAGATAGAATCATACAAGTTTTCAAGAATCTCGTCACAAACTAAACAGTACAAATTACACATTCTTCATGGAAGTATCAGACTTTGGTGCGTGCCTGGATCCAACTATAATAGATTATCCCAAAGTGGGAAAGAATGAACAGGACAAAATTAGCAGAACTGGGAGCAGAGCTTGTCTAGGGAAGGCATTATGATCTGCCCTTCAGGGGTCTAGATCATCAGGCAATGGGAATAGACCATGTAGTTTTATTTTTGCAAGTGAACACTTGGTAGTATCTCAAGAGGCAGACTGGTGCACTGAATGTTGCCTGTTCTTTTTATAATAAGTACGTACATGGGCATGCCTTACTTAATATGCAAGTACATGTTAAGCAAGGCATGCACTATATATAATAGTAAATATCCATGAATTTACGTATCGTCCTTGTTCTGAATTTTTATGACTCGGTAAGTATACTCCTGTGTAGGTGTACAACCTTACCTTCTTATGATATTAATACATACGTCTAAATAAATACTGACACAATTAGAGAAATAGATTTCATTTATAATGGCATGGGATTCTTAATGTGTCTTTCTCTCAAACTTCACGTTAACTGCAGCTGAATTACCAAAAAGAAACAGTTAAGGTATAATAATAATCTTAGCCATTCTTTTTCCAAGTTGCTATAATCTACCCAAAGATAACTAATTGTTCAAAGTAAACATTCCACTCTGACCACAAAAGGAATCCATTACACAAACATATAATTCACAGTCATTTTTAGTGGGTTGTAAACAGTTTGGAATGAGCATAAAATGGGACAAAAATCAAAGTGAGCATTTTGAAATGAAAAAGTGTTTGCTACAAAAGGTCAGTCCCTTTGCTTGGCAAACTATGTAGAAAAGCCTGGGAAAATGCTGATCACACAAGCAATGAAGGAATTTTAAAGCCAACAGCCTCCTTGTTTCTTTAAACAGACATCGGAACCTATAACTGGATCCTGTCAAACAAACGACAGCAAAAAAATATAACAGCTGCTAAGAAGTCAAGTAGAGAGATAAAGTTTTTGAGGCTAAGGACCTTCTCAGAAGTAGACTAAAGGTCTTTCTTAAATCTTTAAGCAAGGTTATGGATCCCAGGGTGGCTTTTAGGCACCAAGTCAAATATGTAATTTTGTGTATCATTCTTGTCATAGTATTTTGTGTTCCAGAAAAAAGAAAGAGCAAAATTGTCAGTTAGCATCTGCTGAGGCATTCTGCAAAGTAGCTTATAGCTGGAATCATCAAATTTGGAAGACCTGGTATCACTGATTTTTAACTGTGGTAAAGAAAACCACATAATATAAAATTTATCATTTTAACCATTTTTAAGTGTACAGTTAAGTGGTGTTAAGTGTGTACACATTGTTTGCAACAGATCTCTAGGTATCATTTTAATGTTGTTAAATAGTTCAGGGGCATAAAAATCAGAACTGGGAATCATGGAGGAAGAATGAGTTGTTAAACCATATTCCAAAGGATGAATGCCAATCCAAATGTAATTTAAAAATTGTTTTAAAACCAGCCCTATTCCTTTACAAACAAAAATATATTCAATGCATAAAAATACATTTAGTGTAGAAACGTGTTCATTCATTTAGTTAACTCCATTATTATATAAAGGAAGTCTTTGGCAATGTATGGTATTGTTGTGTAGAAAAAGGACTGGTTCATCATGTATGGCATGTTCTTTTGGGCATCTCACACCAAGTGACTCCTTGTATTGTGCTGTCACAATGTGTCAAGAAAATAACCTGGGAAATAGGCTGTAATTAAACTTCTGGTCTTATCAGGAGGCTAAAACCAGAAGAGTATGTGTTTTATTATTCAGGGTTTATAATGTCATTTAGAAATATATTCTAAATAAAAATTATATATATTCGTTGTTTTGGTTTTATTTTTTTGCGGTACGCGGGCCTCTCACTGCTGTGGCCTCTCCCGTTGCGGAGCACAGGCTCCGGACGCGCAGGCTCAGCGGCCATGGCTCACGGGCCCAGCTGCTCTGCGGCATGTGGGATCTTCCCAGACCAGGACATGAACCCGTGTCCCCTGCATCGGCAGGTGGACTCTCAACCACTGTGCCACCAGGGAAGCCCCAAAATTATATATATTTAAGGTGTACAACATGATGATTTGATATACATAGACACAGCAAAATGACCAACTAATTAACATATCATCTCCTCACATAACTACCAATTTTTGTCTGTGACGAGAGCACCTGAAAACTACTCTCTTAGCTTATTTTCAGTATTCATCACAGTATTGTTAACTCTGGTCATCATGCTCGTATAGTAGGTCTCTAGACTTATTCATCCTGCATAACTGCAACTTTATGCCCTTTGACCAAGATCTTTCCATTTCCCCCATCCCCTATTATGCCATTTTTAAGCTGACAAACTTCTCCTATTGTTTTTTTATTATTACTGTAGTGGTTGTTCTTTCTCCTAGCACAATATCTATTCTTTTCTTTCACAGCACTTATCACAGTTTGTTTAATGTATATCTGCTCTATATTCTCAGCTGGTAGTATGGAGACTGACACAGAGTAGGTACTGAATAGTTACTTACTGCCGAAATGCAATAAAAACTAGTGTCTGTTACTTCAGTGAGTGTTTACAATGCCGCACACACTGTGTGCCGTTCTTTCCAAATATCAGTAACTGGTCTTCACAAAGAGTAGCCAGTCAGTTACATAGTTTTCATATAAAAAACTATGGATTAAGGTCTCAGTACTAATTATACCAGTTTAGTACTTTGTTTAGTTCATGTCTCCTAGGTCCTTGTCTCTAAGTGACACAGGTGACCCTATTTTTAAGTAAGCAATTTCTAGACACCTTTGAGGTCATCATAAACTACAGAAAGTATTTTATAAAGCACTGAAGACTGGACTTCTCCCTCTTTGGATCTACATACCACCAGTGTGTCACAATGTTATCCTCTCCAGGCTTGTCCCCTCAGACCTCAAAAAAGTATCAGATGATCTCCTGCTTTTAGTCAGTTTACCATATGTATTGAGCATTAGCTGAACAATCATTCAATATTTTTGCAGAAACTGCTCTGGAAGAAGAAACATAAGTTGAATTTTTCATTGGCTACTTATGATTTCACATATATATATAAAATCTAAAACTGTAAAGGCAAGGCAAGGGAGAATGAACCACTTGGAAAAGCTTTAAAGACTAACACACTCCTTTACAGTTTGCCCTCCAAGTTTTCTGTATGTTTTCTAGGCTGAGCAGACAATGTCAGAAACCACAGAAATAACTTTAATCTAGTTATAATAGTTGGTAAGAAGGAGAATGCTCTGGTGGTTTAGAGGAATAAAGGAAATCCAAATCAAGATAAGGAAACATACTAAACAAGTGATTCGCTAAATTGGTTTACATTCGGCTCACTAAGAGATTTCTTTCTAGGTAGGTCCAAGAGACGCAAAATTTAAAATGTAACTAATACCACTGTACCAGTGATGAATAGAGAATGTATCTTGTGCCAAGGGCTGGGTAGGATTTCCCTGTGGAGGCTAGAGGAGCATGGGCAAACTGGCTCTGCCAAGTGCAAGTAACTAACTGAATGAATGAATGGAGGAATGAATGGATAAATGGTGAGAAATGCCCTCCTGATGTTGTTTCATTTGAAATCAAGCTTGTAAGAAGCATTAAAAAAATCCAGCTACAGTTTGTAAATGATTTTTTTAAGGTGGGGGAAATAACCTCAAGAAAAAGAGAGAGAAAGGAAACAAAATATTTTTTATAACAGCTGATGTGCTGCTGTAGTGAGGATTGAGACCATTTTCCTAAGACTGAGAGAGTAAACACACAGTTTTCATTAAAAGTGCCTTTCCCATAACTGGTCCATAAGCATTTCCCATGACTCTGCAGTTAAGTATCTTGGCTGGAAGAGGATCTGGCCATTAGAAGGAGGGCTCTAGATATGCAGAGTCCAGCCGTGCTGAGAGACTTGGCACCTTTATATGCTACTTCCTAACAACAACCCCAGCATAAAATGTCATCAGAAGCCTGCATAAACATTGGACTTAGATTCACATAAATTATTTCTGTCCTGAGGTGCTTTATGCCAAAATTTAGTAAAAACAACACTTTGAGTAAACAGAATTGGCATATCAATGTAAGAATATTAATCCAACAAATGATCATAGAAAAATATAATCAAAAGCACACACTTGTAAATCGTGCAGTGATGTGAGAGGTTTACCTTGTGTCTCTGAGTTTTTGTTGAACATTTCCATACAGTTCCTTCAAGCTGACATTGCCAAAATGCTTTGAATTATCAGTTGCTTTATGGAATTGCAGTCTTTGAGTTTCATTAAAACACTTAGGAATTATTTTAATAATCATATGTGATTAGTGCCTTTTCAGTGCTGAATCTACAAATTCATTTTAAGAGTAAACATTGGGACAATGAAATATAATGCCAAATATGATTGCCCCTGTCAGAAAATACATTGTCTTATTTTATTAAAAATCACCAACAAAATACCATGAACAAAACATACAGTTTCTATTTATGGGCATTTTCTATTCTGCAATACCATGGTGTTTGCATGCCACAAGGTTGTATCTAGCAGAGTTCTCATTTTGCCTGGGGTATGTACATAAATAGAGAGTTATAGAATCCTTTTTTTTATGGGCACACATCTTATTATGTACAGCTTCCCCCAAAGTCCTATTTGGATTTTTGCTAATATAACAGTGCTCACACCATCAGTGCTGAGTATTTATAAGAGAATGAAGATTTCCTGAAAATGATGATAATTTAACTATTAGCAATAATGGCATTATAACATTTTCAGTGATCCATTTGGCTTTAAGTACTTATTAAATAATATTTATTCCTAAAATATGTACTTACAAAATTAAATGAGATTGCAACATACAATAAAAAGACAATTCTCTCTGAACTCCAATTGATTCCATTCCTCACAGATACCTCTCCTTGTGTTCATTCTGCTTTTACTGTTTTCTCCTCTCTCTTTGAACCCTCAGCTCTTCTCTCTGATGTGTTGATATGCTTTTCCCCAAAGCTGCTCACTTTATCCACTTTCTCTACCCACTCGTCCCCTTCTTGTTATTCTCTCATTCCCTACTGACATGGGAATAATAGGATCCCAAGGCTGTCCTTACAGTATAATCAAAGTATGAATTTCCAGGAGCTGGAAATTGCAGACCATTTTTATTATGTTTCTATAATAAAGCCAGGTAATATCGAGAGAATTAAAATGGCTTTTCCCTAGCAGATAACTTGGTAAACATTTCTTCCCTTGGTTCTATTGTTTTAAGAGACTGGGAGCTGAAAAGGGGAATAGATTCACCACTTCTTTTTCTGGAAACACCTCTGTCTTTTACATGATATATATTCCCCTAGATCCTGGGAATATGTTGTAAACTTGTAACAGATGGTGATGAAGCTTCACATTTCTATACAATATATTTTTTGGGACTCTGCACCTACTGTACGTATCTTTCAGGGAAAATGACCTTGAATGAATAAAGTCATAGTCTGAAGGAAAAACACCCCACAGATAGACTAGCATAGAAATGATGAGTCAAATGGGTTTTGTTTTGTTCCCCTCAGTAAGATGAAATAATTTCAAATGGAAAACAGAATGTTGAAATATAGGAATCAAAGGTCATCTGAACACTGGAGGTGTGTCTGTTAATTGTTCCAGGAAAACCAGTTAGGCATATTCTGTGCTGAACAGATACACGTGGAAGATGGAATATCACCATGTGCAAGTAGAAACGCTGTTTGCTTCACTTGGGTAATGTTGGGGGCTTACCAAAATATGTTCTGGCACAAAATCTACCAGCATGAATGTTAGGAGGGTTCTAACACTGTGAGTGCTGATATTTTATGAATGTTTTATCACTGGCGAGAAAACAAGAAGTTTGCAATTGAATCAACAACATGTCAGACAGAAAAAAATATTAAAAAAAGAACATTAGTGGGAATTATTGATGTCCCTACTGTGAAAACAAACTGAAGTTAATAAGAAACTTGATCCTCTTAACTGATTAACAAAAGTCAAATTTTAATTTCATAGCTTGTCAGTGCTGTTAACTTGAGCACTGGTTGTGTAGAGGGTACAGTATTGGGGGAAATTGCTGTATATTCAGTTACCCACCTCTTTTTTCGACAGCTTCAATGCACTGCTTTACAAACCGCGGAACTGTGGAATTTTCACGTTCACACACTGTGTGCAGATGAGAGCCAAAAATTTGATCTGCAAAAGAAACAAAGATGAGCTTCATTAAAATCCAAGCTTGCGTTGTTCTTTAATTTGATTCTGTTTCCATATCCACTGAATGATGAAATCTGCATCTTGCATAGGAATCGATTTTTTGCTTTAATTCCAAAGTGTCTATTGCAGACATACAAAGACCATAACTCCCTTCTCTATGGAACAGGACTCCGGCCCCAGAGAAAGAAAACTAACACTCTGCCATCGATTAGGCAGGGATGACTGAGTAATTTATAGTCTCTCTGGGCTTAACTTTGTTGTCTATAAAATAATGACAAGGAATTAAGAAAACTTCTATAAAATAATTAATCTTAGTGAATTGGTGTCTTAGTGTTTGAGAACAAATTTGTCAATGGTTATCAAAATTACGATGTTGTTAGTATATGCAGAAGATTCACCCTGTGGCTCAATGATATTCGAAGAAAGCAAGTTCCCGGAGACTTACTTGGAAGTGAATTTCTTCACATCTCTCCTGCCTTGAATGCCCTTCCTCTTCTCTAATCTAAGTATCCCCTTCCTTTTAGGGCTCAGCTCAGATGGCTCTTTCTCCATAAACTCTATCCTTCCTATCTCAGCTTTATGTCTCCTGTAACATAGGTTCTTTGGAATACCAGTTCTTCAGGATGTTAATAGGCGATTTTGGGGAAAAAGCCTGTAATCAAAAATGGTTTAGCCACATTGGGTTAAACAAAGTTAAACAGGTTTCTTTCATGTGTACTTATTTTTAGAGCCTGTGTTATGCCAGTGTGCACTGGGAATCTCCAGGCGGGACTGGAGGATGCATTATTTCCCAAACTTATCTGAGTAAGATCCTTTTATTTCAAAGGGCATCTCTCCAGACTAATGTTTCCCAGAACACACTTTGTGAAATTCTAGCCTAGCCCTCTCATTTGGAACATGATTTATGCTACCTTGCATTGTGTATTTACACTTATAATATATGGAATGTATTTTCTCAAAGCAGATTCTGAGTGCTGCATTGCTTATATGTTCTTACGGTTACCAGTGCCTAGCACAAATTTGGGTCCACGGCATTCACGCAAAGATTTTTTAAAACTGTGTTAAAATATGTGTAACATAAAAGTGTCCATTTTAACCACTTTTATGTGTACAGTTTAGTGGCATTAAGTACATGTGCATTGGTGTGCGACCATCACCACCATCCATTTCCAGAACCTTTTTAAACAGCATAGATGTTGATTACTGATAATGAAACAAATATTTAGTAGGTTCAAGGGCTTCCCCTCTACCATAGAATGAAATCCAATTCCCTAACATCACTTCCAAGGCAGTAAACGACCTGACCTTCCACCAATTAACTGATTTCATTTGCTTCCTCTCTACTCTTTCCCGCTCATCACTTGCCTGCCACCACTCTGTCGACGTTGCTGATTCATGCTCTGCCTCAGGGACATTGCACTTATTATTTCCTCTGCATGGAGCTCTATTGTCCTAGCTCTCTGATCAAATGTCACCTTCTTATTGTAGCCTTTCCTATCCACCTTTAAATAAAACCTGGCAACCACTGCCAATAGAACTCTCCATGCTGCCCCACCTTACTTTTCTTGGAGCACTTTTCTCCACCTGACATATTAGATTGATATGTTTACTGGTTAGTTGCTTCCCTTGCTTAGAATGCAAAACCCAGGAGAGTAAGGACTATTCCTATTTCCTTTATTACTGGATCCCCAGTAACTCGACAATGTTTGGCATACATTAGAAGTTCAATAAATATTTATTGAATTATTGACTGTAAGACAGCATCTTAATCATCAGTGGAGGTCTTCAATGCATTTAAAATATATTTTTAGCAGAAGTGGGGAGAAAAATATAAAATGCAGCATAACAGAATGCTAAATGATGCATTATTACAAAGGGGTAGTCAACAAGGACTGTGGTGAGACTTCAAGAAAGTCACGATTTTCATCCATTTCTCAGAAAAGGTGATGGCTTGAATTGAGAACTTAGCAGAGAGGGAAAGAATTAAGGCTAAAACACCAATAATAATGACTTCAATATGGAAATGTGCATTTTTTGCAAGAGAGAGAAAGAAGATAAGCTCAAAACACAGTAACATAGTGTAGAGAAGTGGGAAATAATCATAGGTATTTCCTTTGAATAGCTGGTCAAGTAACAAAGATTTGTTCAAAAACAGTGAGTCACCACTATAAGAAAGGATAAAATAAAATATTACTTAAGAAAAATAATCCAAAACTTCAGATTTGATCATTTAATTTGGCCAGAGGTTACGGTCAGGGGGAACTGTTATAGAGTAGAAAATCCTTTAATAGTAATCATAATTCAAATGAATTTCACAAATATTTATTATCTTCTATACTTGTAGTGATGAAGTAGGCATATTAGGTTGTGAAAAAGATATCAAGAGGTCATAATACTGTAGGGCTGAAAGAAATATTCAAATAATATAAAAAATAGACTATAACAGGTATCATAAAAGGTACTCAGTGCTAAGGAGGATGTTCTATAGTATCGAGTTTTTTGTGTCATGTAGTGCAGATGCCGTGTTTGGTGGGGGCAGAGTGGAGGGAAGTTTATGAGATGGAGATCATTCCAAAAAGATAGATTCCTGAATGGAGTGGTGTTAAAATCTGGAGAGAGGTTTCTTTTGTTTATTTTTTTTTCTTCTGATAGGTAGATACAGGAAGATGAAGATGAAGGCACTCTAGTGTATTTACTGTTTCATTCACTCACTTATTTGCCAAAAAAAAAAAAAAAAAAAATTCTGAGGGCCTGCTCTGCATCAGGAACTAGGAATGGCACCGGTAACACAATAACCAAGACTCAATTCCTATACTCTAAAAGTTTCTTGACTAGTGCGGGCATCATATAAGTAAACAGGTAAGAACATATCGTGAAAAATATTATACCTGGGGAAGCACAGATACATGTGGCAGGGCAACCTGAACAGCCTTGACTGCACATGGAAGACTTCCCAAAGAAGAAATGAATCCTCGAGGATAAGTAAGACTTAGATTGGAGAGGTAAGAAAAAGGACAAAAAGGACATTTGGAGAAGATGGAGGAGAGGCAAACAAACACATCAATGATGAGAAGAGTGATGAGGAGGATGTGGTGTGCTGAGAAAAACATTCACTCTTTCTTATTTAGAAAAATCTTGATGTATTAAGCTTTCAAAGGAGATGAAGATTATGTTATGTCTTAAATATTAAGTCAGTATTAAATATTAAGTCAGTATTAAATATTAAGTCAGGCAGGTAATTATTTGAGAGTGTGCAAATACCATCGATTTCTTATACACATGCTATTCCCCTCCCAACTTCTTTCTTGTTCTTTTTTTTTTTTTCTTAGAAGATGTTGGGGGTAGGAGTTTATTAATTAATTAATTTATTTTTGCTGTGTTGGGTCTTCGTTTCTGTGCGAGGGCTTTCTCTAGTTGTGGCAAGCGGGGGCCACTCTTCATCGCGGTGCGTGGGTCTCTCACTATCGTGGCCTCTCTTGTTGCAGAGCACAGGCTCCGGACGCGCAGGCTCAGCAGTTGTGGCTCACGGGCGTAGTTGCTCCGCAGCATGTGGGATCTTCCCAGACCAGGGCTCGAACCTGTGTCCCCTGCATCGGCAGGCGGACTCTCAACCACTGCGCCACCAGGGAAGCCCCTTCTTTCTTGTTTTTAAAGTCCACTCATAAGACAGAACCTGAAAGTGTTCTCCATTGACTTCTGTTTCCCCTGTAGCTTTAGTTAGTTTAAATTAGATAGTTCTGGTTGGTAAAATGTAAGGGAACGTGACTTGGGAATCTACAAGAGAAGATTTTTTTCCCTGATAAACGGAGAGGGGTATATGAAGACATTCTTTCTTTCTTCCTTCCTGCTTTGAACATCACTGTGCAATCATGCAATGCCTGGAGCTACTGCTGCAATGTTGTCACCACGAGGCAAGAAGCTTGCAAACAAAAGCTAAACATGATTAAAAAAGAAGGTACAAAAACCTGAGACCTCAACAATATTGTTGAACTTTTAAACCTATCCTAAAACACATTCTCTAGACTTCCTGTTATATGAATATAAATATAATAATAATTAAATATAATATAAATAATTTTTAACTGGGTATTCTATCACCTGTAACCAAAAGGTCCATAAAAAAATGGGAGGCACAGATAGTGGGGAAGACTGAACACAAAGAGATTTGTTAAGAGGCTAATGTGATTGCTTGGGAAGACCAGAATCAGGATAGGCTTGTGGTAAATTTAATCATCATTGAGAATCCATCTCATCTTCTCTGAGTTAGATTCATACATTCACTACCTCTGCCATCTGCCTGTGTAGTAAAACTCACTAGAGTGGGCAACATTTTCCTCATTTCACTGCTATAGGGCTTGGCCATATGACTTGCTTTGGATAACGTAGCATGTGTAGAAATGATGTGTCAATTCAAGACTGAGGCCTTCAGACACATTACAGATTTCTACTCATCTCCTTGCTTCTTCACTATTGCCAAGACAAGAGTTTCCCTGGGTAGCTGCTGCGCCTTCAGTCTGGGCTCCAGAGTAAATACATATAGCACAGAACTGAGGTCAACCCTCAGTGAGGAGACAAGTCCAGTCAGACCTACAACTTAAAGCAGAGCTGTCCATTCAAGCCTGCCGTAGACTGACCCACAGACACATGAAAAATACGTGCTTTTTGCAGTTTGCCACTGAGATTCTATGTTTGTTTGTTAGGCATCAATAGCTTACTGATAAAGATGATAATAGGAGTCTGGATTTTTGGTGATCTAAGCTATGCTGTGAGAATGAAAACAGAGAGTTGACAGGACATGGAAACCAAAACTGGGGAGCAAATAAATAGAGAAAAAAATCTAAATTTGGTTAGAGCGTGGAAATATGCATTTGTTTAGAGTCAATCCTAGGAAGGAGTCTCAAAGGAAATTTCTCTCACCTTAAAATTTAAACTCATTATGTTTTATGTTATATTATGGCATTTCTTATTATGTATTCTCTCCAGATCAATTCAATTCTATTTAATTCAATTCAGCAAATATTTCATAAGCACCTACTATACGCAGGGCATTGTAAAGAATGCAAAGATTGACATTCATCCACATGCCCACTGTTGTCCAGACGGTGTGCTCCATCCTAAAGATGCAATGATCCATGAAGCATGATCTCCCACAGTGTAGGGGGAAGAACAGCTCTCAAAACCAGTTATAATATGATGTGATTAGTGCTATTGCAAGGACGCTCAATAATAAATAGCGAAGATATATTTAGCCAGGCAAGGGTCAAAGTACGTTATATATTTTAACTTATTTAATCTTTATAACAATCCTTAACACTTTGGTGGTAGATACTATTACCATCCTGATCTTATAGGAGAGAAAAATGAGGCACAAAGATATTGAGTTGTTTGTTCATAGTTACAAAACATCAGGCTCTGGGGAAAAAAAAAAAAGATAAGGACCTGAACTAAGACAACGAAGAGATGGGGTGATTCAGTGGGATTTGTAAACTGGATGCGGGAGGTGAGCCAACCCACCAGGCAAAGAGGACTTTCAGGTTTTTTGCTTGGTTGAAGGAGACTAAGATGCTGAAAACTGATGGTTTGGAGAAGAAAAGAGAGATTGATGTTTAGAAGTTAGGATAGCATTTCAGACCCAGCAAAACACTGATGGGACATCCAGGTGAAATTCAGAGACTATTGCTGATCATAAGGAAAATGGCTTTCATAGAATGAAACTGAGAAGCAGATGTTTGTGGTAAAGATTTGAAGAGAAGGTAAGAAGTAGAGGTAGCAAACAGACCCCCTTTTTTAGAAGTTTAGTGGTGGGAATTCACTAATTATAAGGAAAGACGGGACTTGGGGAAAGATTTTCATTTGGGGTGGATAGGAGAGAATTTCAATTGCAGAGTGTTTCTGATTGCCAGAATGCTCTAGAGGGGGTGAGACGCCCTCTTGGCTGTTTTTGGTTGCTATAATGCCTGGGGTGGGGGAGGTGTGCTACTGCCACTTACTGGGTGGTCCAGGTAAGTGCAGGCAATCCCTCACTGGGAGAGAAAACAATCCCTCCCTGATTGCCAATAACGCCCTGGGGAAAAAAGAGCTTAGATATGTTGAACTTCATTAGATAGAATGGAGACGTTTGCTTTCACTAGTTACCAGAAAGGTCAAAAAATTCCATCTCACTTATATCCTGTCTTTAAAGTGGCTATACTTACCCAAGGAGGTATGGCTCTGTAGTAGAAGGACCTAGCCTTTCAGGTAAACCTGATTGAATCAAAGGTTGTCATGTGGCCCAAGCTGGGTCAATCCAACTTGTCCTGCAAAAGTTTTAGAATTGGGACACTATAGACTGAGGTGGCATCAGAGATACTACCTGCTCCAGGGATTTGAATTGAAAGGCCGTCTAGATTTAGACACTGCAGGGCAAAAGCAGCCATTTGGGGAGATGGTGATGTGCAGTGAATGAGTGTTACTGAAGCTAATATGCAGACAGAGAGGTGAATGAAACAGACACACCTCAACTTCTCACTTCCTGATGCCTAGGCACCATATATGGTTGCCATGGGGTGCATTAGAAGTTAGAGGGAATTTCAGTTTAATGCAACTAGACAAATTTGGCTAGTACGTGGATAGCATTGTCCACAAGGTTTCGAAGAGGGTTTACAATCACAATAGAAAGGACTAGCCTTGGGAAAATAACTAAATGAGACCCCCTGTTACAGATGATGCTGGTTAGGAAGAGTATGTTGTATGTCTGTTGGTTTTGCTGGCCCTGGAACTATTCTTCTATCCTCCGGTAAGAGCACCCTGGTTTTCCTTTGGGGATGATACTTTCTCATTCTGCTGCCATTTGTTTTGAGTAGTGCTGACCTCACCAGCTCCAGCTCCAGGGATGAACATGCATTTCCTCCCCCGGCCACAGTAATCGGTTCAGACATGAACACATGACCCAGCTGGATCTGGGCAAGCAAATCCTGAGGCTTCCTTTTTTTAGTGCTGCTGGGAAAGAGGAGCCCTCTTTCTATAGGATTTGGTAAACTATGAGGATATGAGTCTAAGCTTCTAGAAGTTATATTGCCAGCTTCTGGGAAAACATACTGGAGAATGAAGCCGACAGAGTGGAAAACAGCTGAGGGATGGAGGAGCTAAATATTCGATAGCATTTTGTGCCCAGAGGTCCAGTCATGCCTGAAGCTATCCTTGTCCCTTGGACTTTTCAGTTAAGTAGTCCAATAAATTCCATTCCTACATTTGCAATTTGAATAAGTTTCTATCAATTACAACTAAAAAACAACTTGACTACAACATTAGCCTTCAACATTACATGGTGAATTATATAACGTGGAGGAGATGGTGTTATACATGAAACGACTTTGCAAAGTCAAAAGTGCTATATCCAAAGGAAGTAAATCATAGAGATTTAGCTTAGACATCATTGTCCAATTTAGGGGCTGTGGTAAGATTGCCACCCATCTGTAACTCTGATACAGTCCAGAGTTTGATACACCAAGGAAGACCATTAAATTATAGGAATGTCTTTGAACCACAGAAACTTCTTTCTTAAAACCCTGTAAAGAAAGGGGGAGGGAGAGAGAAGGTGTTTTGTTTTCATGGCAAGCATTGATGACCTAGCTTTTGCCCCCTAAACTTCCGTGCTTGCTGGGCTGGCACAACATTAAGGATTGTTTCTGCTTTTCCCCTCCTTATGGTATTCCAAAAAAGGGAGCAGTCCCAGAACCCTGAGCTCCCGGCTCCCCATCTATAGTCCCATCTGTGGGCTCACTGGTAATCCTTTATTCCTCTCTTAACAACTTTTTGTATTTAGAAAACACCTCTTGCTAGGGGTGCCAATATTTTCAGAATGCTCTGCACATGCCTATGGCCTTGGCTGGTGTGATCATTACATCTTTGTTCTCCTGCTTCAGCGCTTGTACCAGGGGTGGCAGGCAACACATTGGTTGGAGAAAATCCATTTTCTGTAATTTTTCTTTGAAAGCATCTTTTGGTGAGAAAAACAAATAGACCTTCCACATGACTGCACTTACAAATCACGTTGTTTACATAATGAATTAGAGTTTAACTAGGGAATGGTGGTTTTTAATCTTTAAGCTCTCAAACTTTTGACCGATTTAGTTAGTTCATCAGCATAACCAGGTTAAGCCTCCCAGATCACAAATTAGCTTCATTCTCCCTCATCTCTGCTATGTATTTTTTGACAAAAAATGAAAAGAACACCCAGTAATGGGATCTTTGTCAGTTAGATTCCAAATGAATCAAAACTATGAGGAAAACTACTCAATAGAGGCAGTTAAATGTTCAAATAATGTGACGGTGTTATCATCATTTACGCAGGGAGACAGTCTCCACATGCTTTTCAAAATGATGTTATTCTGCTTTCAGGACAGAGGCCCATTGCGGCCACTCTAGTGAATTTTAAAGAAGAAAACAAAGCACCTAGAACTACATACATGAAGAAATAAAGAGGGGAAGAGAAAACAACAACAAAAAACTGAACTGTTCGGACACACACACACACACACACATATTGGATAATTATTTTGGTAATGAGGCATATTCATCAAGGATTTTGGCTACAATAGAAAAAAATCCACTGTGGCTATCTTAAGCAAAGAAAAATTTATTCAAATGATGGTGAAGGATAGGGGTAGGAGGAAACTCAAAGAATTTACTGAGAACTAAAAGTAATTTATAACTGAATCACTTTGCTGTACACCTGAAACTAACACAACATTGTTAACCAACTATACTCCAAAATAAAATAAAAACAAACAAAAAATTAAAGTAATTTATTAATTCCTCAAAGAAAATACTGGAGGCGAGGGACCAGTCTTGGCGATGTTTAATCCAAGGTTCTCAGGAGATCCACGAAATAAGAAAAAGGAAATAGAGCAACTGCCTTGTAACTTTGAGAGCTGGGTCAGGATGCTATACGCATTGTCACCTCCACCACCAGTACTGTCCTAGCGACTTCTGTTCATCAATTACTCGAGATCTGAAGTTCCAATAGACAATGTCCAACGGGTTGAGATTTTGTCTAAAAAATGGGTTGAAATGAGAAAAAATACAGCCCATGTAGCTTCCATAGTAGGTAGCATTCACTTGGAAATTTACTCCCTCTGGACTGCCACACACATGGGCAGATCATTTCCCAATAGGTTGCTATGAGGGCAGGGCAGTGGAGAGTGGAGGGCTAAAATAATATTCTCAACACAGGTAATTTCAGCGATCTCACTGATTTCATCTTTTGATTTTAAACTGTAAGTGACATTTGCTTTTCCTTTTGGGAGTAGGTTTCCAGACCAAAACTTTCAGATTGCTTATGAGGGAATCGTATTTCTATCCTTATATTTTCTCCACTTCCATTCTTACATTTTTCTCTTCCTCACCTTTAAAATACCCACTATATGAGCCCCCATCATATAACTTTCCCACAACTTTACTGAATAGTTTTGGAGAAATAGGTGATTTAAGTTAAGAACTATAGTTTACTGATGGCTTATGTCTTTGAATTAAGATGCGGAAAAATACGTTTAATGCTAAAACACTAGCACTGAACTTAATCTATCTTAAGTGCTTCGGAAGGTACCGCATTGTCTTATGATGTCTCAGGGCTTTGATTAAAAATATCAGCTACTGCTTTTCGTTACATAGATATCAAAAATTGGGCTGATACTCCGTTGAGTCTCTAATATACACTGAAAGTAAATCTCTCTCATTGCCTTGTTTACTTGTGATTTCTTTTCTCATAAGAGGCAAGTACAGGGAAAAGCTTAATTATTTTAACTTTTAGGTAGTTTGGAATCTAAATAAATAGGAATTTAAAGTATATACACTTCTGTGTATAGTTCCCCCCCACATGTTTATTCATATTTTTGGATCTCATCTACTAACAGACTTTAAAGTCGCTGGTGGAAAATGATAATGTCTACTCCGGAAAGGCTGGCCTGGAGGAAACTGGCTTAGGCTCTAGAGAGAAGATCTTCTCAAACAAGGGTAGGCTGGGGTCTGCAGCTTCCAGTAGACATTAGACAGTTGGCTGCAGGGGTGGCATCCTTTGACAAGATCGGCCCAAAGATGAGTGTCAGAGACAGGCTAGCTGCCATCCAGACGGTATGGTGAGTTCTTCCCCAGTCCTTTCCATGTTTTCTCCTTCTTCCCTTTTCAGGCTTCCAGCCATCGCCACCTTTCACAATTTCACCCTCAACCCCAAACAATGCTTCTATGAAGTACCTTTTGGCCCCTTGCTTTAAGCTCCTAAACTCATTAAAAATAGATCTCAACTCAATTTTGGTCCAGTTAATGCAACGGACACATTGGTGGGTCCACTAATCAGGAAGGAATTTGTATCTTAAATGAAGAGTTTATTAACCCAAATGTAACAAGGAGAATAAAATTTTTCTGTATTTGTCTCCCCCAGGCAACACTTTGCCCTATACTTCTCCTTACCTCTGCTTACCCAGAGCAGCACAACACATGAATTACACACATATACACACACCCCCTCCCCTTATATGTGTGTGCACAGAATCACAATACTAAAGAGAATGGTTTGACCAAGTGAATGTTACTGCATTTTTGTATTCATCCATTCAATCTATCCATCCCTGAATATTTTTCAGTGCCTTCGGAGGATGGAATAATGAACAGAACACTCTCTGTCTTTACACAGCCTGTATGTAAATGGAGGAAACAAACACATAAAGACATTAACATGGAATGCAATGTCAGATGGTGATAGGTGCTATGAGAAAATGAAGCATGGCAGGGAGATAGAAAGAGAGAGGTGTTGTCAGGGCAGACATTTGCTAGACAGTGGCATTGAGCAGAGACCCAAAGAAGTGAAGGCATGAGCCATACCAATACACAGGCAGAGCATCTCATCAGAGGAGTAAGTTGCATACCCTGGAGAAGCAGCAAGAAGGCCGGTGTGGCTGGAGTGAAATGATAAACAGGAAGTATGGCTGAGGATGAAACTGATAAGGTAGCCTGGGGGACAAAGCAGGTAGGACCCTATAGGTCACAGGAAGGGCAATAGATATTATTTTAAGTATGATTTTATTCTAAGTAATTGGAAATTATTGAGCAGGAAAGTGACTTAAAGTGATTTATGTTTTTAAATGATCTTTCTAGTTGCCATGTGGAGGTTATATGTAAGGGCATCAGGAAAAGAAGCAGAGAGGCCAGTTAGGGGGCTGGTGAGATAGTCCAGGGAGAGATGATAGTGCTTGGGTAGGGTGGTAACAGTGGAAGTAACTGAGAGTGGTTGAATATAGAATATATTTTTAAGGTGGGATTTGTTGATGAGAGTAGAAGAGACAGAATAGCATGGAGGGTGACCCCGGCTGGCAAAGAACAGAGGTATTTCCTGAGGTCGAGAACACATGGAAGCCATTCGGAAGCCAAGGGTTGCTCTAGGTAAATGTGAGCTGTCTACCAAACATCCTAGGAGATGTCAAATAGATGTTTGAACATGCAAGACTAGAGTTTCAAGGGTCTGGAGTTTGAAGCTGAAGTACTAAGTTTGGAAAGCTTGCAGATGGAATCTGAAGCCACAGGGCTGGAATATTTCAGCAATAGTGCTCAGTAGTCTGAAGGAGAAGGAAAAGAAAAGAGAAGTCCAAAGACTTAACATAGGAGTAGCCCAACACTGTGAGGCTGGTGGGAGGAGCAGGCTCGACCGAAGGAGCACCCATGGGCAGAAGACTTTCCACAAGAAGGATGAGAAATTGTAAATAAATAGCAATTCTAAAACCACTGAAAGATTTCATGTCCTGCTTCCTTTCTTTCCTACCCTCTTTTAGGCAATAACAAAGCAGAGCGAAGTAAGGTGATCTCTATCTACCAGAGATAGTTCACAGTCTCCTTGGAAGGTATTAAAATATTCAACCACTGAAATTACAGTTTGGGGATAAAGAAAAGAGAGGACTAATTCAGAATGAGGAAGACAGGGATGGATTTATGGAGTTGGTAACTTTGAGATGGAGGACTAAAAATGAATAGAAGTTTACAATATAGAGTAAGCTGGAGAAGAATATTCAAGGTGAAGGAAGCTTTACACAGTAGAACAAGATCAATGTAATTTCTTCCTCTTTCCTATAGAAATAGATGTACTTCTATTGCATCCTATTACACTCCCTTCTGGATGCCAAGTGAAATATATATGAATGAGTGAATGAATGAATGAATAAATGAATAAGGGAATGTATAAAAGAAAGTGACTTTTATGTAAAAATTGTGCCACGGTCACTTGAGTATGAAAGAAATATATTTCAGTTTAGTTTGCATTAGTGCATTCTGGATGACTGACATGGCCAAATTTTGCTTAGCAAAGACTGATTATTTACATTTTGGGTTGACAATACTTTCTGGTTTTCCTTTGCCTGTCCTCATTTTATTAGAATTACACAGGGGTCTACAAAAGGAAAAGGGAATAAAATTCAAAGATGTCAAACTTTGCTACCTTAACCTTATTTGTGTACATTTTATGTTTTTAAAATAGAAAACTGTCCATGGAATTCAACTGCTCAAGCACACAACTTACTGCAATTATTCTGAAGTTAAAACTTTTATAGGTTGGGTTGTCTACTTACTTTACTTAGTAGGAACTTCACTGCAGTTAAAATTACTGTGAAATCAGTACTTTTATTTCTGTTTGAGTGATGAGACTAAGAAGAAAACTTGATACATAAAATTTATTCAGATATTTGATTGAATTAATTCTAAATGATTTAATAAAATTACCTTTTTAGCTCAAACAAATATGGACTAAAGTTGGAAATGTCATTCAGTGATCGATAAAAGTTGAAAGTTTCTTCTAGGGTGGAGAAGGTGTGGAAATTTTGAGTCACTCTGGATTTAAGTAAAATCTAGGAAAGAACAATGTACTTTTCCAGATATCAGCATAGATTTGTTAGAATCCCAGGTGGTAAGACTTCAATTTATTTGCATGAATGCATAGTTCAATAAGAAAAGATTCAAATTTAGTTGGAGTAAAACTGCTTAATGATTTCAAATATTACGTGTAATATATTAATATAACGGGTTTGAATATCTATAATGGAGTCTCTTTCATTTGGGTCTTAAGGGTGTTCTCACAGCAACTAATGCTGAGTGCTAGGTACATGCTGAAGCACCTAAGAGGAAAGCACTTTAGGTTAAAAGCACTTTCTCTTCTCAGCCTCGGGTTAAAAGCTATTTCAGGATTCTGTTAAAGGCATTCTTTGGTCCTCAGCTTCAGCTTAAAAGCTGCTTTGAAGAAAAGTGCTTTGAGGCAGGTAAAGGATTTTATAATAAACCATATTAAGAGCTGGGGAATCGTGTGGTTCTCTGGAAGTGTTGGCTAGCTCCATGGAGGTGTGGTACATACTCTGCGCAGGTTTGCCTGTTCCCTGTGGTCCACGGATTATTTTATGCAAAGAGACTGAAAAACATTTCCAGGAATATAATTGGAGAGAAGGGGTTATGAGCCCAAATTTAGTAGTCCATGATGCACACATTTCCGAAAACGTTTTGTCTCTTTTGGGTTTCCAGTCAAACACGGTGTGTATCTCTTTTTCGGCCCTTACTGCAGAAAGCAACTATGCAGTAACGTTTCTAAAACACCTTATCCTGTCCCGAAGCTGTCCACAGAAATGAGTAAATAGATATCTCCCTGGGAGATGCACTTTGCATATTGCACATGAAGATGCAATATCAGTTTATTTCATACTCTTTATTTATATAACTTTCCCAGCTAACAGGGCCTCCCATGGGGGGATGGGCACACTTCAAGATAAAATGGAGTACCTCAGTTGGGTCTGCCTACTGAATTGGCAGAATCATGGTCACCACCCAGATGTCTAATTGCAGGTATTGATATTCGTTGGTGAAAACACAGTGACTTTTGAGCCTGTGGAGGTCAATGGGAATTCTGAGAGATGGCAAAATGGTTCATGTAACCCAGTTGAGTCCCAGGGAGTAGATCTGAGTTCTGTTGAGGAAAGGGCCTCAGACAGTATGGAAAGAAGCTGTTTTCTCACTTTGTGAGATTCAATGCCTAAGCGCTATTACTTCAGGACCTAAAATACCAAGTGAAATATGCAGGTGGCTGGGGAGAAGAGCATTCTTCCTGTTTGCTCTGGAGACAGAGTGAACCCAGAAATGCAGTGGAACCAAAGGAATCAAAGCACTGTATGGCACCCAGAAGTTTTTGTAGGTTTGGAAACTCCTGGACAGTACCTAGGCAGTGAAGCAGGCATCGACTGGAAGATGCTGGCTGCCTGTGGCCTGGTGAGGTGCCTTCCTTGGCCAGTTTGTAGGCAATGGGATATCAAAGAAGAAGAATCAAAGGAGAAGAACATGAGAAGGGCAGTTCTCCTCAGATGTGATACATTCCAGGTGCTCCCAGAAATAGCTAGGGAGAGCTTGGAAACAGAGACAGGCTGAATTGTTATGATTGTACAGGTGGGAGCCGTGACTTGTGATAACTGTGCCTTAATGTCGGTGTTACTTCCCTCATATTCACAGGCTGCTGGGGCATGGCCCATTGAGGTTATACAGGAATTAAGTAAAATTAATTCCATAATATAGCTTTCTAATACAATCAGCCCTCCACATATGCAGGGATGCAGAACTGGCAAATACAGAGGAACGACTGTACTATGGCATTTTATATACTGGACTTGAGCATCCTCAAACTTTGAATCTGCTGGGGTCCTGGCACCAATCTTTTGTAGATAGTAAGGGACAACAATATATATTTCCAATGGTCTTTTAAAATGGAGCCAAGTTGGCAGGGTATGGACATGAAGGTTTTTTTTTTTTTTTTTTTGATATAGAATACTTCTTCCTAGGCAGTGTCTAATTTTGAAGGAAGGAATCTCACATTATACATCTTCATGGGCCCAGTATCCAGCCCATCACTTACCACATGGTGGGTCTGGGTCTTCAATAAATGTTCATCAAATAAATAAAAATATATAATGGGTACTGAGTGAATAATAAAATTGCGTATAAAATAAAGTACAAGCTCCTTAGCCTGGCACTATGCAAGACACCTGCCACAACGACCTCTCATCGAACCCTCTACGTTTCATCGACGCCACCATTCCCCATGCTTTCCTACAATTGGGCACCTTGGATGGCTTACCCATTTCCTCACATATCCAAATGCTCTAAGTCAAGACTCAGCTTAAAGACAATAGAATAAAATAAATATTAATCTTACCCACACTTCTTCCACTTGTAATTTTCCCAAATCTACAACCTGAATGTCCCTGGAAGCATTTGACATATTATGCCGTATTTGTTGTACGTTTTTCCCCCTCACTCACTTCTTGGGGGATTCTGATTTACGTAACTTTGTATCCTCTTAGAACACAGTGATTTACAGAATATGTATGAGTAGGCAATATGAAAAACCATCAAAGCATAAAGAAATGTAAGCACAGTTCTTTTTTTTTTTTTTGCAGTATGCGGGCCTCTCACTGTTGTGGCCTCTCCCGTTGCGGAGCACAGGCTCTGGACGCGCAGGCTCAGGGGCCATGGCTCACGGGCCCAGCCGCTCCGCGGCATGTGGGATCTTCCCGGACTGGGGCACGAACCCGCGTCCCCTGCATCGGCAGGCGGACTCTCAACCACTGCGCCACCAGGGAAGCCCAAGCATAGTTCTTTATTCTCATCATTGGATACCGCATGCAATGCTACAAGCACAGTGTGAGGCACACAGAATGCTCAACATGTTGGCTTTTTTAATGCAATGTCACAAAAATCTCACCATATTTTATCTGGTTTGCAATTTTCAGAATACCTACTCTGCATTCAGGACAAGGTGCACTTGCAATATGTAATGCGATAATAAGAGTAGAATTAGGAGTATAAGAAGGGATAGTTATTACTTGCTACGCTGATTGTTCTTTACACGGTATCAACATTCCTAAAAGGCATTATCTGGAAAGTGTTAAGACAGAAAATTTCATTACCTTGCCCTAATTCACAAAAAATAAGTAGCAGAGCCAAGACTAGACTTCAAATCTACTTCAAAATTCAGCCATCTTTAGGGCTTAATGACTGCAATACATTGTTTCCCTGAGTAAAGGAGAATACATATAGCTCTTTCAAATAGCACAGGGAGAGTTTGTCACTACTATCTCATCACTTCACACCACATGTCTCCAGACCCAATAGGGAAAATAGTCTTTCATATATTTCATTATTTCAAGTGTTCTTTATGGACTTAAATATCACACAAAACTAAGTACAGTTTTGTATTCAAGTATCTCTTTTTCCCAAGAATGTATGGCATTGCTGCGTTTCTTGGTAGATATTCTTGGAGTCTAGGATTCTAGGCTGGTGATAATGGAGCCAACAGCCTGGGACCCTTGTCCAGCAGAGGCTGCCTCAACCACTCCTAGCCTCCAGATAGTGTGGCAAATGGATTAGCACAGACTCCTTCTAGCAGATCTCAGTTGAGTGTCTGCCATTTAGCTCAGTAGGCGAAACTGAAGCTCAATACACATATCCATGGCAGCTTCTCAGAATCAGAGAACTGCATCTGGGAGACAGAAGCCTCCTCTGGGCTTTTGGTAGTGCTCATACTATAATAACTGATTGTAGGAACAAATGGCTTTGGATTAGCACATGGAAGTATTTTCCACTAGAACTTTACGCAAAAGTACTTACTGCCTTCTCCAGAATTCCTCAGATTAGATGTCCCACCTCCTTAACTTTCTCCAATGTGCTATTTATTCTCTACCTTCTTTCTGGTCCTGGACCAGGGTTGTGGTCTTTGTTTCCCCCACTATTTACCTCCTACCGATCAGTCCCCTCTGAGGTCACAGTTCCCTGGCCAGGGTTTCTGCTTCCCATTCTGTCCTCCGCGATGCAGCATGGGACAGGCGTATATCTACTAATGTAGTGCCCTGGTATGTGGCACCGTATGGTCACATTTGGAAAGCTTATATTCCTACACTGCATAGCCACCCTTGAAATACTTTCTCCATATTACTGTGGCATCTTGAGTTGAACATAACCTCACACACAGATGTAATTGTCTCTCCTCCTGTGTGATGGACAGCTTATTTCTAGCCAATATTACTTTTCTTCAATATTATTCATTCATACTATAAACATGTGATCTTTCTGATTAAAGAGGTATGCATACAAGTGTGTACATGAATAAAAAAACCTTATGCTAGAGAATTTGAGACATCTGACATCATTGGGAATACTGCCTTTGATGAAGAGAGGATCTAACCTTGCTTTTTTTCCCCCTAAAATGTTTGACTTCTTCAACTGGTAATTATGTAAACAGATTTATAACCAAAAAGGGCTCTCAATTCTTCTTTTGACATGTTAATTGTTTCTAAAAAACATTAAGTGAGGTCCTGTCAAATTCTTTACATAATATTGAATGTTCTCCTATGCTAATTACTCTTTTTAAGATGGAAAAATTGTAACATGCTCAGGGCTCCAGTGCATTTGAAATGTAGAGTCAAAAAAGATGTAAATACAGTATCTCACTGTTCAGAGAAGGAATGTATGAAGTGGTGCAAATGATGAGGGAGTCTGGGTGAATAATGGCTTTTCTGAAATTTAGATTATTTGGAATATCAAGATACAAAGATATCCTCAAGACATTATTTTCAGACCATCTGCTTTCTTACTTCTCAGCCTCTAGTGCATCATAGATTCCACCGTTGTGAGGTTAACTGAGGCCAGTCCTCTTCCGCCTGCATCATTTCTTTTCCTTCTATGAGTTTGAGTTCCAAGTTCAAAGGGATAAGTTAGGAGTGATATATTCAAGTTAATGACCCTCACATGTGTTTAACTTGGATGACATCTCCTCTAAAATCCCCCTCCTGTCTAATATGGGTAGATAAGAAAATCATTAAAAAATTGGAGCTCAACAACTGCTGAAAGAGAATGAAAATTTCTCTCCTTTGCTCTTACATTTCTAAGGGAATTAAATCTTATGAAAATGTCAAACCTTGTAACAGCCTCTTAGATGACTATCTGCACAAGTTATCCATCACAACACAAAGCATGATTCAATGCCTGCATGCATCTCAGGAAGGCATGGAGTTAGGCAACTTTAGGTTATAATTTGGGGCAAAACTTCAGCAGTAAATATATAAAAAATTTTCTTATAAATATTGGCCAAATATATACGACTTATTTTGCTTTAAAATTATAGTCTCCTTTATAATTTGATTATCTTACATGTCTGAACATATGTATCAGTATCCACGGACATTATTGTCAAATATATCTAAATTTCTTAGTCCCCTAATTTTAATTAACACTTGACATTGCTACATATTTAGGGTATGCTAGCTGGGCACAATGTTTTAGTTTCTCTTTTTAAAATGTATAGGTGAAATGGGTACATGATATTTGGCTTTATATTCCTTCAACAAACCCCAACTTTATTATTATAGATTGATGTTCTCTATCAGTTAGCAATACAAAGTGCTTTGAATATTTTTTAACAGACTATCAAAGGTAAAAAATACTAGAGACAATTGAAAATAGAATGGAGTTAGGTTACAATATTTGATAGTAAAGGCACTGAACTCTCGGAAAAATCTAAGTTGACGAAGACGTGTATAAACAGATATTCCTTTCTTATAAACTTCTTTAAATTTCTCTGTATTCTTTTCTTTACTAGGCTTTTTCCCTAAGCTACTATAAATTGTGAAAATACATTTTCATAAAATTTTTTTATTATATGAGTGTTGTTGATTTGAGGAGGGGGAGGAAAGTTTTCTTATTTCTCTTTTGTGTCTTTTTTTTTTTTCTGTGTGAGAAGAAAGTGTTCAGATCATCTTTTTAAATAGTGAAAATAATAATAACTGTTCCCAGGAGAATAAGACAGCAAAGAAGAGGTTTTGTTGGACTTATCTGTGATGAAGCACTTTGGTGCTTCGGTTTTTGCGAGTTGAAGAAAGAGATGTACACAACATTTCAACCCTTCCATTATGACAGTTTATGCTTCCTGTACAGCTTATCTAACTCCAATGCCTGGGAAATAGACACGATTACCACCTTATGGAATGCTGCTTAACTTTAAATGTTCCCTACAGACTAGAAACCCACTTCATCAAAATTTATCTCAGTTTCTCAGGAATTATTTCTTCTGTAAGCTTCTGAATATTCCTGTGCAATTTTAAAATTTAACCCAAGATTGCTTAGACATAACTATGATATAAAAAGACAGAAAAAATTCCCACACTAAGGGAGTTTGTTCACAAGAGTTCCTGTGAAAGAGCTGTGTCCTATGCCCATGTACACTTTAATCACTCACTCTTTCAGCTGTTATCAATTTAAAACCAATGAAACTCCCACACTGAGTCCATTTGAGCAGTCAATTTTAATATCTCAAGGCATCTGTAGTTATTCTGAATTGGCTGCAAAAGCAGAACTAACAAGTTAAGCTCTAACCATAAGTCGACATCAGGCTGGTAAACCATTCATCAAACACAGACAGTTAGTCAATACTCCAGTATGAAAAACCAACTAGCATTTTTAAGAAGAGCAATATATTCATAATATGTTTGGCAGTCTGGTTTGCATTGCTTCCTTGATGGCTGTGCAGTTAACTTTCTAGTCAACAGGGTGCTTCTTGCACTGCCAAGGCAACGTGTTTGAGGGAAAACTGGTCAGTCTTCCCATGTTTGGGTAATATTTTTACACAAGAATAAAAGGGATGGAGGAATGTGCCTTTTGTGAATAAGAATCTAGAGAGTGTCTTAATAGTTGCTTTTTATAAGAAAACTCTTTCAACCATATGTTCTGGATCTTTGAGCACAGTCTCCACTTCAAATATTATGTCACTGTCAGGCCATGTGTCTCAATTTTGTGTTTGGAAAATATGGTTGCTTGAAATACCTCTTTCTCTCCCAGGAATGACTCCATGACAGGATTGCTGCCTCCCATAGAGAAAAGACAATGAAGAAGGAGGAGTATTCAAACAAGATCAAGGCAGTCATCACTTCAATCAAATTATTTCCAAATTTCAGGAGCTCTGGGGGCCTTGCGTGAGGGGGAGTGAAGGGTGTTTATGACATATAGCTGCCTATTCCCAGAACTCTTTTATGTACTTTTATTTTATCTTCAAAAAGAAAGGACATATTAAAGAGAAATATCTAAGGAGGAACAATGCTACATAAAGTTTATGTTTTCAGATCTGTTGCCCCAGAAAATGCTTTGATAAAACACACTTAGAGCTACATAGTCAATTTCAAAGGGAAGTTGGGAGATATACCTCTCCTTATTGCAATTTGACTAATACTGACACTCCAATTATGAATTGGAGTGTGAATATACAATTATGAATATCCAAATTCTGATACGGCCTCTTGCCTCTTCCCCACAGAGGAAAATAGAATATGCTGGAATAGCACTTTTGCCACACAGAGTTATTTTTTTGATGACTAAATTTTACAGAGGCTGGTCAAATTTCAATGTCTATAATCAGATAGGGTAACAAGTCAAAAGAGATATTTTTATACTGAACAAAATTTGCCCCTCCCCCAAATAAAATGATACAGTTATTTTTTTCTTTATGTTGGGAATTTGTGGAACATTGCTGATTTATAATAGAAATGAATTTGCGGGGAAAGATTTGTAGGCCAGACTGTCAGTGATGCTAAAGGAAATATTATAAAAGAACACTCTCTTAATCTTAGGATATGTCAAAATGAATTGTTGATATTAATATTTCCTGTACTTGTAGCAGCCCACACGTCTGCTGAATGTGGACCCTGATGAGGAGATGCAGGTTGGGAGAGCTCTGATATGTACCATCTTTAGAAACACATTCAACATACATGTAATGTGGACTCTCAAATCCCAATCATAGCATGAATAAGCACTATGAAAAATTCAATTCATCTCACTACAAATGAAGCATTTATTCACACATTTGTTCAGATTATCAGTCTGCAGGTCAGGAAGAAATTCTGCTTTCTGCTCCCTCAATTATCCACCTCACCACAAAAAGAAATCAACGGCTAGTACTTTGTATAAGCAGTAGAATTATAAAAACGACAAAGGAGAAAGTGAAGCGCCAGCACTGGCTTTGGATACAGTTCGTATAGTCTACCGAGGCCCTGAAAAGCTAACGAGAATTAAGCTGAAGAATCTTCCACTGTCTGTGAGCTGGGTTTAGGAGTCATGAGGGAACTATGTGGTACGAGAACACCTGCTGGAAAACAGCAGGGTATCAATAATAAATGTAACCTTTAAAAAGGGGATTCTTGTGAACACTGAGGAGAGCCCTGCATCTTTTTCTTCTCTTCAGGTGGTTTCATGGAGGAAAGATTTAGGATGTGATTAGAGGATTGAACGGGTCATAGACCACCTCTCCAGAGGGCAGTGCAGCAGCCTCCTGGCACAGGAAGGAAATATCACATTGGCCTGACTTTTGGTCATCTGCAACTAGTTGAGGATATGCTTCAGAGAGCATATAAACTTGGGCTGGTGCAATGTCAGGGATGGGGAGGGGAGGTTTCCTAGCCTTTATACAGTCTACACACACACACACACACACACACACACAATTTGAGTTAGAGCATGCTTAAAACATGGTTTATGATGAAACAAAACCTGTCTCTACCTGTTACTGTTTCCTTACTGGCACTCATGCTGATTTCTTCTTATTTTAAGGAAACTTGTCAGTCCTTTACCTGGAAGGCTTAAAGACAGTATTTTGAACTGGCACTAGGATTAGACTAATCCTGTAGGGCATGCCAAAACTCTGGACAATTTTTTAATGATAGATAGTCCATGGAATGAATAAAACCAGCATCTACTGCCAGGGCAAGAATTAACATGGGTTTTAGAGGCAATTGGCTAACAACAAAATACCAATATACCAGTTTCAAATCAACTGGGTCTTATTCATTTTATATTCTCAGCATTTAGCATGCCTGTTACCAGGAATCCAGTCAAGCTTTAAGGCTAAAGCCTATTATCTGGAACTTTCTTTTACCTAAAAAAGGACAAAGATCTTGAGAACTTTACTCAAAGGGAAAGTAATATAATTTAAAGGAAGAAAAAATAATAGAAAATATTATTTGCAGATATACAAAATATATATAGTATATAAAATATAGTAGGTTATACCAGGAAATTACTGGTAAAACCATTTTGTAGGTACTAAAAATCAAGTATATTTAAGTCACCATCTCAAATAATATATTCTAACTAATCCTGTGTGAAAAGGTCTCCCTCCATAAGAAAATAAGTTCTTGAACCTCAGGGAAACCAATTTATTATTCTGGCTCATTCTTTTCCTGCTTACCTAATTCACTCCCATTTCTGGACCTCATTTTTCTCCTGTTGTTCTAAAGTTATTTTGATTTTAATATCTCATAATATCAGGATCATTTCCTCCTTGGATAACAAGCTTTTAAAAGACATGGGCTTAACCTGCTACCCAGGTGCACTTTTTTCTCAACATTTGTCACCTTTCATGGTGACCTGTATTTTATTATTGAACAAAAGCTATCTATGTGGTACTCTGTTACCAACACATTAGCTCCCAAGAGCCTTTAAATAACAGAAATTGCCTGGGAACTCTAAATGCAGAGGAACCAGGAAGCTTATAGGCCAAGATAAAGCAGCTTAAGGTTGGCTATTAATTTTGGCTAATATTAAATCATGACACAGCTCACACGTAAGGATCACAGTTCAATTATGAACCATAAAGAAGTTTAAAGAAAAGAAGATTTACAAGATATTTTTAAGCACATTAATGCATATTGTGGAAGTTGTGAGAGTATTTCAGGCCCCAGCAATGATAGACCCATGCCCCAGTATATAAATTCAAATATAATTATTCTTAGACTAACACTGATAAAGTGGCAAGTTGGAGCATACCTCTACTCAAAGGTATATTGCAGTGTTGCACATATATTTTTTGCTTAAATTAATGATGTGACAGGTAGGTTACTTTGTCATACATTAGTTCTAACAAATTATTTTAAAAATACTTTCCTCTTAACGATTTTGCTATTCATAAACATAACTGTTGGACCTTTAGGGCTGACAACTTGTATCTGAAACTTGGATAGCAAAGCTTTCTTTACTTCTCAATATAATTGACATCTTTTACAAAAGTACTGTGATTTAAAAGACATTATTTTCTCATATGACAAAAACCTTAAATAATTAGTTGTGTGGGTAATTATTAAACATTCTAGCAATTAGATGACACCATGTAAATGGGTGTAGATAGGAAAGAAAATGAGCTCATGCCCATTTGTGTATAAAGAGCACCATGATAAAAATTACCAAAAAAGATAAACATGAGCCAACTGCGAATGATCTTTATACTTTCCTTAAAGTAAATGAGTTACTGCTGCCTTTCCTTGACACTTGTTTGGATTGATTTCTCATACACTAAAAGAATACTTGGGAGAATGGTTTCCTAGGGTCATCTTGGCCATGATTTCCTCCATAAACATAATTAAGAAAAGAAAGAAGCAGGAAAGAAAGGAAAGAAAGATGAAAACAAGGAAGCAAAGACAGAAGGAAGGAAGGGAGGGAGGGAGTTGCTGAATGGTTAAGATAATGGTTATCTAATGGTTAATGGGCACTGTGTGAGATTCTTTACATATATCATTTCATTTAAGTTTTATGATATAAATTTTGTATATCAAGAAGTCGATAACCAAATATTAAATTATATAGCTGGTAAATGACAGGATCTACCTTTAAGCTTAGATTAGTCACATTCTAAAGCTGCTCTACTTTCAAATAAATTCAGTTTTCTTAATTGTAAAATAGAGTTGAAAATTTTCTATCACCACAAAAAATTCTATAAAGACTGATTCAGTTTATCCAGAGTATATAAGACATACTGTATCCAATGGAAATATTTGATATTTGAGGCAGATGTGGTAGTCCCTATAGTCCAGCAAAAACATATCATTGACAAGCTACCTCTACCCATGTATGCAGAGTTCCAGCTTATCTTGTTGGAGCCTCATTCTGTAATAAGAATGGACAACCACAGCCCACCAGATATTTGAGTCAAGTCACTAATATGATGGAAATAGAATGAGAAAAATATATGAACGAAAGGAACCAGATGAAATTGATGATTCAAAGTAGAGAAAATTTAAAATAAAAAAACCTAAAAGTACAAAACAACAAATTTTAATTTATATCCTTAGGTAAGTTAGAAAAAAATATAATCTATTGGGCTTCCCTGGTGGCACAGTGGTTGAGAGTCCACCTGCTGATGCAGGGGATGTGGGTTCGTGCCCCGGTCCGGGAACATCCCACATGCCGCGGAGTGGCTGGGCCCGTGAGCCATGGCTGCTGAGCCTGTGCGTTCGGAGCCTGTGCTGTGCAACGGGAGAGGCCACAACAGTGAGAGCCCCACGTACCACACACACACACACACACACACACTATATATATATATATATATATATATATATATAAAATCTATTTTCTGTTTTCTCACTTATTCAATTAATTAATGTTTATTGAGTGCTAAGTGCCATCCTCACTATTGGGAATGGGAGTAGCATGGTCAAACAAAATTTTTGCCCTCACAGCATGTGAGGGAGTGAGGTATGCAAGAAAGAACAGAGAATAAGAAAGACATCTAGAAAATTGAAAATATAATTGCTTAAGTAAAAATAAATTAATATAAAGGTGGAGGGGGGCGCTTCCCTGGTGGCACAAAGGTTAAGCATCCTCCTGCCAATGCAGGGGACACGGGTTCGAGCCCTGGTCCG
The DNA here is from genome assembly GCF_949987515.2 of Delphinus delphis. Taxonomy (NCBI): domain Eukaryota; kingdom Metazoa; phylum Chordata; class Mammalia; order Artiodactyla; family Delphinidae; genus Delphinus; species Delphinus delphis. Next base: position 86,375,234 of record NC_082689.1, read on the forward strand.
GGAAGATCCCACATGCCAAGGAGCAACTAAGCCTGTGTGCCACAACTACTGAGCCTGTGCTCTAGAGCCCGTGAGCCACAACTACTGAGCCCATGTGCCACAACTACTGAAGCCCACGCACCTAGAGCCCGTGCTCCGCAACAAGAGAAGCCACCGCAATGAGAAGCCCGCGCACTGCAACAAAGAGGAGTCCTCGTTCACCGCAACTAGAGAAATCCTGCATGCAGCAATGAAGACCCAACACAGCCATAAATAAATAAATAAATAAATGAAAATTTTTTTTAAAAAAAGGGGGGATCAAACTGAGAATTCTTTCAGAACATGAGAAAAATCAATCCTGATGATCTAACACTCACATCATAAAGATCACAAAACAGGAAACAGAGAAAACTGATGGGAGAAACTTATTAACATAATAATAAAGAGAAAAAATTCCAGAGCCAAAGAGTCACTGTTCCTCAAGTTGAGTGCCAAGCAGAATAAATTTTAAAAATTCTGCCAATATACATTATCTCGATTACAGAATCTCAAAGACAAACAAAACCCAAAAAACAAAAAAAAACCCTCAATGATTCTGAAAGAAAAAAAAATTCAAAGTAACAAGAGTAAGAATGGAAGCTGCAACTCTGTATTCTAGAGGCAATGGGATTTTATGCCCAACTAAACTATTGATTAAGTGTGCCTGCATCCTGAAGATATTTTTAGGCAGTCAAGTTCTCATGTTTCCTAAATGAGTCACTGGAGTTACATAGAAATAGAAGAAATTAAAGCAAGAAAGAAAAGGCATGTGATTCAGAAGACAGTGAATACAACTCAGAAGATCAGTGAAAGGAAATCACAGGGTGATAAATGTGAAGTCTGGAAAGCAACCAATACAAATGAAGTAGGATGGTGGAAGGACTTTAGAAAACATCCTGGGGTAAAAACCAGGGAGTCACAGACTAAAGTATATAGAATGTTTAATTGAGAGGATTAAAGCCTTTGAGGATGTAAAGGCTCAGAAAGCAATAAAAAATAAAACTCTGGAGGAAAAAAAACATCTGTACAAGAAATTCACAATCCAAAAATATATCAAACTAAACAATAGCATGATTATAAGCGAATGATGAAGCATAAGCTTTAAAAATAAGAACATTATAATATGTGTGGCCGATACGGCATAGCATTGGACCCATGGATAAATTAATCCAATCTGGCAAATTACCTGGGGAAAAATTCCATAATATTTACATGATAAATATGAAGTAAATGCTCATGACTAAGTGACTGTTTTTTTCACATTTAGATTCAAAATATGCGGGGGGCGGGGTGGGGGGGGTGGGAAATAGAAGACTTGATTGTGGTTGTGAAACAACATAAACTTACTAATATAACCTTCAAATGTAAAAGAAAGGAGAATCTTTTTCACCAGGATCAAGGTGCATTTCTCTTTGAGAGTCACAGGGTCATGATATTGTAAGAAAAGGGAAGGAAGTCTAGTACTAGGTGCTGCAGTAAGCAGCCTTACCTAATCATAATCATACGAAAGCTGTTTTTTTGGTTTTCTGCTTTTAGAGTCAACCTATAAATAAGTCATAATTACAGAAACCAGTGAAATAATATAAAATTTCAAAACATAGAAGACTCAATAGCAAAGGCAGAGGAGATGAAAGGGCAAAGGACACTATGCTTCTCATCTTGCCAATGGATGCATTAAGTCTCAATTTTCTATGGTTAATAGAACAATAAATAGAGGTTCAAGTATGTTGGATGTTTCAGAGGAAGCCAACAGTAACAGCAAGACCGGCTATATTTGAGTATTTGGGGAAGAGAGGGCCAGGTAGATAGAGTCTAGTTTAATTAAGTCAGATTCATTGTAAAATAAATCTGAGGTAATGTCTAAGCTTTATAAATAAAGATATTAAAACATTACAGATAAGCAAGATATTGACAAAAATCTATACCCCAAATAACAATAACACAAGATAGGGAGGCAGCCACCAGAAGGGCTGCGAACAGAAACCATTCCAAACGGTGCCCTGCAAGAAGGAAAACTGGGGTAAGGCAGGAAAACACTGCTTTTCATCATAAATCCTGGAGGCATACTATTTCATCCTCAAACTGGTTGTTTCCTCTACAATATACTGAGTAAAAAATACAAGTAGTGTAGCATTACTCTCAATTTCTGCTAATATCATCCAGTATGGTTTTGTCCATACAAAGATGAAAGAAACCACTTTCTAAATATACAGTACTTTCTAACTCTATCATTTTGATATAAGGAAACACTAGTTGCTCCTAAAAAACCAACCAATTGTTGTCTTTTCTAAAAATTGCACTGCCAAGTGCTTTCTGTTCTTGGATGTCAATGCTGCCATTTGAAAGATTACATAAGGTAGTTTGGTTGACGCTAAAGAGCTATAATCTCAGTTCCAAAAGCAAGTAGAGGACATGTATAAGCACACCTACCACCCTAAAATGTACCCTCTTCCCTATAATTTACATATTATACTGATTGGAGTTTTGTTTTCTATGAGAGGCTCAATGTAATAAACTCATACTTTCAAAAAGCTCTTGCCATTCCCTTGGCAAATGTGAAAGCACTTGGAGAAATTGAAAGCTTTTCAGAAGCTACCCCTGCAATGGCACAATGATTGCAACGCCCACCTGAGCTATTACGATTTCCTTCCACTGGGTGATCATTCAGAATTATCTGATGGCCCCTTTTTGGCATCACAATGTACCCTTCTCATTAGTCATATTAAAGAAATCAGAAAATGCAGCCCCATCAAGAGACTGTTTCCAGATCCAAAACCTGGCCAAAGAAATCACATATTGGCTAGGTCTCCGTGAGTCCTAAAAACAGGTTTTGAAGAAAGGCTTTGTGACTGAGCTTAGACTGTGTGATACTGGGACAATTTTCTTTTCACATAAAGTACTTTGTGAATATGGTTCTGCTGGGCATTTAAAGTCCATAAAACACAGCCTTTCTTGCCCCACAGTGAGGGCTCAATAAAGGCTGGCTGAATTCAAAACTCAGGCCTCTCAGTCTGTTGGGAACACTACATAAAAGAGTAAACACTTTGAAAAGTGTCTGTGGCCTTGTCAAGCCCCCCCCCCACCCCCCAGGTATCAGGAAGCACACTTGTAAGATGCAAACTACCAAAGCTTTCCCAAACCTTGGTAATGGAGGCCTTTATTCCACATGTGGAAAATTAGACAGTTTAAAGAATTTGATATATATTCTTTGGTTAAATGCACTGCAGAATAAATTTAAAGGCATTATCCCTCTTTCTAAATAATTCTTCTCTTGAAAGAGTTAAGTCATTTTACTTGGAGAAATTAAATATTTAACTGTTAATCATTAATTTATGTTATGTGAGTTTTCATAACCAATCAGAAACACTGATTTCATTGGTTTTTTCTAAGTCTTTGCCTTAGATATGCTAAGAAAATGGACTTAAAGTACTAAATTTGACTAGGCCTGAGTTTTTTAAAAATTGGTTTAATCCTTTCTACTCGGTTAAAAAAAAAAGTCTCAGAAGAAGCCTTACAAAAAATTCACAGTTAAAACTGAAACAAGCCCAAGAAGTGACTATATTTGCATAACTTGAACTGTATTTGGAAGAAAATTCCACTGAAGACAACAATGGAAGCTTATCAAATTGGAATTTCACATAGATTTTCCATAGCCCTACTAATGAATACTGACTCATTGGTCAGCTATGGTGAAAATGTAATGGAGCTCTAAGATAGGAAATGTATCATTGGAGTGTGTTCGGTGGTTCCATTACATCAGTATGAAAACTGCATCAGGCATCCGGTTTCTCTGCCGCTTTCTGAGACCAATTCTAGAGCACTATGGTTATTAATTCTTTAGCATTTTGACTGGGGCCAGACTGTGCCACTGAATTAAAACCCCTTTTATTTTGCCACAGTCATGAAAAATTTGGACTTTATGTCAGATTGGGATTGTTTGGGCTACTTATCTGGTTTTATATTTTGTCAGGATGGCAGGTAACATGCTACTGAATCCTTTCTAAGAAACTTTTAATCTAGGGGATAAATTCGAAGGCAGAATTGAAGGTACTACTGTATTACTATATGAAGTTGGATCTGTAGAGGACCAAATGCTGTCCACTGAAAAGGACACTTCAGACAGTAAAAGTCTGAGCTAAGACTGATTTAAAGCACGTTCTAGTTCTACTTGCAAATGCTTACATTCTAAGAATTTTCCATTCTATTAGTGATAGGTATGTTCATGCTGCATAAAAGTTCACCTTTCACAATTGGTTCAGAATGCTAGATGATTTTTGTGATATGTTCACCTCTTTTAAAATGGACTGAAATTGATAGGTCAAACAGTTACTCTAAACTATTGAAATAATTCTCATTCTAAGTAGTGCTGAAAATATTATCTGCTTCGTCCTGTTCCTGAGAAATAATTGCATATTAAATCACTTTTTTGATTTCTATAAGGATCAGTCTTTCAACTTTGTTCTCAAAGTTTATTTTAGGACTTTATTTTAGCCCAAATTCTTTTCAAATTCTTTCTTGTATTTAACTTTCAAAATATATGCATCAGTTAGAAAATTTGAAAACCAGAGAGAATAATGGACTTGATGCATGTTTTCTTCTTAGGAAAATAATATACTTGCCTGTGTGATCTAAGTGATGATTTCCAGTGATAGAAATCTACATCACTGGTTTTATCTGTCCATCCATCCTTTCATCTATCTGGTACACTACTGGTCATAACGACAGTAATGAATAATAATGGCATTAATAATAGCAGAGGACATTTCTTGAATAATTATGTTCCAGAAACTCTGTTAAATCCTTTAAATGGATCATCTCATTTATTTGTTTTAGTGGTCCTCTCGGTGGTGGGTATAAGTATACCCATTTAACAGAAGAGGTATCTGAGGCTCAGAGATCATAACTTGTTCAATGTCCATATTAGTGAGTGGTAGAACCAAGGTCTGAATTCCAATTACAGTCTCTTGCCAGAGTGTTTTTTTATTCTGGTGGCTGGGCTGGTCTAGGATATTTTATATACTTTAGATATATTTGCAAAAGTACCTGCTTATTTCAGTTTAGATTGAGTTCTAGGTTCTCCAGCTCTCAAATCTGTAAGTTTTCATGACACTAGTTTATCTTGGACTTTCCTCCTAGCACTTTCTTCCTCGCACTTACTTCAGACTATGACTACATGATCAGACAACTTACAGGACAAATCAAGATTCATCTGAGAATGAAGAGGGCTGCTGTTACTAAGTATTCTGGGACGACAGGTATAACTAGGATTGTCCAGGCATGTGGGGACATGGGATCATTCTGATGGGCTACTAGGATATTTCTTCTCGGCTGCTGGTCCAGAGCCCAGATCCTCTGAGGGCAACACTAGGTGTTTTTTTTCAATGATCCTCTGATACAACCTTTATTTTCTCAGGATTAGTTTTCTGGACAACTATTTTTTCCTCTGTTATAGAGCAGAACATTTAATAAGCAACCTAAAAAGACTAAAATATCTTAATACTCCTTTAGAGCTGAATAACTATGGACACAGAGGCACATTTATTTATCACTGTTACAGTAAAAGTATAAAATGTTCTATACCTTTAATAAGTCCTTTTTCTTGCAGAGTTTTCAGGGAAGGTCTTCGGGTAATAAACTTCTTTAATCTGCTCTTAACTCGGTTTTTGTCGCTTGTATCAGAAGCACTATGATGCAGTCTGAACACTGGAGATTTAAAAAAAAGAGGCTTTCAGTAAATTTTTCCTTTATGATTATTACTTTATGCAAATATGAATAGAAAACAGTAGTTATGGGACAACTACCTGAATTAATAGCTCAGGCCCTTCTGTTTAGACAGGGCATAGGAGTAAAAATTTGTCCATATGAAAATATTAGCTCTGTTGCAACATGCATGTGTAATGAGAATGTGGTTAGCTCCATATTTTCACAATTTATCTCACATTCATTTCCTCATATTTACCACAATAATCTTTATCTGTATAATTCCACCTAACTGTATCCATACACAAAATTGTAGAAAAGTTAATCTAACTTAGAGATAAAAAAGCTCTGGTTGGGCTTCCCTGGTGGCGCAGTGGTTGAGAGTCCGCCTGCCAATGCAGGGGAAACGGGTTCGTGCCCTGGTCTGGGAAGACCCCACATGCCGCGGAGCGGCTGAGCCCGTGAGCCATGGCCGCTGAGCCTGCGCGTCCGGAGCCTGTGCTCCGCAATGGGAGAGGCCACAGCAGTGAGAGGCCCGCATACCGCAAAAAAAAAAAAAAAAAAAAAAAAAAAGCTCTGGTTAATTTCAATTAATTGTGATTATATACTGCCTGTAGGAAATGTAGGCATTTTCAAAGATCCTGCTTGCCCAAATAATTTCATCAATTTTCTTTATCAAGTTAACCCAAAGTGATTTCTTTTTCAGAAAGCAGATATTTCTTACTCTTCTTATGTGTGTGAAATTACCTCTAGGTGAAATTCTGTAACACATATTGCCTCAAACTTTTGCCATGTCTTCATCAGTCCCCCATCCTCAGTTTCCTAGCCTCACTGTTATCTTCAAAGTTAGGTGTGCATCAAATTCATTTCCTAAGCAAATATTTGCTGAATGTCTACTGATTATCACATCCCATGCTAAACGCTGTGAATTCAATGATGAACGTAACACTTAAGGTCTGTACCTTCATTAAGCATGGAGTCTAAATACATTCAAGTTATCTTATTATTAATGACTTTATTAACTAACTTGTTAACAATGATTCTTATCATTAATAATTCCTGAAATGATAGGAATTTATTATCTGTATGACCTGAGATACAGATCGTAAGTGGGTCCTTCACTGTCTTAATCTAATTACTGACGTCATGTGAGGATTTGGGGCACTTAAGGAGGAACATAAAGGTTCTTTTCCTCTCAAATCATATTTTAGAATAAGCCAATCATTCAGTTGGGTTAATAATAATATGACTAAAATGTACTGACACCGTAATTTATGCTTGATATTCTCCTAAGCACCTAACATGATTTAACCTAATTCTACTGCAATGTAAGCTACATGTAGGCAGGGATTTTCATCTACTTTTACAAATGTTGTTCACTAATGTGTCCCTAATACCTCAAACACTGTTTAGAATTAGTAAGTGTTTAGTCAATATCTGTTGAATCAAATCTCAAATGACCTTTTGAAGTATATATAAACTAATTCATCCATTTTAGAGATGAAGAAGCTAAGTCAGAGAGTCAAGCTAAGTAACTTGTCCAAGGTCCAGTTTGGATATGGGACCAGTCTCATAGGATTTTTATCTGGTATTCTAATGTATTGGAGTATTGGTGAAAGAATGGAAGGGGAAGGAAAACAGAAATATCAGGAGCTCACGTAGTCATTTCAAGTAGAATGGTTTTAATCAACTAAAATTTTTTAAGTAGCTATTGGGTGCAAAACACTTTACTAAGTTACAGCTGTAGGGGAGCTTCACTTGAGTCATTCTATCCTCTCCTGAGGAACTCAGAAGAGAAAAGAGAGAGACTTAGGAGGGAGCTGCAGCTGGAAGAAAATAAATTGCCTGAATTAGAGGATCTGAAGTCAAATTTTCCCAGTGGGGTCTCCAAGGAACCCGCAAAAGTGCCTAAGGGAGAGTGTATGCTTTAAAAATTCTGCCAGGCCTAGAGTGTGAGAAGCTTTCTTATAACTGGTCAAATAAGGACATTTTTGCAACCTCCTTCCTCTAGCTTTGACCACAAAGTAGTTATAAACTTGCGTTAGCAAAATGGGGAGTTGGAGTGAAGTGTTAGGCTAAGGAAAAGAAGAGGAAGACATCCTGCCCCCCTCCTAGCTAAGTGTAGAGTGGAGTTTTAATTTTAACTTAAGTTCAAAATTTTGATTATCACATGGGGTTATACACTATTAAATACTGAGTTGAGACAGTACTTGCTACTTATAAGACCATAATATCTTCTATTACCTCAAAGTAAGGTTCTCAATCTTAGTACTATTGATATTCTAGGCCCAAAAATTCTTTTTTGCAGGGAGTTGCTCTGTACAGGATAAGGATGTTGAGAAGCCTCCCTGGCCTCTACCCACAATACGTCAGTAGTACACTCTCCTCAGGTGTGACAATCAAAAATGTCTCCAGACATTGCTAACTGTCTTCTGGGGTGAGAGGGGGGAAAAGTGCTCCCTGCTGAGAATCATTCCCTTAAACTGAAGGGACAAGTTATAGGACCTGCTTCAGTTCTTGTTTATTGGTGGTGGAAGGGCTACTCCCACGCTGACAAAATGTAAAGCAACAGTGAAAAGCAAAAAAAAAAAAAAAAAACCCTATTATTTTAATAATATATCTCTCTATAAGTAGCATGTATATAAAAATATATATGTAAAACATACATATCTGATCTATCATCTATCTATTGTCTATCTATCTGCTATCTGTTAATTAAATGAGCTGTTTATACAAGTACAACCACTCTCATGTGAGTGTGGTCAATGGGTCTATCACTTGAAAAGGTTGGGAAGCACTGCTGTAGACCAGAGCGTCCCAACTATTATACCTGACAGGATGGTTATATAGAGTGAGATTTACGGATGCCCTCAGCACTCTGTGTAATTGAGCAGGACCAAGGCAACCTGAGCCCCTGGGAAATTGTTGTTGGCTATGAGCAGTCTTATTTATTTGTTCCAGTGGGCTATGCAAATATTATCATTTTTTTTGTGCATTTGAACATAAAATGGTTTGAGGAGCACTGCTTTAGACCTGTGTTGTCCAATATGGTAGCCACTAGTCACTCAGGGCTATTGAGTACTTGAAATGCAGCTTGTGCCGTAGGTTGAAATAATAATGTTTTGGATATTTTTGTTAAAAAATATATTGTTAAAATTAATATATTATTAAAACTTGTTACTTTAAAAAATGTGGCTATGAGAAGATTTTAAATTACACACATAGCTCAGATATTTTTGGACAGTGCTGCTAGGTGATACACGCACACAGACACACAGACACACACACACACACACACACACATTGACCACCTACTGAATACATGGCAGTGCTGGATTTAACTGTTGTGGATAGAAATGCATACGGTCTATGTAGTAATAATACATCATGATAAGGAGTTTGAAGTATAAGAGACTAAGGGTTCTTAGAGGAGGAACAGACCTCAGGTCATTTTGGAGAAATAGCAAGTGCCTTGAAAACCCATGCAAGCCATAGTTGCTTTTACAGGACCATGAATGTCAGGCATTAACTGATTCAAAACTGTATGATTGGATGAGTCATTCTGAGTGTCTTAATATACTGTGCTTATATGCTATCCTATCAACTTTCATCTGGGTCCAGTCATATATAATGTGCTCCAATTGATAGCTGTATCAAAGCCCCATGGCTCTGGGTTCTAGTACTGGGAGCTAAAGGAACACTTATCCTTCAGGAAGAATCTACCTCAGTAATTCTGGTCTCAAGTCTGTCTGCCTTTGAAATGATATGGAATAATCAATCTAAATTTTCACAGGTTACCATTTTCTATGTCTAGTCTCACCTCAAAATCTTGTCATTTTCCATGATAGAATGTCAAGAAATTAAGGGCCAAAAGAGGTATTTTTTTGGCCAGTTAGGGACTAGTAAATATGATATGATTAAAAAGTACTTTTTAAATTAAAATACATACATGTGGCATAAATGTGAGATTATGGAAGTAATTATATAGTGTATATATATATATTGTTTTCAATACCAACTTCTGCCTCCACATGTGAGAAATGTATGTAAGGTACACTGGTTTTTCAAGAAAAATGAAAGTGTATTTTAAAATGTTTTAGCTTGTTTCTTTCTCATACATTCTGAGAAACTAGCAGAGTCTTGAATATAATTACACAGTTTTTAACATAGCCAAACTATCCGAAGTTGCCTCTAATGATGACTTTCCTGGAGACAGACTAGAGTGTCAACTTCCATTTCCTGATGCCATAAATAATCGTCCTCAGATGACAAGTCAAATTGCCAGGCCTTTGCCATCATTCATTCTGCTCACTTTGTTCTAAGAAGAGATCCGCAGAAGTTAAAGTCAATAGATGACTATAATATATGGCATAATTTTTATTAACCAAATAACTTGAAAGTGCTGTAAATACAAACTAAAAATGTAAAAAGCACATGGTTATAAAGCAAAGTCCATCACTGGACCCCTGTAAACAGCAATAAAACTCTTTGAATATTGTGGTTTACAAATCTGATTTTAACAGCCAAACTTATAAAACAGTTTACGCTTTTCTGTTGTCAAGGGAGAAAAACTTGCCAAATTGTTCATTTTAAGTAAATACAACATAACCAATTAAGGAAAGCAAAATTTAAACACATGCCTATGGTAATCAGGACATAGTTTGCTTCTGATTTCACTACTGATTTTAACAGAACAGTGTTCCTTCCACTTTCCCACAGCACCCAAGTGACCCCACACATACTTTTAGAAACTTGTAATCACACAGTGCAAATAAAAGGACACTTTACTGGAAAATACACAGTGTGGTACAATAATCCATCATTTATGAAAAATAGAATTCAGCCTTTCCTCTTTCCTCAGAGATTCAACTACTTTTTGAGAGTGAAGCTTACTGCAATTTAAAGATTTATGTTAAGCCAATGAGCAGTTTTTTTCCGTTCCCATTTAAACTTTTTATTCAAAAATGAAAAGAGACTGAAGAGATAGCGGTTTAAATTCCAAAGCATTTAATCTGATTTACAGAGGAATCACTCCTAATTCTACATATTTTCACCTCCACGAAAAGTTAACTTGAATTGGATTAGCTTTCCAGGTATTCTAGAATTTACTTTTATTTCCTTTATGCTTTCTCTTTTTTTTTTCCACTGATGGGTGATCTTTTCTTTCAAGCCCAAACAAATAGACTATTTTTCAAAGCGTAAGAATTTTGAATAACAATATGCAGTTTAAGTCTCCACACTCATAGGCCAAAGGCATTAGCTTTAAGCACCATTCTTAACCAGTGGAGAGATTTAATTGGTGTTAAAGCTGCTCACACCAGACAAGAGTTAGGATCCTGGGCTTTTCAAGATGATCTTCAATAAATATCATTACATATGAGAATAAGGCATTAGCCCAACACAAGTTTTATACCTGACACAGCCATTATGGTGTTAAAACCACCTCTAGAGGTAGGAATGCTTATTGTAAAGGATGCCCTTTGTATATTTATTTCCCAACTTTAGTAATGGGAGGAGGAAGCAACACAATTTAGATGATGAATATCCACTACCATTCTATTAAGGGATGGGAACCACAAAAGAAAAACCTTCAAATCTTCCAGAATCCAACGGTTTGGATAATATGATCCAGAACTGTGCATCTGCCAGAATTTTTCTTGCTATGGACCTTATTTTGAAATATCCCCTTTTCCTGCCAAACTGCTGTTCTCGCGGTATTCCCATGTTACAATTACATGTTGTTAATATTATTATTTTTCTTAAATTTGGAAATGCTGGGAGAGCTAACATTTCAGAAATGTTGCTAAAGGAAAGCAGAGTCATTACCCTTCAGAAATGCTATTACAAACAAATTTCTAGGCTACTTGTTGTCACTTTTTTGATGGGGTTTTACATAGGGATCAACATCAGGTGTAGATAGATAGTTGTATTAGCAGCTAAGAGCTCCCAACACAGAGTCTGGTAGGATGTTCAGAGCAAAACTGGTGGCAGTTGCTTAGTGCACTCATCTTACCGCACTGCAGTGTTTGGAGAGGGAAATCCAGAAAGAAATGACAAAATAGGGTTATAGCAGGCTCTTCATCCCCAGAGATTCGAAAACACTTCTCAAACCATCACACGGATTACATAACAAAGTGCTGATTGTCTCCTTTCATATTTTCCAATATGACCTTCTCGTATTTGGAATTACCCTGTTGTACCACTTTCTAAATTACTAAAACAAGAGCACCTTACCCGAAGTAGAGAAATAAAGTTTATTAAATTTCTTGCCAGTCTCCTGCCTGATTCCTTTACAGGGCATATCTGCTTGCGCTCATTCATTAGGCTGTAATAAATACTGCTTTGCTCTCTCCAGAGTGTGGTTTTAGAGCTCAAAAACTTTGCACATAACTCCATGTCAGAGTGGGCAGAAAGGGTAAGTCTGGACTTAATGTACTGAAATGTACTGTTGGTCATTTAATCTCTCTTTTTTTTTCACATGCTCAGTGTAAACAGAAGTCATAATTTCAATCCCCTGAGGAGCTAAGTTATTGAAACTTTAAGTGACTTACTTGAAACACAAATCATGATTAAATCTGGAAATAATTGGAAGAGGGAATGCAGGGCGTTTTAACAGCAGTGCTTTATTTTAACCACTTAATTCCCACTTAGACATTGTAGAAATATAAAATAAATAATCAGTTGGAAACAGAAGGGTATGAAAACGTTCTCTTGCCAATGATTCATAGCTATGCTATCTACTCATTTAAAGAGGAGTGAGAATTCATGCAATGAAATATGTTTACTTTTAGGCTAAATCATCTAGTTTAAATAGACAAATCTACTCACATTTTTACATTTTCAGTGTCAATAAAGAGCTGGCAGTTTACTGTCATGGCCCCTGTAACTCAGCCATATGGAAATGCCATTAACTGCTTTTTCCAGTAATGTATAAATTCTTTAGTGTCTTTTCATGTATTGACCTAATATTTTAATTTTGCTCATGATGTATCTTTGATGTGTCTGTGTTGATAATGCATTTCTATAATGTGAGTCAGGGTATTATATTTAAACTCTTTTTACAGTGTTTAGCATAGCACTGAGTTACTTAAAGAATAACTTTCAGGACGGTTATGATGATGATGATGACAACTTCAAAACTGTACTGCAAATATTGAGTAATTTCATCACAAATATAATTTTCTTTCAATTGTTAGTCTATCTGGTTTCTTTCTATAAGCCAGAGTTGCAAAAGATTTTGGCATCAAAGGTTATGGAAATACTACATATTCACAAAAAAAGGAAAGAAGAAAAAAAGAGAATACACCTAAATAGCAAAAACCTATGGTGTACGTAGAGACATATGATGATATTTCTTCCTGAAACAGAATCAGATACAGATACAGTATAAGATGTAAAGATTCCGATCATCAAGACATCTTCTATTGACTAGATATTTTATCTTGGCTTCTTACAACTTAATGTAGTGTTGGTAAAACTTTGTCACTTGAGAGCTATTTCAAAACTTTGATAAATTTGCTAATAGAGTAAGGGGTTACTGAGCTAAGGCAGTAACTGATTTTGAAAGTAAAATTACTAAGGAGAAAAAAGAAAGAAAGAAAAAAATAACATACGGCACCAATCCAGACAAAGGGCACCATGAAGTAGAAACATGTTTTCCATGAGGAAAGGCTGCATATTAAATACAGGGATGGGTTCTCTCGTAGTGATAGAAAACAGGCCATGGCCAAATCAAATGAGAAGAGCCTTACAGATGAATGTGAACATCAGTCCACAAACAGAGAACAAAATAAAGAAAAAACAAAACAATAGGATTGTAGGCATGGCAATTCCCCCCATAGAGGTAGAAGCAAGACAAAATTCTAGGAAATTAACACTTAGATTTCTATGGAAAAAAAAAGTCAAGTTGGAGAAAGAAATAATATTCATATTTTAGAGCACCAGCCAATTTCCATGCTTACTTTACATACTGACTCATGCTTAGCAGTATTTGCATTGGGTGGGTGGTATTAAAATCTTCTCTCCATACAGACATAAATAGAGCTATCACTATGTATTTTGTGCACGTGTATGTATTTGTACCTTTGTGAAAATGTGTGTACAGATACTGTATTCTCAGCAGGCATAGGGGGGAGAAATATATAACAACTCTGAAGCTTTTTCTTTAATCTCTAAACTCTTGGCCCTATGTGTGATCAAGAATATTTTACAGTGTATCCTTAATTTTTCAAACATAAAATTTGAAACAGGACAGGAAAATATATAGTCAAAAAAATCAATATTTAAGAGGAAGTGGTGGAATAAATTGTTTATTTAGATTGTGAGAAAAGTTAAATAAATATATATATTTAACTTTTCTCACAATCTAAATATTATAATTATATAATCATCTACATAATTACATATAATAATCTATATAGTACTGATTCTTTTAAAGCAGTCTCAATTTCCATTTTGACCAGTCAATCTGATCATCTTAAAATCACATGTATTATTAATAATGACTAATGTTTGTAGAGTACTACCAGTGTGACAAGGAACTGTACTAAGAACGTCATATCTCATGATTATTCAATGTGGTAGGTTCTCTTATTGCTGTCTACTCTGCAGATTAGGAATCTGAGGTTCAGAGAGCTTAAGCCAAGTAGCCAATAGTGGCCGAGCCAGAAATCAAATGCAGGGCTGTTTGATTTGGAGCCCCTGGGCATGCCTAACCGGCCCCACTGCCTGCCTCTCTATCTGTTTGGCAATGCTGTCAAAGTTCTAAGGACATGGAGAGATGGCAGTAGCCTCCCACTGTGGTCAACTGCTTCCGACCTAAGGTCTTAAATCATCTGCTTCAGGTGAACTGCTGACAAAATTACTCTAGGTGCTGTGTGTCACTGTAGACCTAAAAGGGAAAATGAGTTGCTTTAGGCGAGATTAGTGAATCACAGGACAGCCACAGTGTTGACAGCTGAATACTCTCTGGATTGTCAGTCAGAACAGCTGAAGATGGCTTCTGGGCTGCACAGAGCCATAACCATCATAAACACAAATTGAGCTCTTCAGCTACTGGGCAGAAGGTGAATACAAGGATCTCTCACCATGCTCCAGGTGGCTGAATGTAGCAAGACAAGAATGAATATAGAAATAGAGCTATTGGGGCTTCCTTTTAAGCCAAAATGCCTAGTGACCTAGTCGGTTCTCTCAATTTCTTAGTCCTTGTTCTTGATTCCTGTCATCATGCAATCTTTTTTCAAAAACAGATGATGCACCCTTAGCCCACAATACATTCACAATACATTCAAAGCACATACATTCATGTCTACAGATTCCTTAGTTCTTCTCTCAGCCCAACCAGGAATCTCATTCTTCTCTATATCCAGCCACAGAGTCTGCTTGTATTATTCCTAGTTGCTTCATAGGAGTAAGTTCAGGGACAGCATTTAAGGGGAAGGCAGATAAGAACCACTAATATGTGGCCTCCTTCTAACAGCTAATGCTGTTCCTTTTCAAAAATGTGTGTTCCGTTCTCTCTCATGCATTTTTTTCTCTCTTTTGAATACTACCAGTTTTGGATTTTGAATTTCAACTCTGATACTTAACAGTGGTAAGATCTTATTTAAGCAGTATAAGTTCTTTTTGCCTCTATTTTCTCATCTGTTAAATGGCACTGACAATATCCCTACCAAGGATTGTTATAGCAGGTAAATACCCCGATATATGCAAAACACCAGCACAATATCTAGGGTATAGTAAGCATCCAATAAAAACTAACAATTGTTATGAACTGTGAGGTTATGAGAGTTACCCCGTATCACAATCATGGTTGTAATAATCAGTAAGTAAACAGATCAGGTGGTATGAAAAGTGCACTCTTCACCTTCCATCCCAGTGCCTCTCATTTTATCAGCATATACTTGGTCATTTATTATGTATCTGGTATTATTAGATTATGCCTTTAGCTGTTGCATACATTAAGTTTATATTAATTTATATGATTAATATATATTAATACATACCCATTTTAATTGATGGCTGTTCGGCTCTCAGTTAAAAAAAAAAAAACTTGTATACAACCCCAAGAGTTTATCTGTGATTAATTTCTGCCAGGTAGAGTGTATTTCAAGACTTTGAACATGCCTTGAAATCATTGGGTTTTGAAGAACTATCCATTAAAGACTTTCTGAACTGTGACAATGGATATTGACAGTGCTTGTCAGACTAAACCACTATTGATTGGCTCACATCATGTGTATAGCAAAACCAATTTCTTTCAAGTGCTTCTTCCTAACTGAAATACATTATTGCAGCCTTCCTCTCTGTTTATTTTAACACCAAAGCTCATCGCATGTAACACATCCAGCAAAAAGGTTTCACAATGAACAAAGCAGCAAACTGCAGCAAAGAGGGAAGGGAAGGCACTTAGCAATCCAAACGCTCTTGTACTGTAAGTTGCTATCCCTTTGGAAAATGTCAATCTCTTGCAGAGTCTTGTTTTTATTTTAGAATCCTCTTGAATATGGAAAGATCATGGACTAACAGAGCTTTGCTATTGTTTAATGATCCTGTGACTCTCACGGTTTCTACCCCTGAATGAAACTATTTTAAGTATTGTGTGTATGTTTCAGTTGTGGGAAAGAGTTTATGTTGGGTCATTGCTCCCCTGTCCACAAACATACACAGCTCTACACACACACACACACACACACCAGGGATGTGACTTTTCCCAAGTCTTAGAATGTTTTCTCCCATGAGTGACTCAGGCCAACTTTGGCCATATGCTACACATTGTACAGTTTCATTACTAATTTGAATTTGCATTGTGCCTTTCTTCCCAAGAGGGCACATTTCTTACTGAAACAACACTCTTACATAACAAAGAACAGTTCTCATAATACCCTCATGAGTGGGAAGAATTCCAGATTTATTTTTTTATTTGAAAATATTATTAAACAAAATCTAAAAGCATACCTTCCCCAAGTACTGACTGATCATATCTCATGCTTCCTGCAGTGTACGAGGAGCATTCCAGGGCCTAAAGAACCTTCAGTCTTAGTTTTCACCCTCTACAAAGCTCAGAGTTTACTGTATGCAAATGCCTGGGGAAAGCAGGGTATTCCTCGATCTTGGGATAATTCTCAGAATATTCCTAAAATTGTCAACCCTCTAAAAAAGTGATCCTTAGAACTCACGAGTTACTCTGATGATAAAACAGGGAAGACTTGGTTAAGTCTACAAATACTTTAATTAAATCTGCTGTGGTGCTGTCAGCTTCTTCCCCAGTCTAAGCATGCCTGGAAATTTAAAGGAAAAAATTTGCTTAGAATGCTGGCAAATGCTACACAAGCAAACTGTATCATTGTGCAAATCCCCTCCTTAAGTGACAGAGTTCCAAGTTTACTTGAACATTCGAGACTAGGATTTCTCCCAAGAAAAGGGTCCCATTGAGCCTTGCTTCCTGCTCGTCCATGCTATGGCCCCGCAGAATGGCCTCACTGAGCCCCCTGGACCATGTCCTTCCTCTGGCTTGGCCCCTTGGCCACGGCCTTCTCAACCCTCACATTCCCTAGCTCTGAGACAGGCTCCTGGCCTTGGGCCCATTCTCTTGGCACTCTCTGCAGGGGTCACTCTGTCCTGAAGAACGGCTGGTTGTCAGCGTGGCAGCCTCCTGTGCCTTTTTCAGGACATCGGAGATCAGGGAACGTCAGGCCAGAGTCAGTTAGTCTCTCACAAAATAGTTTTGCTGGGATAGGACCCTCTAGTAGAGGCATCGTTTTGATGTAAGCTTCAAGCTATTTGCTCCAAAATGTGCTTGTAAACCACTGAGACCCTCCCCCACAGGAAGGGTATTGAAAATGCAAAGGGTGGGCTGAGCAGAACTGAGGACACAGTATGCAGTCTACAGCTAAGTGATCCGGGATAGTGGAGCGGTTTGTCCTCACAAATGCTGACAGACAGCTGCAATTTGCAGCTGGCAGTGAGTTTATGCTTGCTAAACAAAGATCTAGCTGGAGCCGGTGAATACTTGGCTCCATTGCAATAATCATAATTCATAACATACATTGCTAAAGAAGGAGAAAAAACTAGGAAAAGACCCAGAAAGAACCATATCATTGTGACACTTGAAGCGGTCAGGATATACGCTGTTTTATTTGTTGTCTATTTGGAGTCTACGTGCGGTCCTTTATGGAGACGATGGTCCCCAGGTCTGTGACAAATGAAACTGCTTTCTGCTTTCCAGTCACACCTTCAGATTAACTCTTCTTTCCATTAAAAAATAGTGATAGGAGATTTACTTTCTGCCAAAATCCAATTATTATCCCGAATATTTTATTTCTTTTCCTAGATGAGTTAATTGTAATCAAGTTGCCAAGCTTTTCCTTGTTTTTGACCATCAGATAACCCCATTCTTGGGGGCAGTTCATGTTGGAGTCACGGAAACATGAAATATTAAATCTGGAATGAACTTGAGGGAACCTAAAATAAATGCTCCTTACTTTCTTAAAAAATAAATTTATTTATTTATTTATTTTTGGCCGCGTTGGGTCTTCGTTGCTGTGCATGGGCTTTTCTCTAGTTGCGGCGAGCAGGGGCTACTCCTCGTGGTGCGCGGGCTTCTCACTGCAGTGGCTTCTCTTGTTACAGAGCATGGGCTCTAGGTGCACAGGCTTCAGTAGTCGTGGCACGCGGGCTCAGTAGTTGTGGCTTGCGGCCTCTAGAGCGCAGGTTCAGTAGTTGTGGCGCATGGGCTTAGTTGCCCTGCAGCATGTGGGGTCTTCCCGGACCAGGGCTCGAACCCATGTCCCCTGCATTGGCAGAAGGATTCTTAACCACTGCGCCACCAGGGAAGCTCAAATGCCCCTTACTTCTGAGATGAGGAAAAAGACACCCAAATTGTTTAAGTCACTTGCCTTAGGCCACAGAGTAAGAAGCAGGGTAAAGATTCTCTCCAAAGTCTCAAGCACCATCTCTGGGTTTCTGTCAGCACATTTTTTATGTCTCACTAATCCCAGATTTAACTTTATTGGAAAAACTGTTCTAAATCCAGAAGAATGTTCTACAGGAGCCAGGTCTGTTGCTCTAGGCACCCACTACTAGCCCAAATCTTTCAGTGATCAGGTATTTTAGATTTGAATCTTAATGCAGTCATTGCCATCAATTAATTTCATTTTATTGTACATATTTGGAAAAAGAGTTTTGAATAGAATATGGATATATATATATATTTTTATAAATTTTTTAATTTTATTTAATTTTGGCTGCATTGGGTCTTCGTTGCCGCGCATGGGCTTTCTCTAGTTGCAGTGAGCGAGGGCTACTCTTCGTTGAGGTGCGCGGGCTTCTCACTGCGGTGGCTTCTCTTGTTGCAGAGCACAGGCTCTAGGCATGCGGGCTCCAGTATTTGTGGCACACAGGCTCAGTAGTTGTGGCACACAGGCTCAGTAGTTGTGGCTCGCGGGCTCTAGAGCGCAGGCTCAATAGTTATGGCACGTGAGCTTAGTTGCTCTGCGGCATGTGGGATCTTCCCTGACCAGGGCTCGAACCCATGTCCCCTGCACTGGCAGGTGGATTCTTAACCACTGTGCCACCAGGGAAGCCCTGGAAATATATTTAAGTTCATATGCATAATTATGCATACGAATATGAAAAATACATGCCCCAAGGGGGGAAATTACAGTAGCCTTGCTTTTGACATGTAGCAATGCTGTGTTTGCTATTATACTTTTCTTTAACTTTTGGTAACCTGAAATCTGTAATAGATTATTATTATTTAGGGTTCTGACCCTTCTCATTCCCTGTGGGGAGAAGATCCTGTTGCCAATTGCCAGGACACTCCTCCAGACACAGATGTCACTGAGGAGAGTCCTCTGCTGGATATCCCCTCCATGTGTTTCAGCCTAAGCTAAGAGGGAAAAAAGAGGATTGAGCTAGGAATGGGAACATGCATTTCACCAAGTTCCAACCCCTCTGAAATTCGAACTTTTGGACTATTGAACAGGCTGAGATCTTGATTTTCTTCAAGCTTGTTTATTTTCGACAAAATAGAAATTCTGGTCTTGGGGAAAAAAAATGTCTTTGGGTTTTAAAGGTCTCTGAAAGCTTCTTGAGACATTAAGTATCTCTTGTATAAAAAATAATACAGTGATGATTTAAGACCAGAGAAACTGGAAGTGCGTGGATTAAATGACCTTTAAAATACACATAGGTTTAAAATCAAAAGGAAAATGCACTTAGCAAAAAAGCATTTGGCATTTACTTCTAAAACATGGTTGGAAACATTAAGCAAACTCAAAATGAGGCAACGCACACACATCCTTATTTTGACTTAAAGATCTACTTTAAATAACACAACAGATGTGGTCATCAGCATCTGTTCCAACAGGGACACAGTGAATGGTGAGAAAGACGCGGTCAGACTTGATAATAACAATAACTACTGTCATTGTTATCCCTTAATCCTTCAAACTGTCAAAGCACAACCAAGAGTAAAAGGGAAATATTCTAGCAGGATCTGACTCCCTCCCCATTTGTGTCAAGCAGTTCAGTTAGGAAATTTCTATCAGGAAATATTCCCTTAAATTAACCACTGGAAAGCAAGATTAGCTATTTTTCACTCTGTGGCACACACAAAAAAAGGAAAAAAACACCTGTGGACTTCAGTCTGAAAACGCGCCTGACAACAAAAACAGGTGTTGGCTTATGTAATGGCTCAAGAAAGCAGAGGAGAACAGAGTCGTGAGTCAAAGGTGGGGCCTTGCAAAGGAAAACTGAACTTAATTGCTCCACTGTGAGGGAATGGCCAAGAATTATGTGCTCTTGGTCACATAATAGTTTGGCAAAAATACTTCTTTTGCCAGTTTTGTGCCCACATGAAATAAACTGCTGTTGGAATACATGTGGAAGTCAAAGATGAGGGTGGGCTAAGGCAGATCTTCACATAGCACTTTGGAATTTAAGGGTGTTCCCTATACACTAATCAAGGCTGACACAGAGTCAGTAGTCAGTTAAAAAAATGTTTAATAATTGAATACTCTCTGACCAAGATGTATGGTGGAAAGCACATAGGCATTTGGGCTAAGAGACCTGATCTTGACTCCCAGATCCACCACTTAGGAAGTATGTGACTTGGCTTCCCTGAATCTCAATTTCCTTATCTGTATAATAGGGATAGAAAAGCTCCAATGCAATGTTGTAAGGATTAAATGTTATGATGTAAAATATCACAAGGCTTTGTATGAACACAAATATATTACTATCTTTATGCTTTTCCTCCACTTTCTTCCACATCTTCATCATTCTCACCATCATTACCATAAATTACAGCTTGCACTAGACTCTGTAAAGTGAATTAAACAGAGATGGTCCTTGGACCTTTGGGAGCTAACAATTAAAAATTACAACACTGATGTGTCTAAACAGAAAGTAGATATGGATAATTTAAGAAATTTGGAGTAAGTGTATAAAAATTAAGTTAAGCTTATATTAATATTAGCTGTCAGTAAAGAGATATGTCTATATGGCATAGGAAGAGCCCTAGGAATTGCTGGTTGAGACAGAGTATACCTTCTCACACTTTTAACACACTGTATACCAAATTCTCCACCTGCATGAATGTTTATTTATTGCAGCTTTGATGGCAATAAGTGTCCTGGCGGTATAAACCCTCCCACATGAATGCATGATGTGAGTTACCACAACAACTTCTGCTAATAATAATAATTAAAAAAATAATAAAGTATTTTATTTATACTTTAAGACTGAAATCTTGCGTCAACCCAAATAGAAATGGCAGAAATTTTTCTTTGATAAATATGGTAGCAGCATTGTCTTATATAATGGTACTTCTTATCAGAATTGTGTCAGAAGTACATCTCATGCAGCCTTACAGTACACAGATAAGTAATTTAATAATGACAGCTAAAACATATTTTATATATTAAAAAAATTTTAAAGACCCTTAACACTTGATTAATAGCGGATGGAATATCAGTTTGGGGGAGAATCTGAAGATCTGAGGAGCTGAATTGTTTGTGCGGTGGGGAGTGAGGGAATGGGTTAGTAGTCAGAAGACTCTTTGCTGTTGTACTTCATAGGGGTCATATTCACAATTTTCAAGCAAGATCAGCTCTGACCAGTAGAGTAAAAGAAAACTTCTCAGGATTAGTGTCTTTCTGGTAAGCTTCCATACCCCCAGATGGAGTTGATCGCTTATAGTTACTTGTCAGTCACTACTTTTACTTTAGATACATTGACCTTCATTTTCTCTCCTGAGCACATCCCACCTCAGGGTCTCTGCACATGCTGCTTCCTCTGACCCAGAACTTTTTTTGGATATTTGCATAGCTACTTTCCTTACTTCTTTCAGATCTTCCCCTAAACATCACCTCTCATAGGTTTTCCCTCTCTATTTAAAATTGCAAGCCTTCCCCACTTAGGTGCTATCTCCCTTCCTTGGTTTATTTGTTTGTTTGTTTATTTAAGTTTTTAAACTTCACTGTCTCACTAATATATATTTTACTTCCTTTTAACATCTATTTTTCCCCCAATAGAATGTTAGCTCCAGGAGAGCAGGATTTTTGCCTATGTTTCATTGTATTTTATTTTACTGATTTTTTAAGAGACTCTAATCCCAGTACCCAGAACAGTGCTGAGTGAATGATAAGTGCTTAGTATATATTTGTTGACTGAATAGAAGAATACTCTGATTTTTTTTCTAGAAAACTGAAAGTTCTAGTTTCTTTTATTCAGCATTTTTAACACATGAATAAAACCCTATGTTCTTAGAAAGTAAACCTTCACCTAATGTTTTATGAAGAAAGGAAATTATGATTGGTTATTATCATTGAATGACAGTCTGAGTTTATATCCACAACAGGTCTGAGAAAAGAAACAGATCCTGGCCCTCAGGCCCTTTTCTTCAAACCTTGAACATCTAGAAAGAGTTGTGGTATTCTTTCCTTATTTACCTATTCACAGATATGAGTGAAAAATTATGTTGCTATCCTTATTATCTTACTTAAATAAGAAAAATAGAATTCATATTAAAAACATTAAATATCTTTTAAGGACACATACATTCAAGGATATATTAAAATTATTCTATATGGTATTTATCCGGAGGAAGGTGAATGAGAGATAAAGAAGAAAATTGTAAAGCTAGAGAGTTGCATGGCTAATGATAATAGGATGACAAGGATGATGAGGATGATAAAACTCAATTCTCTGTATCAATTAAGCAGACAGAGAGAGAGAGAGAGAGAGAGAGAGAGAGAAAGAGAGAGGCTGAGTTTCCTCAAGGGGCTGATTCTGGTCTCTCATGTGGCTGAGATTGCAGACCTCCTAGACCAGCATTCTTCACATATGTAATTATAAATATGCTAGTAGTCACATTAAAAAAGAAAAAGCAGACATTAATTTTAATAATTTGTATATTTTATTTAACCTAATCTATCCAAAGTATTGTCATTTCTCCATGTAATCAAAATAGACATTATTAGTGAGATATTTTATATTCTTTGTCTTGTACTAAGTCTTTGAAATCTGGTGTGTACGTCACACCTACAGCCAGCACGTCTCAATTCAGACTAGCCCCATTTTAAATGTCCAATAAACACTTGTGGCTAGTGGCATCTGTACTGGACAGTGCAGGTCTAAAGCAAGCTTCTAGGTGTCATGTCTGAAGGTGGGCCTTACCACAGCAGTGGGCAACTGTATGTCAGAAAAGAAAGCTGCGAAGTCATGTGTCTGGAATCAGAGCCACCAAAACCAGAGGCTATTTCTGAATTAATTTGTGATTCCAGTTCTTTCTCCATCTAGCTTTCTGTTAGTGTCTAACTAAGACAATTGCATGGGGGAGCCAGAGTGATTCATCAAAAAGGACAACAGTTAGGAAAAAAGTAAGGTGATTTTACCTGTATCTCAAGCTGGTAGAGCAGATCAAGCAAGACACACTCTGTTCTTTTAACTGTAATACTGATAATTAGGCTTCTGAATTTTAGTATGCCTACTTTCAAGTGCTGTTCTGTTGAAACTTCACATGTGCTAGTCATCGCTCCACCATAACTGAATTTATACCCAAACCTTAAAATATATCTGGGGGGACTGAATGGGTTAACTCTAGGTTCTCAGGGGTGCTGGGTGTTTTAACTTTATAAGAGGTACTCCCTGTGCTCAGGACAGTTACAACAGTTCAGAGTGGTAGTCCTTATTTGACCTCTCTCATGTTAAATGTATTTTATTTTTGAAAATTCATGGCAAGATAAAAATTTTAAATTATCACAAAGGGTCAGTTTCAGATGATCTATTTTAATACAAGAAAGACTAGATGGGCACTGTCTGCTTTATAGTACATTATCCAAATAATGGTTTTGGTCTGGTGAGAAAAGTTGGAGACACACACACTCAGACATAGTATATGCTTAGCTACAGAATAAATTGGTTTTGTTCAATTTGAGTTTTGGTTTTGCTCTTAAGTGCCATATATTTAGTTGACTTGACTGTACAATGATTTGAATAGACTCTACTGATTTTACTTTTATAACATTTCCCTGTAAGGGAATCAATTCACATAATCTCGGCCAAAAATTATTCAAACTGAGAAGTGTGTATATCTCTCAACTTTTACATCACACACACACACACACACACGCACTCACAAGGCAACACATAGTGTGGGCTATATTGTGCCATAACCCCTAGGATTTAATAATAAAACGAACAATCCATCATGGCACTGATTTCAAGCAAAGCAAATTCTGAGAAAGCTGTTTGATTACTTGAATAATAATCATCAATATTCATTTCTAAAGGGTTTATGAAACCCTCGAACCAGTTCTCAAAACCAAAGCCACATTCACCTGATTTTCAGCTGAAGCTTTGAGCTTCAGCTTTGCCTTTCCCCACAAATGATTTTGCTCTTACTGCAAATGATCACTGGAGAGCATTTAAATGTGTTCATCTTTAAAGTCATCCCGCTAAAAAAGGAGAATATAAACAGAACTTCACTTTAATTTTAAAAACAAGAGTGTGTCTTAAATATGAGTATGATGGAAATCTTGCTAGAAAAAAAAAGAAACTGGCTCCTCCCGTTCCGCTTGTAATTTTTAGTGTGTACAAGTACTTAAAATATAAACTATATAGCAATTGACGCTGTGAAGCAATACATAATCAAACAAGACACCATGAGGCAGATTGAAAACTTCCCTCGATCATGTTTCCCAGCTTTAAGGATGCAGAGGTCTAATAAACATGAACTTGAACTACAATGAACATACTCAAATCATCCTTAAAAAATAGGTATTTACAACAACAAAGTAGTACTGTAATGGCAAAGATAGATGAACTAAGTTTAGATATGTGTAATATAAAAAAGGAAACAATGATTATATAGTACAAATAATTTTGCTGTAATATGACAGCCTAATGACTTAAGTGCCCAATATCGTCATTATGGTTCTGAACCCCATGTGCATTAGCAATAAAGACTCAATAAAACTACTGTATAATTCATACTTTTCCATGAAAATCTTGTTCTTCTTTTAAAATACTTGTGTCTCGAAGATCTGTAAGCCTAAATGGAAAAAGTTAATAACCTGAATTATGTATTATGCCTATGTTGTGATCTGAAGGTGGTCTCAAGGAAATTTCTAAGCAATCCTTTTGATGGAGAGAAACAACAGTTTTGGACACCTGGTTTTATTTTAAGTTTTTTTAATCTAGTAAAAAATGCTTACTTTGTTATATTAATGCATTGATTTATTGTGTATATAATTCCCTGAAGATTATATACTCCAAATCCAACTACAATTACTTATCTGATCAGTGCATTTTAATTTTACTCAAAAGAACAAATAATTGAAAGTATGACAAATATTTAAAATGTTCATCTTTACTTAATATTTGCCATGCATATAGCTACTAGTTTAACCTTTTTTTTCAAACAAGGTAAATGAATGGTATACAGTAGTGATCAAACAAAAGACTGCAAAAATGTCCCGGAATAAGCGAACAGCATGACAAGGCATTATTTCAAGTTTTCAGATTCTCTTCCTTAGATCCCCAAGTCTTTATGTTCGCTAGAAATCTTCCCTCTCTCGAGTTATAACATGAAGGAAAACACTTAAAAGTGTAGCAAGAGTAGGTATTTTCAGGCCACTGAGCCATGTATCACCAAGCTGTTTTTCTAAGAGATGCTGAGAAACATGAGAAATTAAAGATGTTATTATCTTTTATTTTTGCTTTTAACGTTTGTAAGGCAGCAGCTGTGCCCAATTCTTAATGTAAAAGGAAAACCATATCAATTTTTTTTACTCATTTTTGTGTTTGGAATGAACATGTGAGGAGAAGTACATTTTGCCATTATCAAATCGGGAGATGTGACAATAATTGTAATGCGTGTTGTTTCATCTACCTGCTAAACTGGTCCTCTTTGCTCAAAATATGGTGTTGTAGGGTTGTATCAACCATCTGGCAACACAGAATGAGAGTTTCACAAAGAAACTTCTTGGATATCTAAAAATGATGTGAGGATAGACAAGCCCCTCAAGGGTGTCTGCACAGATGCAAATCATTTACATTTGCAACTGTGTGCACAAAAGAGAGGATGGAATTACCAAGCGAATGGCTCCCCTCAATTACCTGTTTTGTGCCTAAATATGCTTGATTTATGAGTATAGGAGTCAGGAACTTGAAGAACTAAACCAGGAGACAAAGCCTATCACATGAAATACTCTTTTCCACTAATACTCAAACACAGTGAATGTCTGGACAAACATATATGCTCAATTTAAACAACCGACTATTTTTCCTCATAAGCTGAAATTGAAAAAAAAGGATTCAGCCCAAGCTGTCTTTTCCAAGAGTGTTGAGAAGTTGCATTGTTTTGAAAAAAAAAAAAAACTGGCTTCATTTTCACAATTAAAAAAAAATGGATATGGAAAGAATAAGATTGTGCCCATAAAAGCCAATTGTTTCCAAACCGCCCTTTATTATTTGGCCCACATACTTTATCCTATATGGATGTAGAGAACCATGATAGACTGAAAATACAATAGCTGATCAAAATAAAATTTCTATTCTGAAATAACTTTATCATCCTGGGGATATTTGCCGAGACCCCGACCCTCCCCCCGACCCAGACCCAGTGTGACAAAAACAAACTAAATAAAATATTCAGTTTTCATATTAGGTCATCACTGCTCAAGGAACTGGTTTGTTGACTGACAAAAATGGGGTTTCTGTTAAACAGACCCTAAAGAGAGACACGAAGTATCAAAGGCAGGTGAGGGATTTTTCTGTCTTCCAAAGAAGGAACTACAAAGCTGATGTGAACTGGGGCTTGTGGAAAGTGTCATACCTAAGCACAAATGGAGGTAGTGAAGCTAATTTAAAATATCACTGTTGCTAATACAACAAAATATCACTGTTGCTAATACAACAAAATATCACTGGTGCTAATACAACAAAAATTAACTAAAATTAGCCTTTAGTTAATTTTTATGTGGGGAGCTGTCAAAAAGTAGTGATGTAAAGAAAAACATATTTATACTTTTTCTCAGTTGATTAATGTCAAAAAGGTAACTATATTTTCAGACATTTTATGCTTTTTTATATGTAATATATCAGCATCTAGACTTTTAAACTGGAAAACATAAAGCATTAGCTTTCTGCTTAAATAAAAATGTAAAAAAAAATGTAAACGAAGATTTTAAAATAAATACCTGTGTAAGTCATACCCTAAAAATGCAGATATCAATAAAATAAAGACCATCAGTGACTAGATTCCCTGTACTCTTAATAGCCCATATTCATTACATTTAAAGGTAAATATTATGGCAATAATCCATGATTCAAGGACTGTAGACTTCTTATTACCAAGATCCTTCCTTTTCTCTGATTTGGACACCTCAGTAAATACTGTAGAATTTTGGACCAGCTCTGGACATGAGAGCCAGCTGCAGAAATTAGTTTAAGACTGATAGTAACGCCCACTGTTCATCTCTTCTTCCTCCTCCTCCCTCTCCTGCTTTCTTTGCCCCCTCCTTTGTTCATCTTAAATCTTTTGGTTAATGCTCATTAAAGTATATTTTTAAATGTTAACGGAAGGCCAGCCACAGAAGAACAAAAACAGGAGGAGGTTAAGTGGGGAAGAAATAAGAAAGAGGGAAAGAAAATAGCAGTGGGAGGGATAGCAGAGCCATTTTGAGGGAATGATGGGAGAAAAATCTGTCCATCTCAACATTTTAAATCTAAAACACCTTCATTAAGCTAAGGAACTATTTTTTTAAACAGGTTTTAAAAAGTCTAAAAAAGTAAAACTTGTTCTAATACTTGACTGTGAAAATGACATCACTGCTTTATAGAACATGAAAAGGATTTTCTTATAAGATAAAGGAAAATTATCAAATAGAAGGCTTTAAGTTGATGTGGTAATCCAAAGAAAATCAATAGGATTTTTATTTCATAATTACATAAGATAAAGGGAAAAAACTAAGAACTAAGAAACATTATGAGGGTGTAGTCTATAATAAAAATCTCTAGAAATGCAATCACCCTCCAGCACAAACTTCTTGAGATGTCTTGATCATCAACAAGAAGCCAAACTAGCCTTGATTACATCATTTCCACTGTAACAGAAGTTGTCTTGAATAGAAATTGTCAAAGAAGTTTCTGTTACTTACATTTAGAAATATAAATAACTTTTCTGGCAAGACTAAGCACGGCTTTCCAAATTTACATGAATATACAGAGGGTTATTTATTTACTTATTCTTGCTTTTTATGTTTGCCATAATATGTTTGCCATATTAATAGAAATTCATCTTAGGTTATGTTGTTGTATGTCCTCAATCACCAATGCAATTCGTTCTGTTTATTCGAGGGTAGACCTTTATTTTCTTTAAAATTATTGTAATTTTGGTCTATTCCTTATATGTATCAAATTATATCCAACTTACTAATTACCATTAAAATAAATACAATTAAAGAAATTATAATTGTTTCTTGATTGTCCTAACATCAGTTCGATAAATTAAAGATGTTATTTAAATACATTTCTTAAACTCTAATCAGCTGAGCTCTTTAAAAGAGGGCTTAAGTCTTCCCTGGTGTCATAGACTCCAAGTAACTCCTGCCCAGGGAGTTTCAGTTTTTGCCTAATCTCCCTTTTCTTACTGTCCATGGACAAGTAGCTTCAGCCCCTGCCTATGGACTTCCAGCCTGGTTGTGGTCTTCCCTTTCTGACTGCCTTCCCTATGGCCTGTAGACTTAGCTGGCCCCATATCTGTGTAAGTCTGTTCCTTGTTATCTATCTATCCCTCTCATCTCCTCTCCTCTCCCTTCCCCTCCCCCTCCCCCTCCCTGCCTTCCACCCAACTTCCCTCCTCTCTCTCTTCCCCTCTGTCCATCCTTCCTATTAGTAGTGGTTCTGCGTCTCTGGTTGAACCCTAACTTACACAGTGGCTTTTGGACTAACTTTTGTCTTTTGTAAAAGTAGAAGGTTGATTAGGTGTAGTCTTGAGTTACCTCTCAATTCTCAAAGCACTTGGCCCTGATATTAGGGCCAGCATTCTCTTATGTGTGGGACATTTTTGGAGAATATTAACTAATCTATTGTGTTCAAAATTATATCTCCAGTGCATAGGACAGTGTCTCATATATGGAATGGATGCATGTATGGATGGATGAATGGACGGAACTCTGTTCTCTGTGTCTTCTGGAAATGTGAAATATATCTAACCTTCAGTGGGGCTTTGTATTTTCCTATCATGTCTTTGTAGAAGGTTTAATGATTAGGCATGATTTCTTCCTTTCAGCCTTTTAGTTTTTTTCCAGAGTTAAACTTTAATCTGTCATTTTTAGAAAGGCAAACTTCTACCACAAAACAAATTAATAAAAAAAAATCCAAGTAAAGAAAACAAAAACCCCTGGCACAATGCAGATGGTGAGTCAAATACACTTTACAGCAACCGTTTTTACATATCATGTGGACCTACTGAACAGTCCATTTTTAATGGTAAACTTCAGGCCTGTTGGAACTAGGATTAATGCCTATTTGTTCAGTGAACTATGCTGAAGAAGACACCCCAAAGGGGATTCATATTTACGGACAATTTCAGAAGCAGAATTAACTGGTATCTTCATTTTTACAATTACTAAATTTTTCTTTATAGGCAAAGGTACTATAAGTCATACTGATGAAAATGGATACTGAAAAAGAGTGGGTTTTCTGACAGTTAAAAAAAGTTTCCTGGGCTTCCCTGGTGGCGCAGTGGTTGACAGTCTGCCTGCCAATGCAGGGGACACGGGTTCGTGCCCTGGTCCCGTAAGATCCCACACGCCGCGGAGCGGCTGGGCCCGTGAGCCATGGCCGCTGAGCCTGCGCGTCCGGAGCCTGTGCTCCACAACGGGGGAGGCCACAGCAGTGAGAGGCCCGCGTACCACAAAAAAAAAAAAAAAAAAAAAAGTTTCCTGATGAATTTACTAATGCTCTTACATATATAGATATATTCCATTATTTTAGTTTGCTTTCTTTTAATGATGGGGGAAGTTATTTTCTCTAATTATAGTAAAACTAGTCATTTAGTCCTTACATTTTTCTTATAACATTTAGCCCAAATGAAGAAATGATGCATCTCCCTGGGATTTCCTCCAAGTTCAGAGGAATGAAGATCTCGAATCATAAATTCACTGCCCCACAGATGTGCCAAAAGTGAAAGGATAGTTTAATAGTACAAGTCAAATCTGAAGAAAATGTTCAAGGATTTTAATTTAAAGATGGGCTTGTGTCTTCTAGACTCACTAAACATTTTAAAGCCTGAAGAAAAAGCTATGGTCTCACTTCAAATTAAAATTTTTTCTGACAAAAGGGGCCTCTATCCTGGGGCTAAATTCAGGTATGTTACCTATGTTCTGTGTGTCTGTTCCCCTCTGACAGGGTGGCAGAAGTACTGAGGGAGCTGCCAGCTGTTCAACCCAACAGGATAGGGCCCTCTCCCTGAATCATGGCACAATACAGAGACTCAGTTGAGGCCATCTGTGCTCTTGGTTCCTTTCTTAAGTTTCCTCTAAATGGCAATATTTCAGCTTTCTCCTCCTTCTCTCATTTTCTTCTTTTAAGGAGAGGAGGAATCACACATATATGTTAGTTAAAAAGGATCAAAGTTTAGGTAGAATCTTCCTAGAAAACTGTATCATTTCTTGTCTTAAATCCAACTCAGAGAAAAAAAAATGATAGTAAAGAGAATAATAACCTTAATGCAATTACCATATCAAGCAATAAACCACAATTTGTGCTTCATATCTGAGGTTTGGTTAGTATAAAATAAAGATTCTAAGTTATCATTATTCAAGTAGTTTGTCTTCTAAACCTTTGCATTCCAGCTCTTTGATGAGAAATTATGTTTTTAGTCTCTGGATATGTATTTTTCCAGACGTGTCATTTGTGCTTTCACATATGCAGAGGATACAGTGAAATTAATAAAACTAGTATGTATTGTTTTATATATATGTATACATGTATGTGTGTGTGTGTATATATATATATATATATACACACACACACACACACACACACACACACACACACACATATGTAGGGGCAGTAGATGAAATCTGGGGGAGAAAATTGGTGTGAGTAGATGCAAGAGTTTTGAACTTGACCTGAGAAGAGCCAAATACTCATAAGTACAGTCCAGCAGACACTTTGTGAGGTGTATTTCCTGTACATAATGTCCATCTTTTACAATAATGCCCTATTTTATATTTTTTCTGATTTTGAAAGCAAATATGCATTTATTGTGAAAAACTTAGAAGATACAGAAAGAACAGAGAACACAACAATAAAAGAAACCAATGACAAATTTATTACTTAGAAAAACAGCAACCACTGTTGCTGTTGTTATTTTGGTGTATTTTTCTTTTATATCATATATTCATTCACATACTTAACAGTATTTAATGAGCCCTTACTTTGTTTAGAGATACATCTCTGAACAAGTAGATCAGGCCCCTGCTTTCATTCTCCTTATCAAACAAGTTCTGTGGCTTGTTTTTTCTTACCCCCACTTCACATTATACCATGCACATTCATTCTGCAATTGTTCTTTGAAAACAAATTTTTATAGTTGCATAACACATCACCATATAAATGCACAATGACTTATTTAACAAATGCCCACTGTTGGCAATTAGATTATTTCAAAATTTTCACTACACTCAAAAGCATTTTAATTTGGAGTTTCATATTGTTATTATTTTCTTTGAACAGATTTCTAGAACTGAAATTAAGTTTGGAGACTACAACTATTTTCAAGGTTCTCCGTGCTCAATTCCAAATTGCTTCACAGAAAGCTTATGTACAATACAGGTGGAATATTTGTATATACACCTGCACACACACACATATGCTTTTATATCTACCTGTTTATGTACAAGGAAGTATAATAGTTGATAAAATTTATAAAAATGTAATATGTTTCTTTCTGTTTAATTTTATTTTTGTTTTTAAATGATGGATACGAAATACTATGATTTACTCCATCTTTATGATTCAAAATGTTACAGGGAAGCATGGAGAAACAAGGGAAATAAAGCATTCTTCTCTTCCTCATTTAACCAGATGCATCATTCTAGCATTTTAATAATATGCAGATGCCTTGACCCTTTGACTTGGATTGGATGCTGGCAAAAGCAAATCTTTGCAACTTGGATCTTCCTCTATGGCCACTCAAATCATCCTTCTTCTTGTACATCATTGTAGCTCTGAGATGGTGTTCACCATGACCTTTCTTGAAGTCTTCAAGTCTCAATCTGACACCCCTTTTTAAGGTAGGAAGTAGGCTGTTACAACCTCTCTCCTCTTGACTAACCCAAGCTACTAGTAATCTTAAAAATTAAGTCAAAAAAAAGTTAACTCAGTATATAAAAATATAAAACTATGCCTCCAAACATTGAAACTATGTTGCTAGGATGATTTTCAGAGCACTAGTTCTCTGAGGCTAAAAAAGATCTAGCCAAATGCTTCCATAAAAACAAAAACAAAAGTACGGTGTACCTAACAGCCAGACTTAAGAGGTCACATGGCCTTGACTATCCTGACTAGTTTATCATTGTTTACATCTCAAGCTGATCACAGATCAAGTATTGCAACCATCATTCCAAAAAAATTGTTCTGTGTTGCCACATTTAGTTGCTGTGAGATGCCAAAGCAATTGAGTCTTGACTTCAAAGCAATGAGTGATGGTTCATTCCCAAAGGAGAGAAAATCATTAGGAAGGAGGGAAAAATTTTTCTTTCCTCTTAAACTATTCATCAAACAGATGTCTATCTTGATGATCTTAACTGACAAAATCTAGAGTTCCTATCTTCCAGATCTGAGGAGTCCATTTTCAACAGTTAAGAGCACTAGAGACTTTCCAACTTTCTTTCCCATGGCCTATGATTACCAGCCCTTCAACAGGAAAATCCTTTCCCTATAGTGTCTTCTGAACACACTGCTGGTAGTGCTACAAGAATCTGTGTGCAGGTCTCCAGAGCTGACTCCTCTGAGGAACTTCGTGGAAAATCAGGTTGGAACTCTGGTCATATTTAGCCTTCATTTCTGTGCAGACGACCCCCACTGTTCATGACAGCTATGGCTGCAGTGGTGATGTATGCTCTCTATTGCTTAATTTTGCAGTTCCTTGATTATATGGGTACTTTAAGATTTTTCTCATTGATTATTTGTGTGCTTTAGAATGCCATGAAAATGATCTGCTCTTTAGAAAACTGACATCAGTAAATTTTTAGACCTGTAACAGTTTTGAGGCAGATTTTGAAGAGATATTTTAGAATATTCTACTTTCTCCTTATTTCTTTTGGTTAATTTTTCTAAAATAACATATTTCACTGGTTTTCCATTGATGAGAATACAATTTTATATACTATTGTCTTGAAATTTAACTTCTGTATCTGCTTCACATTTTAAATTTTAATTGTGCTTTATATTCTTTTAGAGTCTTCAGTTATTTTTATTTTATTCTTAATAAGATTATTTTCAAAGGACTATCTCTTAGTTTAAAAGTAATTTTTGGGCTTCCCTGGTGGTGCAGTGGTTGAGAATCCGCCTGCCGATGCAGGGGACAAAGGTTCGTGCCCCGGTCCGGGAAGATCCCGCATGCCACAGAGTGGCTGGGCCTGTGAGCCATGGCCGCTGAGCCTGTGCATCTTGGAGCCTGTGCTCCACAATGGGAGAGGCCACAACAGTGAGAGGCCTGCGTACCGCAAAAAAAAAAAAAAAAAAAAGGAATTTTTGTTTTATAATTGACTGGTTTTCTTCACTTTACCACTTTCACCTTCAAATTTCTTTAGTTATATTTAGTTATTAAAAAAATGTTTCTTGAGTTAACTACAGAATTGTTTAACTTTCTTTGTAATGCTAAAAACATTTCATGCTATGCATTTGCCTCAGAATAATATTTTGGTTGCATACTATTACATTTGATATTTATTGGGCTCTTCCTTAGGGCAAAAGCAACTGAAGGAAATGTTATTTTAGCTAACAAGTGACTTGGGGCATTTTGCTTAATATCTTGTTATCAATTTCGATTTTTCTTATATTTTATTATATCTTATTCATGTCATGTTTCTTTGTAATCTCTACATTCAGGATTTAAAAAAAAATTTCTTTGTGGCTCTAGTATATGATTGATAATAATAAATATTATGTGGGATATTTTAAAATAATGTGTTGAGTCTGTACTTCAGGTACAAAGTTTAATATGTATTTAGTAATCAACAATACAAATATGTGAAAAATGTTTTTACCTCCAGTATAATCTTATGGACATTTATCTAGAATTAAATATGATATTTTCATACTAAATATTTTTACATATGCAAATTTCTAAAAAGAAACAATTAAATAAATGACATAAGTTATTTGGAAACTTAAAGGTTAGAGTTATTTTAAATATAATTAGAAAATAACAAACATCTGAACAAGTTCATAGAGTAATTTCACTAATTTTAAAAATCAAACTACATTTTAAGCTTTTGTTTTTACTTTTTAACTCATCATCTGTTAAATCAATAAATGCTGGAGTTTAATTTTTGTTATTATATATTAATTTCTAAATCAACCTTCCTTGACATTTATGCTTTTTCCATCTGTCAATATGGCCCTTAAATTTTATTTTTATATACTGTATATATGCACACATGCATTTATATCTGTATAAAGATCTCTTTATCCTTCAAAACACATGTACAAAAATCATTTAACAATATAATTATTTATACATATTTGCAAGTAAAACTTAAAGAAAGGTAAGAGAAAATAAAAACAAAATTGTACAAAGCTTAAAAGATACAATGTGTGCTTAAGTTAAAATCTGGGCTCCAAAACTAAAATATTTGTGTTTTCTCCTCTATAAATGAATATAAAATTGTTCTTATTATATAGGGTGTTTTAAAGATGAAAAATGAGAAAACACATGCTATGTGATTAGAGCAAAACGTGGCACATCTGTTTATATTTTTTATTAATACTGATATTAATATGTAAATATTGACAAAAATTATTTCCCTTGTAACAGGAGAATCCTTTAACTTTTTGGAAATAAAGTTATCCATATCACTTTATATCTTTGTTTACTTCATATCATTACCTAATGTATTTAATCTTAATACATAAGACAATGGAAAATGCAAAATTATTATTTTATTTATAATTATTCTAAAATTTTCTACAACCTCCAATTAATCTTCCACTCTGTGGTTTATATTTTTACCATTTGTTTTTAAAGTTATTCAAGTTATATAAATTGTTAGGTTTATTTGGTCTAACAGGAGTCCCTAATATGGATAACTGACATTTCAAGGGCACTTACTCTATTCTGGGCAATGTTCTAAGCACTTTCAGGGACTAAGTGATTTAGTCCTCACTGCAAATCTATGAGGAAATGTTACCCAAGTCACACAGATGGTCCTGGCAGGGCCAGGACCTACACCCAAGCCATCTGGGTCTAGCATCAATGCTTTTTGTCACTGCACTGCAGCTGGACAACCAGGTGAGCTCCTAGCCTAATCTGCACTTAAAGTAGCACTTGCTTCCTAACAGCTGGGCTCTAGGTCATTTAACGCTGTTTCTATTACTGTAAAGTGACAGATTCTCATTCCTAGGGCCATATAGGAAACAATTCCAGCCTCTAGAAGACTGAGGAGGAACAATGACACTAGGACTCAAGCTTGTAGCATTTTGACTTATCAAATTCTTCCCTTATGAACTCTTGGTGGACCATGGCTCATGGTGCTACTTAACACTCCATAGATAGGAGCTTGGTCTTAATGTGGATGCAAAATTTCTGAGAAGTTCAGTGTGAGATATAAATGTAAACTTAAGCAAAGTACTTTGCCAAAAGCATATTTAACCAGTCATTATTGTATTCATTTTGTTGAGAAAATCAAAAAAGGTATATTCTAACAATATTTCATGCATAAATTCATCATTAAATCATTTTGATAGAGAATAGCAAATACCTACTTAAAATGTGACCATAAACACTCTTTGTCAATGTAGAACTGAGAGCATCTGGCACCTCTTTCACATCAGTGCTTCAAACAGTGCAAGCAACTTCTCAAATGCACCTGTGACACGAATGTGTGAACTGAGTGCTTGTTCCCACTACTCTAGCTTTTAAGGGTTCTTGTCAACTTTGCTTAGACCTCAAATATCAGTTCTAGCTTTTTAGAGCTTATTTGTCTTCCCTCAGTCCCCAGATACAGATCTCTTTGATCTGAGTTAATCCATTTATATTATGAACATATTATAATACAGGGACATTAAGAATGTCCCTCTATAATTGGAATGTAACAAATACATTGAGAGGAATATTGCTCTGTGTAACTTGTTTCTTCACTGGTTTTCAGAGTTGATTGGCTGATCTATCTGGTTGGGCCTGGGTCCCTTTCCTTTATTACCATTCCATCTAAAGTCATTTCCTTTCTATCTATTCAGTGGAAGAAAAGCAGAATTTAAGATTCAATGAAGAGCTTTACTCCGCTGTTAGAACCGCCAAATGAACAAGCAAATAAACAAATATAGAATGGTTGCTGGTTAGGCTGTTTTCCAGACAAATAAAGCACATCTCTGGTGGTTTTAAATATCAGATTCTGATTTTATCCCAATATTTTTCCTAAGATATTGAAAGAGTAAAATTATCTGTATATGATTCACCCCTGACTTACGATGACCTTGGTCCAATAGTGAAAGACTAGTGAAAGACTGGGTAGGAAAAAAGAACTCTAATTCCTGACTTTATTGACAAGCCCTTAAAATAGCAGTTTCTTTACTATTTGAGCCTGAAGTCTAGGTATCAATTACTAACAAATAAGAGGCCTCAGGGCCTCTCAATGACCGTGATTACAAAGGAAGGCTTCTGGAACACTCTTTCCACCCAACTCTGCAAGGATCAATTTGTTCCTTTTCTGTTTATTCCCAGTCAAAATGCTGATAAGTAATTTCAGTTAAAGTCCTGCAACTTCACTGCACTTTGTAATTCCGTATTATATTGCCAAAGCTTAACCCCCTCAGTAGGACCATCCAAGTTATATAATTATACCAGTTAGCTGAGTTTTCTGCTGTCTTCTGAAGTACGGCAAATGCACTGAAGCATGTGTTCTATCAGATTTGGCAAGAGGAGTCTGTCTCTAGAAACAAAGAAATTGACTCCTATCTTCATCATCTCTTTTATGATTGAGTAAATTTGTTTTCACTAAGTAAGCTAATATATCTATGTTAATTCTGAATCAAGACTTTTATAAATGGAAACAAAAGAGGACAATGTCTGACTAAGTTCAGACTGACTACAGTTCAGTTTTCTGTAAGTCATTCCATATGCTATTTTTTTCCCTATAAATGCCAAAGAAATTTTGAAAATATGTTAGTCTAAGAGACTTCAATCATCTATCTCTAAGGTAACCTTTCCTGAACCAAATTAGGAAGACTCTTCAAAATACTATGGATGAAAATTAAATATGCGTACCGATGTTAGTATTAACATTTATTGAGTTCTTACTTTATGCCAAGCACTGCTACAAACACCACATACATAATCTAATTTATGCTTCCAAACAACATAGGTACTATCGTTATTGACATTATCAAGACTGTAAAACAGAATATAAGTGAGTTTTACAAGTTTATAGAGCTAGTAAGCAGCAGAAACCTTCAGCCTCATTCCCAAACCCAGAATCCTCACGGAACAATGGTTATGGCTCCAGGCTGTGGATTCAGAATCCTTGTGTTGAATTCTAACTCTGCCATTTTTCAGCTGTGTAACCTTGGGCATATTGACTAACATTTCAGTGCCTCACTTACCCACTAGGTAAAATGGGGATGATGGTAATACCATTGTACCTCATAGGTTTACTGACAGAATTAAATGAGAGAGAACATGTACACTGCTTAAAACGGGGCCTACAGCCTGGTTAAGCACTCCCAAACAATAGCTATTTCTATACCATACTTCTGTAGCATGGGGGACATGAAAGCTCCATTCTTACAGTACTGTTCATAAATTTGGCATAGGGATGGTCCTTGAGTGATCATCTAATGATGATTTTCCTACCAAATATTTTTATAATGGGAAATCTTATGTTTATTTAAAATTCTACCATATTGTCCCAATGTTTTCTTGTGATAGTCACTTAGTTATTTATTAAGATAGGAAGAAATGATACAAGATTAGAAATCCACAGAACCTCTGTGAGAGGACTAACTGCATCTCTTTTTAGGTTTTCCCTCCTACTCTCTCATGGTCATATGAGCCCTCTCATTTTAGATTGCTAGGCATTGAGAAAAACCATCCAAAGGGGTCACAGCTGGGGACTTCTCCTACAAGGGTGCACCTCAGCACACAGAATGTTGCACATACATCTTTTACATACTTATCCTTAAACTGTTTATCTGGCACATCGACAGGCAGCTGGTGGAACAAATAGGAAATCCGGGGAAGCACATTCATTTTTAAAGTGTTAATGCGTCCAATCCAAGAGACAGTAATGTGCTTCCATCCGTTAAGATCCCCTTTAATGCTCTGAATTGGAGGGCCATAATTTAAATGAAATGTGTTATCCAACCTGGAAGGTATTCCACATCCTAAATATTTAATTGATTTCTCCATCAGGGGAAGATGAGCCTACACAATAAGCAGATCCTGTCTATATCTAAGTGTCTGATTAATAGTGTCTCTAATTTAGGGTAATTCAGGAGTTTACAACTTATAAAATGGCTATTTCTTCCACATTCCTCCCAAAGTACCAAGAGAATTGTGTCTGGATTAATTGCAAACAGCAGACAATCCTCTGTGTATAATGAAAACTCAGAGTCAGCATCATCCAGCCATGCACCTATAATTTGAGATCTCATCTGAATATTTTTCACAAGGGGCTTCACATCCAAAGTAAATTGAAGTGGCAAAGGAGGAAAGTTCTAATTGTTGCATCTCCCTATTAAAAACGTTTAACAACTCAAGTTCATTCCTGCAGGTTTTTACTTAGTTGAGTCTTAGCTAACTGAGTGAGGAAGATAAATCAAGCTACTTGCAGATTTTCCTAATGGTGCAAAGTTTGGCACCCTGAGGACTATGGAAATGTCTATTACTACACTTGTAAAGGAGAGAAGTGGAACAAGACTGTGGGTGGCTGGATCCATATGAGTGATTTATTACCCCTGAATCCACTTAGTCATTTCCGGATAAGCACTTAAGTGCCAAAGGTTATGGTCATTTTCAGTTTAAGAAAAGAACAGGGTACATTTCAACATACAAAACAGATATATTATTTGGAGAAATGGTCGTTTTTTTTCTGAGTTTACTAGCAAATTGGAAAATTTGAGTTTATATGTTTAAGTGTATCCTTGAACTTCACCTAAATATGTTTAATTCTGATTTTACGAGGTCCTTTCAGTTCCACTTGTTTTTAGAAAAAAAGGTGTGTTCTGTTAAATTTTATTTTGGGATTTGATGCCTGAAACAAAAGAAATTAAAAATTTAGTGGCATGTCAGGACTATAATTTGTTGATGTTAAATTTACCTTTTCTGTGGCAGTTTTTCTCTGTATTCTGGAAGAGCTACTTTGTAAATAGCTTAATTTTTGTTTAAATACAAATTAGAATCAATTTTCTGGGGAAAAATAATCAGTATAGCTCCTGTTCTCCACAACAAAGAAAATACATTTGTAGACATATTCTGGAAATTT
The DNA here is from genome assembly GCF_949987515.2 of Delphinus delphis. Lineage (NCBI taxonomy): Eukaryota > Metazoa > Chordata > Mammalia > Artiodactyla > Delphinidae > Delphinus > Delphinus delphis. Next base: position 86,415,172 of record NC_082689.1, read on the forward strand.
AAATCCCTCAATGCTCTTCTGAGCAAGTCCGAGGAGATTTGAAGACTGACATTTTGTACTTTGCTATTCCCAAGAGGCATATGTATGATCATCTTTACTGAGGTTTGTTCCAGTTCCTGCTGAATTAATATGCATTTTCGTTAACTAATCTTGAAACAACAGGAATAAAGTTTATCCAGGTCTTTTATACCTCAGAGAACAAAACAAATACTACAAATCTTTAGAGAGAAAGGATATACAAAGGGCTTGAGGTGAATATTTCAAAGCAAATACTCTTTAAATGATGTGCAAATTATTTCAGCTCTTGAGCATGATTTATGAAAGGGGATTAGCCCACTGAAATAAGAACCGAGTTTAAAATGTTGGGTTTCAAAGTCAAAGACGAGAAGTGGTTACAAGAAAAGGAAGGAGAAAGGCGATAATAATTTAGAGGAGGGATTTGTTTTAGTTTTTCCTCTAAACTGACTCACCTTAAATTAAGTATCACCAATTGTTGTACTTAACTGCAGTAGAAAATATTGCGTTTCTCCTCTAATTTTCTCTAAAGTTAAGATTGTAATAATTAAGAAACGATACTGGAATATTTCAGCAAAAAGGTCTCTACTTGCCATGTAAAAAATATAATCACAAACTGTGTTAAACAAAACTATTCAAGCTGAAAAGGATAACTTCTAAGAGTCTTGAGTGAGAGAACACTTTTTTTCAATTCACAAGTCACATCTATAATAACACAACATAATACATTCTAATATTCCAATATGCTCTTCAAGTAATAGTTAAAAGCTTCTTCTAAGACTTATGAAAATGACTGCTTTTATGTAATTGTTAAGAGTATTAAGTGAGCTCACTTCTTATGATTCTGTAATGACCTGCTATTGCTATTCTGGAAGGTAAAGGAAATTTTAATGATTCCACTTGCATGTGATTAATATCTAATGCTTCTTGACTAAAATTCAAGATTTTGTTCAATAAAAATGAGTTAAGCAAAAATTGTATGGGTTCTCAGTCAAAACCTTCAGTGAAATCAGTTATGTCCAATTTAAAAATAAGGCATGGAACCTCAATAACAAACCTAGGTACTGACGAGGAAAAATAAAGAAGATTAATTATTCTTACGTAAGCCGTCCTGGAGTAATAAAACTAAGTGAAGTGTATCCAGGCACTACTAAAATTTTGAGGATACTCTTTCAATCTGTCTCATTACTATCCAACAAGTTTTTAAAAGACTGGGCATTTAGGGGCAAATTTGTAAGAAAGATTCTTACTTAGAAAAGATTATCATTTGCCCAGCTCAGTTTGCATTTCCTAGAATAAATAAAGGTGGATCTGAGAAAATGATGCTTTATTTCCGAGATAGTTATTATTACCTCTTCCTGGTGAATGAAATTTCATACTACCAGAAGGAGTAATCAGACTTTATTTGGAATCTATCCTTTACTTTTTGATCACTAAATTGTGAGTCTACTTTTTTTTTGGCAATTTTTCTAAACTACTTCACTACGTGCAAGCTGGTAGGCCTTGATTGTTTTGGCAGGCACAACAGATAAACTTATTCTATAAGTAAAACAGCTATATCGTGACTCATTCAGAATTATGACATATAACCTGAAAGGCCAATGAGAAATGAATTCAGGTACCCAAGAACAACATTAAAATAAAAGACATTTAAGCCATAAAATACTATAATTCTTGCATTTGGAGAAGAAAAATAACAAAAAGAAGGCTATGTATGAGACTGTGTGCTCCCATAAGAGTCAAATGGAAAATAAGAGGTAAATAGCCTTTCAGATGGACTTTGCACGTGAGCACATCCAGGGAATTCGTGAATCACTTCCAAGGAATTGTTTGGAGCTTTGGTTTCTTGGCTGTTTGTCTTGGTGAGGGTAGTTTATTCTTGGCTAAATTTTCATTATTGTGGTTGTTGCTTGGCTAGAGCTGTTGACTTTTTGACATGGATAATTCAGAGTTCATGACTTGGGTGTTTGCACAGGCAAAAGCTGTAAGGAAAGTGTAAGTCGGTTCTGTCTCAGTTAGTCTGCAATTAGGGGTTGAAAGGGGTTGGTGAGATGAAATAAGTACTCACCATCCAAAATCAGTGCCATGGCATGGCCAACGTGATAATAACCACGTGTAGGGTTATTTTACATAAAGGCAGACCAGATAGCTCTTCTACATAAGTAGGTCTTGTCAAAGACTCAAAGGCCACTCTCTGGCTCAAGACTTCCAAAAAAGTACTTAGAGAAATTATTTTTGTCATATGGGAGCATCCTTCTCAAAATTTAATATGCATATAAATCACCTGTTAAAACAGAGATTCTGTTTAGTAGGGTTGGGATGGGGCTCCGGATTCTGTATTTCCTGATAAGCTCCCAAGTGATAATTGTTGCTGCTGATCCACAGACCATACTTTAAGTACAAGAATCTAGCAAGATCCTAAAAGAACAAGACATAGGATGCCAGTTCTGTTGAACTCCTAGGCATCCTGATGTTTCTTTTATCCTAACCACAGAAGCAATGGGTATTTGGGAACTGCCAAGAATCTTCCCAATACATATCAAGAAAACCTGTCAATATCCCCTCAGAAATTTCTGGAATTTTCTCCCTTCTCCACTCTAATTACTTAGTTTCAGCCTGTATTACGTTACTTGGTCCACTGTAATAGTTTCCTGATGTATCTCCTTATATCTGATTTTTCACTTTTTTTGTGCTACCTGTCTCTTTGCCATTCTCCACATTTCTGCCAAAATTATCACTCTGAATATCAGATCTGTAAATGTCTCCTGCCTGCCTGCATAAAAGTGTGTCACTAGGCACCCATTACTTATAGTATAAATCAAAATTTCTTAGCATTCTGTGCAAGACTCTTTGCCAATGTTTCCTGCTCATTTCCAATCTGATCTCCAGTTGTTGCCCTAATGTTTTGTGTATTACAGGCTCGCCAGTCTAGGATGTTCTCCAAACATGTTATGCTCTAATAGTTCTTTCTTTCCTATCTTAATACGTACCCATTTTCTTCTCTGCCATTCCTGTCTTCTCAACCTGAAAAACTCCCAGCATTTCATAGCAGTATTAAACTCCAGGTAACTTATATTTTCCTTTGTTGCCTTCCTTTCCCTGGTTCTCTCCACACCCCCATCTCCTACCTGTATTTCCAGGGATGACTTCCCAAAAATATTACCTACACTCAAATCTTTGTCTCAGGGACTGTTTCTGAAGGAATCCAAACTAAAACACCCATCAAGAGGTCAGTGCCTCACATTTCAACCTTTCCCTTCATTTCTCATACATAAAATTCAAAATTGTTTTCTTTTTTTTCAGCTCACTCACTCTGTCATTTATTTACTCAGTCAGACATTTAATATTGAACACCAATATATTTTGGACTCTGCCCTTAGGTAGCGGGGATGACGAGGAGTAATCATCAGAAGGTCATGATTTATACCCTCAGGCACTTGCAAGCTAATGGAACAGGGAGATCCTGGCTTCAGCAGATGACAGAAACCTTGGTCAGCTAGGGTTGCCCCTCCCACATAACAACCCCCTTCATTCAGATAGAGTGGGCCTAGGAGGCATCCTGGAATGCTTACCAGTCTGTCAATAGAGTGTGCTTTGGTGAGACCAGATCTTAAGCATCTCTCACTTTACTCTGTATAAGTGGCTCTGTATTCATGTGGGTTTGATAGTTTTACTTTAGTCAAGAAAAGCTATCTCTTTATCACCAGATGTGTTACGACATTTGGCTTGGTTCTAATATATATATACATATATATATACACACACACATATATAAAACATTAAAATTAAACAATATCTTTCCTTGTTTTTAAGTGAAATTACATAACTTTCTGTCAAAACTCTACCATTGCATTATTTTGCTCTTTTATGCAAGAATGAAAAGGCAACTGACACTTCATGACATTTAGTCTCTAGAGATTGCCATAACATCAGGTTCACACTCAGGAATGGAAAACCAAGGGTTTATTCCCCATAACACTCGGAATCCCTTAATAAAACAGAGATAAAAGTGTACATAATGCTATGAGTCAATAGAATAATGAAGATATTAAAAAATTAAGCCTTTGATAAATTATGCATTTGTTTGATCTGATTTCGCCAACTGTTCAAATCAGTGGCAAAGTGCATTCCTGCTATATTTCTAAAGAGAAAACTTGATGAACTTATAGTAGACAAATGTCATGATTATTTTACTCAGAGTACACCCATTTAGAAATCATTATCTAATATTTATACTGTAATATAAATCTACATAGTTCTTAGATATATTTTAGATCTAGTATATACACTATCCTTAGATCTAATATATTATTATCTCCTTAGATCATATAATATTGTATATATGCTTTATATTTATATAAAAATTATCCACTGTATTTATCTGAAAAGTCAGTTTCTGGAAACTTAAGAAACTTGTCCAAATCTTATAGTTAGCTTATCTTGGCGGTAAGAATTGTACTTAAAATACCCGATTGTTAGACACAAATTTCTGACACAATCCCATACAACCTTTTGAAGAAGGTGCATACAACACTTTTCTAACTTTTGTGTGGATTTTTATAAAATTACTGGATTTTTATAAATATGCTGACCTTAAAGAAAACTATTCTCAGAGTCTTCTAAAAATGATCAAAACTACTATCTTTTTTGTACATTATAGAGTGTCTTCTTCTTTCTCGCCTCCAATACAGCCTTGAAAATTCTAAGTCAGAGCCCACAGAACAGCATCAAGAATGATTATGAACCAGAGTGATTCTCTCAAATAAAATAGAAGGTTATTGTAAATAGTGCCAACCTAGATGTCCATCAACAGATGAATGGATGAAGGAGATGTGGCACATATATACAATGGAATATTACTCAGCCATAAAAAGAAACAAAATTGAGTTATTAGTAGTGAGGTGGATGGACCTAGAGTCTGTCACACAGAGTGAAGTAAGTCAGAAAGAGAAAAACAAATACCGTATGCTAACACATATATATGGAATCTGGGGAAAAAAACAACGTTCTGATGAACCTAGTTGCAGGGCAGGAATAAAGACGTAGACATAGAGAATGGATTTGATGACATGGGGTGGGAGGGCGAAGCTGGGGAGAAGTGCGAGTAGCATCGGCATATATACACTACGGAATGTAAAATAGTTGGCTGGTGGGAAGCAGCAGCATAGCACAGGGAGATCAGCTCCGTGCTTTGTGACCACCTAGAGGGATGGGATAGGGAGGATGGAAGGGAGGCTCAAGAGGGAGGGGATATGGGGACACATGCATGCATATGGTTGATTTGCTTTGTTGTGTAACAGAAACTAACAGGGTATTGTGAAGCAATTATACTCCAATAAAGATCTATTAAAAAAAAAAAATAGAAGGCTAGAATGCATGATAGAAAGATACTGAGAGGACAGTAACTTTAAGCAAAGGGATTAGGCTTTTCTCTTTTCTCTCCCCAATATCTTAGTCACTTTTATCCTCATTGAATGATAAAACACTTACTTATACATGACTTTGCTAGGTACAGTACATGAGACCTGCAAAAATATACCATTGCTTTGAGATTTACAGTTCTAAGAGAAAACTAAGAGAGACATACAAATAGTGACCTTAAAATACCAAACCAGTACAAGTAGTCAGGATGAAGAAATAATCCATTATTGTTCCTAAAAATGTTTCAGCAATTTTATCTTCATTTTTAGCACAGAATGAGAAGTACATTGATAATGGCCACTTGAATATCCTCATCCATTCATTCACTAATTTAACACTGCAAATTTTGAGTACTCTCAAATATCATCAAGCCACTCTGATAGTTGCAGATAAAGCTAAACTAGAGTTCTCTTTAAAGTCTGGCAGTGTAGTGGACAGACAAACAGACATGGATAATTAGCTTGTTGTAACACACTTTGGCCACTGCAATGGTAGAGATATGCACTGAGTACTAAGGATCTCCTAACTCACCACAGAGGTTTGGGAAAGCTTTTTGGAGGAGGTGTGGCTTGAGCTGAGTTGAACAGGATGTTAATTTAGCAAAGAGAAGATACTGATTTAAATATAAACATCAGCACAGAGTAGCGTGCATCAGGGATTATAACTGTCATTTTCCTGGAACATAAATCATGGGTCAGAGAGAGGTGGGAAAAAAACTGGAGAAGGGGACTCAGTGATAGCTTTCTATTGAGGAACTTGGACTTGAGCCATTCCAAATACAGTAATTTAATTAGAAATTGTTCTTAACCTTTGACTTCAGTTTGGAGGTCACCATCTCTGACGGCACTATCCCAGTCCTACATTTTGTATTTAGCCATCGCATCTCCTATTTTACCTCTATTTTTTTAGGCCAATTGATTTTGTATACAAAAAGGGTATATTTACATTACTGAAATTGGGTAGCAGGAGTATTTAGGTTCTATTTAAATAATCAGAGAAAGATGAATTGGCAGACTGATTTATCATTCTCCAGACATTCATAAGCCATTTCTTGAAGGAAGCTAAGAGTCCTAATGTTATAGATCACATTTTATTGCATTTCGATGGAAAGAGCTGGTACTTTTGGATACAACTCATACTTTGGGAGGAAAGCAATACCTGATTTTTCCTTACATGGATGTGGGCTTTACTATGAGTAATGAGAAATAAACTTATTTTCCAAGAAAATCTCATCGATTATACATGTTTACAGTTAAATGTTTTCCCTAAGCATACTTTTGGGCCTATTTGGGACACCCAAATAAATGCATTAAAAATCAAATTATTTTGTTTTAGGATTTTGAAGAAAAATAGCGTTATTCCCGCACTCCAGAAACAAAAAGGAGTATACCAAATAAATTCTGTACACAGAAAGAGTTGATCATTTGCATTCAAAAGAATGCTTTTTTTCTGCACAGGGATTCACTGTAAGAATGCTTTAAATATCATGTTTAGCTAAGATACTTTAAACTTGATATGACACCAGTAAACTAATATCATATACCTAACTTTACAAGAAAATATTAATATATGCCCATTCTAGGGTCATGGAATAAAGAGAGGAGAAACTTTCAGAGGAGATCAAAGGACATTTTTTTCTATTGTTTACAATCACAGTAGTGTATTCATGCTAAGGAAGTATTGCTGGAGAGTTACAGCAAACAGCCCTCTGGATCTGGCCTATTATTGAAAGAAAGATGCCATTTGACCTAATGAAATCAGAAATTGATTAAATGCAGTTCATCTAAGGGGAAATATGGTCAGGGAGTTACTGCCAGGGTCAAGAGGAGATGCGGTGATCTAGTGCTTAAGTGCTGATAGGGTTAGATAGACTTTCAGAGTAGCTGATGCTACAAGATACATGACAATGGACACTGAAAGGTCAGAGAGCGAGATCAACCCCTTAGATGGGAAGGAAGAGATTAATCAGAACATCCTTTGCTCAGCTTATAACTAAGTCCTCTTATCCAATGATTCACGGAGAACTGAATGTTTTGAAGAGACTGTAATCTATGGGTCCCAGGAAACTTGAATTGCTGCTAACTGTCTTGGAAACACATGTCAGAACAATTGCTGTGGTCACACAGTGCCTCAGTGAAGCCCTGGAACCTTCGTGAATAACACTGGTTTTTGTTTTTTTTAATTAAATAATACTGTTTTGACAAAGTAATTCAGATGTCTGATTATCAAGTGTGCATTTAATCTTTACTGTTTGTTTGTTTTTCTCATAATGTTTAACTCTTCCAGCTTTGGCAATGTAAATTTTCTTTTAAAACTTTTCATGTTTTTCTTCACCAAACTGGAATATTTTGAAATAAAGAACTCCCTTAACCTGTGGGAAACAATCAAGAAGAGAGCCGACACTCACCGTTCCTTAGATATTGTGTCTTAAATGTCAACTACGAACTGGCATTTTCTATTGGCACTTGCCATCTACCTCTACAAGGATTAAATCATGTGTTGCTGCAGCTGCTGACTTTCAACACCCCCTGAAAGGAGTTCAGGTGGAGAGCAGAAATGAGGCACTCTGTGCTCTGAGAAACACTGGCAGAACAGGTCTTCAGATAGTTAGATATTTTCAGGAGCCAATTTTATGACCCCCATTCTTGTATCTCTTCATATGTGGAAAAGTGCTAAAATCCTTCATGGCGACCTCTGCTCCTTGTGACTAGCAGTAACCTGCACGGGACTAGCAGAAACTGTCTGTAAAAAATATGTGCTTGATTGCATGTATTCCCCTTCACCAAAATCACATATATACTGACCTTGCCCCCTGCCTGCCTCTGTGGAGCAGTTTCTCAGAGCTATCTGGGATGCTGTCTCCCGGGCTGCAGTCCTCATTTTGTCCCAAATAAAACTCTCACATTGTGCGGTTTTTTTTTAAGTCAACATAACTATAGTAAAACAAATTTATTTTTATTTTCACACTTCAGTTCAATAGTTTATTTTTCTCAGGTGGATATTGAATGAAACTGGTGCCAGGGTACCAATATTGATTTTAGTGGGAAAAAAAAGAATCAGATAATTGACCACCTTATCTGAATCTGGATCTTTCTGACAACACGTTCACCCATAATATTCTACACAACTATTATGATTTTTTTCGTGTGTGTCCAGGTAAGAGCTTTTCTGTTTCTTCAGAGCTAGATATAATTTCTTTGTGCAATTTTAATATTGTTTTCATTTTCTTGGCAGATGGCTTATTCATCTTACTATTTTCATGCATTGGCAAGATTAGGCTGTTTTATACAAAATTCTTAATAAGAAGAAACTTTAACATATGTATTTATATGACTCTCCAGAACAGGCCTCACAATATGTTTTGAACAATTGCTAATTACATATTCATCCAGGAAACTAGTATGACTTTTCCATTTCGGATAATAATGAACATTTTAATAAATTTTGTTAATTATATAGTTACCAGAAAGGTCACAATAGTCACAAGAAAAAATATATTGGCTTTTGGAGAAAAAGTAGGAAAACAGTGATTTATCAATGTTTTACATTTAAAGAGGTCTTAATGTAACTCATACTCAGAAAATTTGACTTTTCTCTTAAAATTTTCAAATTACAATTAGAAAATGTATATATTCTTTTATTGAATTGTGAACATGAGTAATGCCTTATTGTGTATGTGTGTGTACATGTGTGTATATACTCCAGTTTTTGATTGTGAAACTTTCAAACATACAGAAAACAACAGCATCATGATCACTCCTATAGATACCACCTAGATTCAACAAATGTTAACATTTGGGACAATGCCAGACTAATCTCTCATTACATACATGTCTTACAAAGAACATCTGACCTTGCTGAGGACTCACTTCCCCACCCATGCTGCAAAAACTTCCTCTCCAGTCCTTCATTCTCTCCTTTTCTGACTATTTCTTCTGGCTTGGAGGCCTTGCATTCCCTCCTTGCCATCACTGGGGATTTTCAGGGTCCAGGAATCTCCTGGCCAAAGCCATTCTGAGAATCCTGATTGCACTGGTGGAGTTGGTGTAAGGGTGGGGGGAGGAGAAAAAGGGAAACCAGATGGAAAGCAATGCTACTGGGAAGGCAGAGCTCCTAGGACAGAGGTGCAACAAACTCAAAATGAACTGTTCCCTAGAAACAACATTCAAAATGATTGCATAAGATTCAAGTGTGCTTTTGTGGCTAGTACATGGTTTCCTTACGAAAATGTGTTGAGGTCTAAGCCACCAGTTTACAATTGGATTTTGAGAAGTTAGTCTACATACAGTTGTGGATGGCCAGTATTATAATTATTTAGATTAGCACAAAAATTAACTGTCTTCTCTATCACACTTGTTTTCACTTGGCATGACCATTATTACTTTGCAGGCAAATTTTTAAACAAAAATAACACTAAAGTTTCACAAGCATTTTCATTTTCTGCACTGTATAAATATCTCAATCCAATTTTTCCATTCTTATCTTTATTCCTGTAGCCTTGTACCTACGTTCTTGTTACATACATCACTAAGGAGCTGTGGAATTAGGAAATCCATATCTAAAATACTTTTAGGATTTCACCCAGAATACATTTGGTTTTTATGATGCTTTCATCAAAAGACAGTTAATAGGAAACCCATTTCCTTTCGGTTCTATTACTTTTGATTTTATTCTTCTAACTTATGTTCATTTTGGGGTGCTTATTTAAAATGCTAAGTATCAATTTTGTATAAACTTATTCAAGATTTCCATACATGGATTTACAGCTTAGCAATTGATTAGCATGAGATATACTACTCCTACAGCATAATCTAAATACAAAAATAATTTTTAAAAGTTTAAAGTACAGATGTGTGGAGCCAGGAATTTTAGTGGTGTGGCTTCAGATATATCTATTAATGAAAAATAATAAATACATGAATGAGGGAATAAACTAGAGGTATGGCTAAAGCAATGGTGAAATGGCTAGATGCTGAATCCTTTCCATCAACTGGAGTTTCTTAATGAACTGCTCTTCTGGGCATAAATGAATCAAGAGTATTTCTTGGCTCCCTTGTGCTAGTTCCTGGTGTGCTGCTCCCAAGAATGCCCTGGCTGCCATTTTCACCTAGGAAGTCGCCAGGGAAAAGACCAGCTGCTCATATTCAGATTTTTGCAGCCATAACTCCCATATCCAGTTCTGGCTCCTTTCCCCTATTTCCTCTACACTCAGAGAGAAGATGTCAAGTATATATGCCTTGCTCCAGTCTTCTATCAGACACCACCCTTGGCTCATGCCCTAGTTTGCTGCCATCTGCTTGGGGACATAGAGGGCAATAATAAGAGCTCCTACTTATTGAGTGCCTGCTGTGAGCTAAGTATTTACATATCTAATTTCACATTCTCACTTGATCCTGCAAGGACAGTATTAGATCCATTTTTATAGACCTAGAAAGTAAAGCTCAGAAAAGTTCAGAAAGCTCTCCAAGGTTTCTTGGATTTATATTTGAGCTTTTCCTCTTTGCCATCAGTGGAAGACGCTTCTCTTTCCTCGGAAAAATATGTTAGCATTTTCTTTGACTGACTCTCCACTTTCCATAACAGCCCTCCCTGGAGAGCTGCTCTCCCACTCTCATCCCATGCTGGTGTCCTGAATTTCCCACAGTGATTTGGCCCTTACATTGAATTTTCTGGCTTCTTGTCTGTTAGACTCAACTGATATCTTAAAATATCTGATTAGTACTTAATAGTGTTGGCAGGTTAGAATCATATTTTAAAAAGGAAAGTATATTTAAGCACTTAACTTTCTGATTCACTCACTGAAAGTACATATTTTTTTTCCCATGTTATACAGAGAAACTGGACAATGAAATGACCACCTGTTAGCTGCTAATGATGTTCACATGCCTTTAAAAAAAGTAATTCTGGCTTTATCTGTCTACAATCTTGGCGACAAAACTCGTGGGAACATCAAGGGCACAGGAAGCCAAAGGCAGCAAACTGACAATAAAGTTTGTTCTTAGACTGCTAATAAGGAAGGAGACACTGTGACTCTCTAACTCCACATAATTATTTAATCTCAAGAGGGTGACATAAAACCGAATTCATGCTTTAAAAACCTAAGTTTGGGTGCTCAAATCTGGGACTGAGATCAGAGGGGTTTCACAGAGCGTATTTCCTACTTGAAAAAATATTTTAAAAAGCATCAAATATAAAATATGCCAATCACTATTTTAAATGCATAGCTAATTTGATATTGTGTGGTTGGGTCAATCATTATGCCTTTCAAATGAAAATGAATATGTAAATACCGAATGAACTTCATTCAAAGTATTAGATGGATATTAACTGTATCCTACGTTGCAAAAAATATACTAGTCCTAAAAAAGGCTTACAACTATAAATATCCACCAAAATACAGTAACGAAGCATTTTCTAAAATTAGGGCTAGCAGTAAAGATTAAACGACCCTTTTAGTTTAACAGTGAAATCAAAGTCCAAAGGCAACATCTGGTTTTAATTCTTTTGCTAATATGTTTTTGGGTCCCTATTTAAGTTTATTGATTTATATGGATCTCATCTTTAATGTAATATTTCCACCCAAGGCCAAGGTTGATATAAACTAAGTTTACCTTTTATTTGTTCATTTCACTATAGTGTGATGGTTAAAAGCACAGACTCTAATATCGGTTTGCTTGGGTTTGAAACTTGTCTCCATAACTTGTTTTTTGTACAAGTTGGTTTAATTTTCTGTGCCTCAGTTTCCTCATCTATAAAATAGGGTTAATAATGGTACCTATGTCATTGGGTTAGTAGAAGGATTAAGTAAATCAATATAAGACAAGCACTTAGAACAATGCCTGAACAGTAAGTACTCAGTATTTGCTAGCTATCATTACTTTTTAACTGCAAAGAAAAAGGTGAATATGAGGTCATTATACAGTTAAATACATTTTGAAATGAATAGAATGAATTATATGTCTCTTTCCTTGTCTTTAGACAGGATCGAATTTAAGCCCCAAATAGACAAATAACTGTCTCTCCCAGTTAAAAATAAATTCTAAAGAGAAGCGGCTGGTATTCTACCTGTAGGAATTTTTTTCCCCAGTATGGTCTGAAAACATTTCAAGTGACTATTGCTGAATACAAAATCCATTTACCTCAATGTTTCTCACACATACTTTTATAAACCTTTATTTTCTCCTGAGCTTTAGGCTTCAGAAATGTGCCAAGGTCTCCTCCAAACCAGCAATTATATCTGAGATTCCAGAGCTACTGCTCATTGCCTCATGCATCCTTTTATATCCACTACAAATGTTTATGTAGTTAACATTAATTATGTACTCACAGTTGAATTCTAATTCTAAAATCTTATGTCTGATCCCATATGAAGTCAAGAGGGACAATGACCAGGAATTCAAGAGAAATCTTCAAATGAGATAACTTCAAACTGTACCAGCATATGGAAAACTTTTAAAAATGGCATTGTTTATCTTCCACAAATAATTTGGAAAGCACCATACAGTCCAAGACACTAACACTGATAATTTTAAGCTCTAAGTTAACACAACTGCTACCTAAATAATGTACCTAACAGTTGTTGAAACTATGGTATGGTTCTTTGAATAATGACAGTTTTGAAAGGGTGCTCTTACTCAAAGCTGTCATGCTGTTTCTAGATTTGGGTTCCTAATAATTTAGATTTGGAAGATATAGTATCACATATAAATAGTTTCCCTCTTTCTTGTCATGTGGGTGAATGTACATGTACATTTATGTATAAATATGTATAATACTCTCTAATGCACACAAATATGTGTATCTACACATATGGTCATCTAGCATATTTACTCATATACATATGTAGATAAGGAGATATTCCATAATCAGCCTTTCTCTACTTACTGAGTTCTCCTTAAGTTCAAAAAGCTAGGATGTAACTACACTGATCTTCGGTCAGAGGGAAATTGCAGAAAAAATGGTGATTCAGAAGATTCAGTGTAGGTAGACAGATGATGCAAGAAAGGTATTATAATTTACAAGACTTTGGGAAATTGTTTTTCTCTAATTCCAGAGATATCTACTTGTTCTTTTAGGAAGCTGAGACTCATGTCAACTCTGTGAGATATGCACGACACTTTTTCATAACTTCCTTTATTGAGGAATAATCAGAGTGAAGAAGGCTAAGAGATATGCTCAAGGTCACTATATAAGTGGACAGACTGGTCCTTTTCATTTCAAATTCATTTCTTTCAGAATATTAGAAATAGATGTGACCTTGGAGGACATCTAATCCACATTCCACATTTCTAAATCTTTCTGGTGGTCTAAAAGTGTAGAAAGTTGCATAGTCTGTTGGTTTACGTTGAGCCAACTATGCTGGTCACTCATATATCTTTTAACGTATGGAAATCAAATAGTCAGCTTACCAAGGTTTGGAGACACTTGACATTTCCCACTCTCAAAATCAATCACCAATCTGAACGCCATGGTTATTACTCAGAGATTCAGAGGTTTGCTGTAAGCAGAGACCATGACCTTGGAACAATTATTTTTTCAAAAGGCATTACCAACAATGACGCATGCAAAGCGCCCAGACTGCCCTCCAGTGCATGAATCCCTGGCCAGAAAATGGCTACGAATCTTCCATGAGTAGTATGAGTTTGGCTCAAATCTCATTTCAATGCATTTATATTTCATAAGCACTGCATTTAAACAGAGTTAAAATGAGCAAGTCAAAAGAAAATACTTACTTAAAGATTTCCTGTTCTCTGGTTTCTGTTCTTTTATATCACTATCATAGTGACTTAGTAGTTCAGTACTGGAGGATCTCTGAATTTTAAATAATTCCAGGTTTCTTGAAGGACTACTTGGATCCTTTGGCTGGAAATGACAATTAGATGGGATAATTTTACAAGGAAGAAAAAATGCACTGAATAGTTCTGTGATCTATTTTGCTGTTAAAGAGAAGTTTGAAATAAGGTAATTATTTTGGAATAGGGCCCCTAAGCTAAGCTCAATTTTCAAATTTAATAATGATATATATATATATACACACACACACACACACACACATATACATATATATATATATATATAAAACTTACTAAATGCTGTGCATACCCCAAGCACTCCGTGCATTAACTCAGTTATCACAGTAATCCTATGAGGTAGGTATTATTATTATTATTATCCTTATTTTCCAGACAAGGAGACTGAAGCCAAAAGAGATAAGTAATTTGCCTAAGGCCACACAGCTAGTAAATGATAGAACCTGGATTCAAACTTTCAAATGCAGGAAGTTTGACTCCAGAGTCCACTCTTAATGACAACAGCAATCTGTGTGTGTGTGTGTGTGCGTGAGTACTCATGTGTGCCTGGAAAAGGGAACTATATTGATGATGGGGAAAAGTCAATTTGTTATTTTATTTTTTAAAGTTTTGATCCCAAAGTTATATAATGGAAGTGTGTGATTAAATCACAGTAAAATTACACAAAAATGTTGTAGTTTTTGTATACATTATTAAAAACGCTCAAGAATATTTTCTTCTCAAGATTTTGCAAATATTAGTGTCCTAAAATAAGACGTTTGGTCGAGAAACAGTATAAAATGAGTAGTTTTAAATAATTTGACTCTTTTAAGAACATACTCTAAATGTGTGAATTTAGGGTAATTTCATGAAGTTCTAGATACATAATTTTCATGAGAAGAACAATCTAGCTTAGCTGGAAGAACAATGAAAATCAATACAAAGGGTTATTGTTTACTGGTATTATAACAGTGAGTATGGGCTTAAATACATTGATATTTATTTTCAAGAATATGTATTATAGATTGCATAAACTGAAAATGTGAAAATTCAGTAGTTATTAAGTCCTTGTGTGCTTTTCACAGACTTCAGTGAATGAACGTCTGTGTTATTTCAGGAAAAAAATGAATGCACTGTGTTTTTGAAAGAGAGAAATCAAATGACATTTAGTTCCACAAATCCTCTCTACTGAAAATGGTTTTCGTGGACTATTTAAACTTAAAATAACTTACTAACTCTCAATTCATAGGATCTACTTAAATGCATGTGTGCTTATGCCTAAGCAATAGATTTAAATGACTACATTCTAATTAATAAAGGTAACAGCCAAAACAAATACATACCAATCTGTCAATTGCATTTTTGATAGCGTTGAACCAATCCAATATGATGAAGTCAATATCTGACTGCAGAAGGAACTCAGTTCCTGATACTGTTGTGATCTAAAAAAGAAAAAGTTGAGAGGTAAGCAAACCATATAAAATAAAATAGATCTCTTACATTAAAAAATATATACTTTTTTAAAAAACACACTTTAATACACTCAGATATTTTCTTGTATTCCAGTAATTGTCTTTCTGGAAACTGGGAGACTAGGATCATTTTGAACTGCTCTCTATAAACGATTTTTTCATGTCATAACAAATATATTATTGTTTTAATAATAGAACAATTAACTCAGAGTAGGCCTAAAGCTGAATTACTCCAACTCATGGAGAAAGGAAGCCAGGAAGTTCAGAATAATGCAGACAGTATCCACTTAAGTCAGAACCTCAGAAAAATGCACTCGGGTGTGTCAGAATTCATTCTGCACTTTTGGCTCTTTCCTGTTTGTCTCTTTCAAATCAAATAGTATCTCTATATTTGATTTCATTTTATGGAGGGCACTAAAACAGATTATTTACCAAAGAGACTAATGCAGACTTTTCTGAAAGGTCATTCTAACGAATAACATTTGGCTACTTCTACTTTCCTATCATAAAGACCTATAGGAAAGCAATAAAGGACCAATTTCCCCACAAAGGGAGTACATTAGAATAAAAGTTCATTTACATATTTGAACCTCTCATGGAGAGTACTTATCAAATGAACATTCCTGTTCCAGACTCTTAGGGCTGTTAAGTAGTTGGCAATATTTAGCATGCAACTATACGTTTTTCATTGCAGGGAATCTTTTTCTCCCTGGAATTGTGAGAGAAGAATGTGGCCCTATAGAAAACAGAGCAATGCTCTTGATTTCACACATAAAGGACTACTTAGACAAGAATTTGATTAGAGTGGGTGTGGACACGCTCTTCGTATTAAGCTATCAATCTGAACTGTGAAGATTTTCCCTTTGTATTGTTGACTTTTTGTTTCAACAGGAAGATGAACATTTCCCAACTACTGTCACACATCAAGCAAAGCTTCAGAGGTTTAGAGGACTGACATTTCAAAATACTCAGTCAGGAGCTAGTCACCTCTTCTCAGCCTTACTTCCTCTAAATAGGAGGTAAATGCTGAAACGTGGCACAAGTTCAGAAAATCACAAATCATGCTACAAAATGTCTCTGTAATTCTATCATTGAAGTGACAATTATTACCCCAAATAGCTCACTCTGAAGGTTTCAGTGATTCTTATGGCAACATTTAATGACAATAATCCTGGAGTTTTAAAGCAATCTTTGATTACACACATACATATATATTCATTTGCATTGATTTTTAGAAAAAACTATTTAGAGATGCAACATTACTCAGTGCTGCAATGCAACCATTCTTGAGTGAGTTGGATTCCGACTTTTTACAATTGTAAGAAAAGGAACTATTCAAAGTACATTCAAATTATGAGAAGTGAAAGATTAGAAAATAAGAGGAATTTAATTATCCACACTAGCGTTTGACAGATTACCAGGGCCCATCACTCTTTTTTTTTTTTTTTTTTTTTTTTCGGTACGTGGGCCTCTCACTGTTGTGGCCTCTCCCATTGCGGAGCACAGGCTCCAGACGCGCAGGCTCAGCGGCCATGGCTCACGGGTCCAGCCGCTCCGTGGCATGTGGGATCTTCCCGGACCGGGGCACGAACCCGTGTCCCCTGCATCGGCAGGCGGACTCTCAACCACTGTGCCACCAGGGAAGCCCTATCACTCTTTTTTTCTAAGTAAAATTGCGTGCAAGAGTCGGGATGGCTCAAAATAGCCTCCAAATAGTCCTCTGTTTTATGTATCTAGTAAAAGACAGTTAAGCTGATGTTTGCTTAATTATCTGAACACACTTACAATGGTCTTTACTTACATAAAGTTCCAAATATTTACTTTATAAAGTGCTGCCACAGAAATAGTCATCTAAAAATATAAGGTCACTTCTAACTAACGCAAGAAAACTAGTAATGTCCTTGACCTCTACCTTCATCCTAATCTGAAGGTAAATATTTTGATTAAGAATGTATTATATAATGTTACGATTTGTTAACATACACAAAGAAAAATCAATTAGCCCAAAGGCAGTGTACAACCTATTTCTCTGTCATTATAAATAAACCATTATTAAAATTATAAAAAGGAACATTTTCGAAGTACCAGAAACAAACATATTCTGAGGGTTTAGGAAAGAGCCAGTATGGTTCAGTTTTCAGTCTAGTAAATTCAAACAGTGATAAAATGTAAGGACTTCAGCAGTGCATTTGCAGTTTTGGTGCATGCTACACAATGCAAAGGGGATCTTTACTCCTAACACAACCAAGAGCAAAATGTACTTTAAAAGTTTCTTTGTCCAAATATATTACTGCATTAATTGTACATAACCAGTGATTTATGAATTCATTTTGAGAAGCTGGATCAGAGAACTATGTGAATGCAATTCATTCAAAACATACTATCAGAAAGATACAGTTTACATCCTTTTCTTGGTCTTCCCACTAATCTTTCAAGTTACTAGGCAGTCTGGAGAAGTCTGCTACTGCTCTCTACAGTTTAAATGCATCCACTTCTTAATTACAGTCAGTAATTGACTGTTCTGCTCCATTCCAATCACTCACAGGAAAGCAGTTTCAAAGTCTTTGGCTGGTAAAACACATTTAATTCAGGTTTCTCAATCCACTTTTTTAACATTACCTCTTTAGGTTTTCTGATAAATGGTTTGCTGAATCATACTTGCACTTTGAACAATCAAATTTTCAACACTCTTAAAAAAAAAGATATCAGTAAATGTTAGCTTTGACTAAATGTTTGATTATCTCCTGATGACACTATAGAGTGATATAGAACTGATAACAGACATAAAAGATTTGATATTAAGCCAGGCTAATGTATTCTTTCTGTATCGTGCTTTGTCTAACTGACAGATGCTGGAATACGGTAGATGAAGGAAGAACTTACAGAAAAGATGGGTTTAGGCAAGAGCTGTTGGTCTACACTTTGCTTCAAAGCCTACTTTAGACAAATGCCTCTTGAAATCCCTTATCTCCACTAAGTTGTACTTTGAAGGGATATATCCTGGCACCAAAGCCGTCTCAATGAAATTTTCTGGTGTTGTCAAGAATAGATGTATTTAAATACCTGTCAGGAAATTTGCCTGAAACTTTTTCTCGCTAAATAATGACCACCTGAATTCTTGCTGGTAATAAGTGTATGCCTAAGAAATTATATAAGCATATCCACTGGGCAACACGCAGAACAGACACATTCCTCAAGACTCTGGTGTTAATTCTGCAATAGTTTCCCTGGGCTAGGGACATAACTTAGTCTGTGTCCTTGTTAGGGCTCCTCTGAAGATGAAAGCAGGTACATCCCAACTCCAAACTTCACTGATTAGAGACAAGGAGAGAAGAAATTTGTTTTCTAACCTTTAATTAACAAATGGAGTATAGTTATGCTAATTTAAAGCTGCTTAAAGGACTTTTAATGAGTAGGGTTTATGTTTAAGTATTGCCCTTTTCAATATTGTCAATTAAGTACTGCTCTTGTCAAAATGCATTCTGGCGGTTAGTCTTTCCCCTGTTGGATGTTCACTTAAATGAGAAATTAATATGTAGGATGGTATTTATATTATTAACATTTTCCATACTTTGGTTTACCAGAATAGAAACAAAAAATTTTCAGAACATCACTTTTTTTTTTTCCTGATTTTAAGACATTAAATTTACTGTGGAGAATTTAGAAAAACTAAAGATAATGAAAAAACAAATTAAAACTATTCATAGCTCCATAGAGGAAACATTATAGACATATTACTTTAGTTATTTTTCAGTATTTTATAAATAATAACCAAATGTATGTGATAATGATCAATGAACAACTTTACGTTATAGATGCCTCATCAGTAAAACATATTTGATGGTTAAATATTGTCGGCTACTTCCATTCCAGTTGACCTCAAATGAATGTTGGGAGACTATCAAAGGTGCTAGAGTTAACAAGTGACACGTGTTCCCCTCTTTGATAGTAACAACTTACTTACTGCAGAATAAACCCCACACATAATTTTAGTTCAGGAGAATGAGAAGATGTATTTCTCACCGAACATCTCCCTAATCATCAATAAGGACTGATTAAACATCTATTAAGTGCAAGGCGCATTGTTAGAAGCTAAGAATACACAACTCTCACCCTCAAGAGCTCACAATCTGTTTGGATAAACAGGACATATGAGTATAAGGATAAATAACAATAGAAAATGGCTTATACTAAGTCCCAATGTGAGTGGCACAGACAATGCTCATGCCAAGATTTCAGAGGAGGGAGTAATTACTGCAGACACATTTGTATCATGGAATTATATATAAACTATTGGTCATGATATGTTATTCTTTAAAGGTTGACTTTATCAGAACTTTAGTATATTAAGGATATGAATACTACCACTTGGTATGCAAAGTGATAACAGCTTTAATGATCTCAAAGCACATATTAAACATTCTTCAAATGCAGCTTTCTTCCACTATCATAAAGTAATTTTGCAAATGAAGAAAATGAAGCAAATGAGGAAAATGAGAATGCCATTCTATCAAATTGGCATCACTTTAAATGACAGAATTAAGAGATTACAAAGATCTTGATTTCTAGTTCACTAGTTCTTAGCAAACAGTTGTATACCAGTCAAGGACTCTGCATATGGGAAAAGGACCATGATGATTTGGTTTCAGTTGTGAAATTTGGAATATAGATCTTAGACAAAAGTTGCTTGTTTCTTTACTGTTATGCTAAAGATAGCACAATTTTCAAAGATCAACCAATATTGTTTCTCAGATGTTTTGTTTCTTTCTTTCTTTTTTTTTTCCCTCAGAAACAGCTACTATCCTGCTACGAAAAAAAAAAAAAATATCTAAAACAGAATTGGAGCATCCAAAAAACTCTTTGAGATTCTAGAAAGAACTAAAACAATCCTATGTTTGAACTAAGTATCTTTCACATTTTGCTTAGGATCAAACTTTGATGATGAGCCTAAGGAGGGTTTATTCCATCTTAATAAAGTTGAAACTGTATATAGGAAATGTGTAATAAAATATGCCAGATATCCAAAGAGCCTTGAAAAATGTTAAATCGTGTGTCTACAGTGATTCTACAAGTAAGCAGATTACCCATTTAAGAGGAATGGAATTTAATTGCTACTATATTTGGAGACACTTTGGACTTCTTGATGAAACCATTATGTTTAAGTTAAATTAAGTAGATATAAAAAGTTATGTCAAAGTATAGCAAATTCATTTGAAGTGAAAATAATTTTTTTATTAATTTTGGTTGTATCTTTATTTAATTCTAATAGCATAAGAAATATATATCTTGGCCACATCATAGTGAGATGTCAAGACCTAAAATTGAAGCAATAATGCTTTGAAAAAACCCCTCAGATTAACATTTTTTTTTCATCTTGCATCACACTCCACATTTGATATGGACGTTGTCATGGTTATACTAATAGTTAAATTACTTGGTCTCAAAGGTGTTTATGACCACCAAAGAAATTACATTATCAAGCTGCATGTCTGTCTCAAATTACAATCTGGTTTGAGTAACTCCTAACATTTTTCTTAACATGTCGAGCAAAGTTAACATAAAACTGAGGGTGAAATATCAGTTAGAAGTAAAAGGTCTTCAATTTGTCTTTCCAAAAATGTTACTTGTTAAAACATTTTGTGAGAAAGTATCTGCCTTGTGTTCCCAATGTTGCTAGATGTTAAGTAAATATATGCTGATTAGAAAAAAAAAGTTGCTTTGGCAACTCTCTTATTAAAATGCATTTGTAACCCCCATCTGTCATGAAAGTTTTGAAAAGTTTGTTTACTTTGGATAGCAGCCTTATCCTAGCAAACAATGATAGCAGTCTTCAGAAGTCGGGTGAGGAACAAGCCACTAGGGATCCATTTTCGTTTTAATTGGCACACACAAACACTTTTCTGGTCTGTCAAGAAGATCAAGCTAATATGCATGGAGGGTGTTATATTCTCAGCTTTGGGGACCAGTAAAGCTCCCTTTATTTAAGTAATTTAAATGATAGACTGCAAAAACTTTGCAAGTCAGAAAAATGTTTTATACTTTCTTAGGGAATATTTGTTTTAAGCAACGGAAAATGTTCTACATATCTAAAGATGTTGAACCTTATGTTATAATTACCCTGTTTCTTCTGACTCTGAGAAATGTTCTAAAATCCACACGCTACTAAATGAGCCTGGCCACCAAAGGATCCTGTGTATCCACAACTCCCTTTGTGTTAACAAACGTGAGTTCATTAGTTTCGAGAGGTTTATTGGATATGTTTTCAATGTGTTTGGGGTTGATTGATTTGCATGTACATTTACTGGAACCCTCAGTGGTGTCATCATATCAAAATAACCTGCTCATGTAAGCAATTTCTTATTTAATGGAAAGTAAACAAATGTTGGGCAATATACACGACAGATTTTAAGTGTGTTCTGAAATCCAAGGTTTAAGGTCAAACTTTCAAGAAACAGTGTTTTTTAACTGAAATTGAGCTGTACCTTTGACACTCAAATAATTTGGTCCCTGCATTCCTACAACACAGATTTGTTCTGCGTAATAAAACTGGTCCCGTAGTGAACATTCACACCCTGAATCACTTGCCCACTCTACCTTTCTGTTTATGAATGAAATACCCAAACCCAAATAAAGAAAAAAGAAAAACAAAACTCGTGTTCATTCTTTTACCTGTAGTAAAATACTTTAACTACTGAGAAACAGTCTTCTCAATATTCATCAAAGAATACTATCCAAGTAATTAGTAGATAGTTTAGCAGTTTCTACATGTTTGCAGTCAGCTACACCAAAACTTTTGCCTGTGGTGCTCATATGAAAAACAACTGAAAAAGTGACTAATCAAAGCAGTTGGTGTATAAAGATATCAGCTTAGAGTTTTATTGCTGTTAATGTTAATTTTTAAACTTGGGGGGAGCAACTGCCTCTAGGTAAACTCATCATCCCAGGGCTCGTGTTCGCTGGTACCCACCACTCAATCCCTGCCAACCACAGATCGGCTTCTAGCTTGAGCTATGTTCACTGTGCAAAATTACTCATTTAGTCACATGACATTTGGGAATCTGCTGTTCCCACTATTTTCAAATTGGAATGGTTGTCACTATTTCTGTGTTTACTTAAGAAATGCCCAATTTAAAGTTTCTTACCAAATATAAAAGTATAACAAACACAAAATTTCCCTTTTCCCAAGGTACACCAAATTGCTATCGTTCAATTTTTTTGATTCATGGATAAACATTATATGTGTTTATAATTTTAATGAAAAGTCATGTATACTGTTATGGAATTTTAATGTATTTAACTATGTATACTACCATCATCTTCCACATGGATTTAATGACAATATCTTTTTGTCTCCCCACCATCTCATCTATGTTTTCCCTTCCAATCCATGCTCCATATTGTAGCCATAGTGATCTTTCTGAAATTTGGATCTGATCATCCCATTCCTCTGCTTGATATCATTCTGAGATTCCCCACAGCTGTACACTGCAGTGCAAATAAAACCTTTAATTCAGGCTGCCAGACCCTGTGTGCTCTGCCATCTACCTGCTCTGCAGCCCCCCTGTTCCACATTTTCCTCTGCACCTCTACAATCCAGCCATATTGATTTTTTTCTTTTTTTTT
This sequence comes from Delphinus delphis, assembly GCF_949987515.2. Taxonomy (NCBI): domain Eukaryota; kingdom Metazoa; phylum Chordata; class Mammalia; order Artiodactyla; family Delphinidae; genus Delphinus; species Delphinus delphis. Next base: position 86,438,492 of record NC_082689.1, read on the forward strand.
TTTGTCCAGCTGTCCCATACTAATTCTTATTTCTTCCCTCAGAGTAGGTTGTTTCCCTTGTGCAGAACCTTGTGCCTTCCTCTATGATATTATTCAAATCAATTTAGATGTCAGCTTTTCAGGAAAGCGTTCTCTGAAATAGATGTTCCTCCTAAGTGCTTCTGTCATATCCTGCTTCTATTTCATCATAGGACATACTGCTCTCCATTGCAGTTCCCTATTGATTTCTCTATTCCCCCCACTACACTATAATTACTCTGAAGCCAAGGGCAATTGTCTATCCAGTATATGGCTGCACAACCCACACCTAAGGGGCACTAAGTAAGTAATATATAGGTGAGCTATATCTACCTTATACGTTTCACTGAATGCATTACATCCTATTGTTTGATATGCCATAGCATACAGTATTTACCTCATCCTCCATTGTAATAGAATTTTGAACGTTAAAATACCATTGTGTACTGTCAGGCAACGTAAGTAGTTTATTTGGATATCTACTAATAACACTTGTTTTTTTTGGCGGTACGCGGGCCTCTCACTGCTGTGGCCCCTCCGGTCACGGAGCACGGGCTCCGGACGCGCAGGCTCAGCGGCCATGGCTCACGGGCCCAGCCGCTCCGCGGCACGTGGGATCTTCCCGGACCGGGGCACGAACCCGTGTCCCCTGCATCGGCAGGCGGACTCTCAACCACTGCGCCACCAGGGAAGCGCCCTGATAACACTTTTTATCAGAGTAGAGTAGGCAATCCATTTTGAAGACTGGGAACAACAATCTGAAACTATGTTTTCCCATCAGTCAATAAGCCCTAGACGTCAGACAATAGGACTAAACGTGGAGGGACTCAGGAAGCACCAAAAGTGGGTCTGTATTTCAATGCATATTGCTAGAATAGAATGTTCTTGATTATATTCCAAAGCATGTGTTTTGCAGGGGTAATCTATACTAGATCATCCAAGAATCTCGCCCTATGTGTGGATCTTTCTAATTGAGCGTTGACAATACTCAAAACTGGATACAGTTGAAGATTTTCGAGAGTTAATCCTAAGGTTAATGGGTCAAGCCTTTAGAGAGCCTCAGTGATGCAAAAGTGCTCATTGCTGGTCCATCAATGTTGCAGCCATTATGTTCAGTAAAGCATTATCAACATTAATAAACAAGCAAACTTTTTATTTAGAAGTATTAGTTAATTTAAGATACAGTGACTTAAGTAGAAATAGGTATTGTTGCCCCTAGTTTATTACTCACACATGTCTTCTGTTAATAAGTGCTGACATTGCACAACAAGGATGAAAGATGTTGAAGTATGTATCTTTATGCTATTGTAACATATTTGGCCATGATTATGAGTATTTATAAAACATTCAAGAATTGTTCCATGTCTACTTACATTAATGAGAACACCTGTTAACGTGAGTGCTGTACAGACTTATTTTGCAGTAGATTCAGGTTTTTGCATACTGTACATCACTTTTTGAAACAATTAGGTGCTTATAGAAAAATATAGCTGAGCAAAAAACAGCACCTTGAATGCCTTCCGGCTCAAGATAATTCAACTCCAGGTTTCAATGAAAAACAGAAATGTGCTGAATTACAAAACTGCCAGTGAGAAATGAATGTAGGTGTATTTTATATTTTTTACATTCAGAGAACAGAAGATGCATATAAAAATCTGTGCTTTAATCTTCAAGTAAAATTACAGCCAACTGAGACAGTTTCCAGACAAGGATGCCAACAAGAGAGAGATGGCAATGCCATTACAATGTTGATTCTCCATCATCTTGGGGACCTCTCTAAAGATGGACTCTTTACCAGTCTGAGAAAGCTGGATGGTTCCCACAGGTCTTTTGACTGAATGAGAAAATTTGCAGACTATTGCTCACTTTGTTTTGTTTATAACGCTTTGCCATAGAGCCCTTTCTATGTGATGCCAGAACTAAAAGAAGGGAAGGAGCTGAGGACTCCCTCTGAGTCAGTCATTTCCGGGCCGCTGCTCCCAGCACAACAAAAGCCTACCAACTTAGAAAACGTACTGTGATTTCCTTGCAGAAGCCAGTGAGACTGCCTTATTCATAACTCAGAGAAAATAGCTGCAACTTTGGTAGGTCCCACTCTGTCTGCCACTTCTCATAGGATGTTAAAACTTCTGCGATTTAAATATTTTCAGTTATCAAAAAGGGAGCACTTGCACAAATCTGTAGATTCACAGCCTCGATTATCATCATTATATTTAAGAGGTGCAATATTTACATCAAAATGACTCAGTTGGTGATATATTCTAAAGATAAATGTGTATTTATGATCTGAAGAAATGTGATTTATAACTACTTTGTCAGACATAAACAGAGCGCCTCTGTGCTGTTCTAGTAAACACCGATTACCCAGGCACAGATGAACTATTCTCACAGAATTAATGCCACTTCAACCTGGGAGATGAGGGAACTGAGAATTACTCTGGGAGAATGTGTAGATCACAAGAACGAAGGGTATCTATTTCCTTCTCTGATGTCACACTACATGGTCTGGGCAGAATGACAAATACTCAGTGAGGATTTGGGGATCAACTAGTGAATTTTTATTGTCTGGAATCGAAACTTCCTAATCCAAGAAGTAAAGTTAATACTATAGCAAAACCTTACTTTTGGTTTCTGAAAATTTTGAAATTGTATTTAACCAAGAGCTTGACAATCTAGATTTTGGCCTTTATAAAACAGCATCATTATTCACTAAGGATAACAGACTAAGTATATGTGTAATTAGGAAGTTCATGAATGAGAAGAAATTTCTCTTTCCCCATGAATTATAGGTTTAAATAAGTTGAAAATGATGAAACTTTCCCTGAAAATGAGCAAAAGTGATAATTCTGCTTTTGGGAGAAAATCACTGTTTATTCAAAAGGGTTCTCTTTAAACAAACATGTAGAAGTATCTGACATTTCTAAAACTATAATTTAGTGGCATAATGTGTATATAATACAATAGTAGATATATCATTTGATGTCACTTTTTAAAAAATAAACCACTCATGACTTTATAATAGACAATGACATCTGTCAACTGAAAAACAGGCCAGTAATGGGGACATCTGACATCTGGAATGACATATTACTTATGCTACATGTGTGCAGAAAAACTTTAACACTCCTTAATTTCCAAAACAAAACTATATTTGTGTTAGAAATAGCACCATTTTAAAATGCTAGATTTTAAAAAAAATATAGATTGCATTATCAGTAGAGTGACCATATAATTTATTGCCTAAACTGTGACAATTTTGAAGGCAAAAGAAGCACTACTAGTAATTGCACCAGGACAACAGGTCCATGTACTTTGTGTATATTGGTACATATAGATCACTATTCATCACATACAACACTGGAGAGCCATTCAGCAACCACTGATCATTAGATGCCTAGTGAACACCTATTAGCGTTCAATTCTAGGAATGATGAGGTATTCCAAAAAAAAGTTAACAGTGACCCTTGCTCTTAACAAGCTTAAAATCTAGGGTGACACGGAAAAACAACTAGAAAGCAATAATTAATCATGATCCAAGATGGGACATACGTACTAACTTTTAAGGAACAAACCAAAGTTTCTCTAAGGGTAAACTTGCATTTCAGGGAAGAATGTTGGAGAAGGTCCTTACAAGGACAGATGAGATTTAGTAAAAGAAAAGGAGGGGGAAGAGAATAACACAGGTGACAGGAGCAGAATGTATAATGGCTTAGAGGCAGGATAGAAGTTGGCATCTCTAGAGGACATTAAGAGTCTATTTCTAAGTCCTCTTTGTGGGCTATTCTCCCTTCACTCACCCTTTAAATGGAGGTGTTTTATCAGCATTCTCTCATAAGCCATGATTCTTCTCAATTAGGGACATACTCCTGAATGACATTACCCACTTTGTTATTTGTTTAAATCAGAATTATAAACTAATGAATCCTTAATTACTATCTCTATTTCAGACATCTTTCTTGATATCTATTTTAATTCAAGCCACTGTTATTCCCTGTCTGATCTCCCTACTGCTGATTTGTGTTGCTACAATCCAATCTCTACATCTACTCATTAGCGAATTCCTAATTTGGCTGATATCAGAATTGTCCTTCAAGGTCTTTATAAGAAGTATTGATTCCCATGCTCACAGGGACCTAAGGATCAGATCCTTGGAGTAGGGATTAGGAATCTCTTTGTTTACCGAGTTCCACACATGGTTTGGAAGTTACTCTGTGTTGGCGCCTGTCACTCCAGACTATAGACAGATGATCCATCCAAACCCATGTTGGTCACCTGTCATTTAATAGTCACTGACTGGATCCATATTGTCCTCAAGATAAAACCCAAATTCTTTAATATGGATTACCAAGCACTTCATGATTTCTCTTTCTGTCTCTAACCTTTCTCTTCAAGTCCTCTATATGTTAACTGCATAACTTTGAGCAAGTTACTTATAGTAGAATCTTTGTGTTTCCATATCCTCACCTATAAGCTGAGGAAAATAATAATACTTACCTCATAGGACCAGTGTGCAGGGTATATGAAATATAATTCAGGAAAATAATTTAGCATAGTATCTGTCACATAGTAAGTCCTTGAAACTATTGTGGTTGTTATTATTTGATTGACTGAGTCATTGATTGTCTCTTGGATTTTTGCAAACTCCTCCTCTTTATTCAGGAAACTACTCAGACATCACCTATTTAGGAAAGGCTCTTCTAACCTATGGAGGTCAAAACGGAAGTGTCCCTTCAGTAGCCTGTATTTACTCCACCATTGAGTTCATCTCACTACTGTAAGTATCTAATTTCTTGTTCCACCCTTGCTACACTTTAAACTCACTGATGACAAAGACCATGTGTCCCAAGCACACAGCTGAGCACCATGGGCCCTCAGAAGGGTTATGGAATGAATGATGGCTCAGTTGAGTTAGGTTACTACTGTAGAGTTGTGATATTCAGATAACAAAAGGCCTTAAAATTTAGAAAACGTAAGTTTGATTTGATATGTTAGGCAAGAGGAAAACAGCACTAGATTCCTGAGCAGATATATCAGTAGAGTCATACCATAGTGTCAGAGGAGTGGGGGCATCTTAAAGCTGGATCTGTATTGCAACTTCCCTATTAGCATGGCACTGCCTTCTACGTTTGTGACAATGTAGCTCTTCTGAAAGGTGTACAGTGCCTCTTCCATGGTCTCCTGGACTTTCCAAGGCTCTTGTTGGTTTTCAGTCTTTTGTCCCTCCTTTCCAAAGAGCTCAAGTAGTCTGTTTCTCTGCCTGTGATTTTAGACGCTAGGCTTTTGGGATGCTTGGCATTGAATTCAGACCTTGAGCTCACTCCTAGGTGGCTTGACATGATCTCAGACCCTGATAGTTTAGAATGTACCCAGTTCTCAATATCCTGTCTTTGCTGAAACTCAGTTCTGTAGCTTTACCCTTATCTTGTTTCTTGGCTTCTGATTCCGTATTCTGATGGCTTACATTGTGCACCAGATCCTCTCAGGTGGCAGGAGTGCTTTTTGCTAGTATCCCTTTCAGGAACTGGGGCTCTGCTGAGCATCTCCTTGATCCTCACTGCCCACCCCCTTCCTTAACTCCACCTTCCATCTGTCTCATCCACCTAAATTACTAGACGTGTAATCAAACAATAATCCTTACTTGCATTCAAGGCAGATGGTCATATGAGTACCCCAAAATGAGCCATTTCCGGGTATTCATTGATTATTCAACTGGCCTTTTAAATATTCTTTTTATTTCAAGTTGGAACTCACACTCTGACTCTAACAGCTTGGACTGTATTGTTATCTTAGTTATTGGTTCTGTAGTATGTCCAGCAGACACACTTCCTTCCCATATTATCATCTCAAACTTTTCCCTAGCACCTGTCTCAACTATAGTTTTTTGCTGGCTTCATCAAGATGGTTCTATTGCCATCAACCAGATTACTCTTAAACCTAAGAAATAGTCCCTATCCCTGAATGATATTATAAGTAAGTATCATCAATACAGTGAGTTCCTCACTCAATTTTTGTGGCTCACTATGAACTATTGTGAGATTTATCATTTTCTAGGATCCTGAGGAGTGGGACATTAAGAACACCTTCCCATCATTGGAACCACTATCTGTCTGGCTTGTAATTTGCTACTCTTGATGAATGGCTCATGGCATTAGATCTACATCTTACTGAGTTTCATCCACAAAGTTTTCTAAAAATGTTTGAGATTTACATTTATAAGTAGCTTGTGAATTTATCTGAAAGCTGATGAGGGAGGCATTGAGGGGGAGAATTTATTCCAAAGTTAAAAGAAGCCACTGCCCAGGAGGTATAGTGATATATATTTTACATTGGCAACTGGTACCTCTTCCTTCACTCACTCTCTCTCTTTTTCTCTTTCTTAGATGCACACACACAATCCTACCTATCTATCTAGCCATCCATTTTCTATATATAATATTCAATATATATACTGTGTACATATGTTTGTGTATATGTTTGTGAATATATGCACAGCTTATATAATTGAAACAGAAGTTTCATAAAATAATAGTTACCCTTACTATATGTAATGTAGTCTGATATTTTTATTCTGCCCTATTCTTTCTTTAATTGATTTCATTAAAAAATATAGTCCCAACTCACTAAATTGATTTCGTGATCCACTAAAGTGTCTTGAATGCTATTTGAAAAACACTGGCTTAGGGAGTAATGAAGAATCCAGTCTTCAAGTCCTGCTTCTTGGCTTTCTCTCTCTTTCTTCTGGTTTATAAGATGCTTCAAAATGTTTCCAAATATAATTTAACAGTTGGATATTTAACCCTACAGAAAGACTCCAGAATATTTGTCACATTTTTGACAATTAGGCCTGGTTGATCAATAACCCTGCAGGGGGGATTCTGCTCTGATAAATCATTTCCTGCCTTTTGAAAGTAGAATTAGGATGTGGCTCTTTGGAATTTGGCTTAAACCCTGTCTTTTCTAAATATACCTTAAAGCACTAGTTTCTTCATAAAAGAAGAAACAAAGACTTGACGGTAATGCGCTGTTTGGAATACATTTGCGATACCTCACCATGATCTGAAGAGGGAAAAACCAAAGAAGTTAAAAGCCTGGCAAGCTATCAGAGGCAGATATGGTAGCTATTTGTTTTTAAGGCCCTTGTATCGAAACAATGAGCGCACTCCACGTTCATCCTGCAGCACCATGATACAAGGTCTGGGAGTAGTTATTAGCATGTGTCTGTGTGATGGGAGAGTGAAAGCTAAACATTTTAATAGTGTTATGGACTCTCCTTCTCAAGTTCCCATTAATGCAAATACAGCACATGTGGTTTAAGCCCCAAGAGCCTTGTAGGACACAAATCACAGATGTGGAATAAACATTATCAGATAATATGACTCCATGGTCTTCTCCTTGCCATCAACAGATGCCCTTATGCTCCTATGATGTCAGGCAGATACCTGATATGCTATCTTGAGGAAAATCACAGAAAGTCAGTGCTCTCAAAGGGCCCACGATGGTAAGATTCGAAAGCAAACTCCAAAGACTTTTTGGTAAATTTCGGCAGCGCTCGGACTACATCAAGGTTTTCAGAGAACACTTGCCACTATGATAACTAAAGGTAGTGAAACGTACTCATCCTTTATGCACCAAAATTACCAGAGACTTAGGCTCCGACTGTTCTTGTAATGTAAGCCAGACAATACGACAGCAGAAGGCTGACAAAATGGAGCTGGTATATCTCAGATAGCCAGTAAATCTTCCCCCAGGTATACTGATTGTTCTACGCCATCTCTAACAAGACTGTAACTCCAAGTGATTGCTGCTCTGAGACCACACTTTTCCTTTTTCTGTGTTCCATTCTCTCCCCATGACATTCTTTTCCAAAATTCTCAAGCTCAAAAACTGAGCAAACTTTCTTCTATGTAATTCATTATCATGACTATATTTTAAAACTGTCACTACATTTGAGAAAGTTTGGCAATCTCCTTATAAGTTGATGAACTGCATTTCCCATACATGAGACTTCAGTATCCATATGCTGACCTGACCTTAAAACTTATATTGGCAGTATTGTCAATTGCCATGTAGTGTGATTCCAGGAGTGTTAAGAAGAAGCCTCTTTGGATGACAAATTCCCTAAACCTGCTGTATCAGGATTGGAATATTAATGATCAGGTTATTACTTTAGATGAAGCTTTTTAAACAATTAAATGGAGAGATTATCTTTTTATATAATTGTTCAGATATCAGTATATTACTTTTCCTGAGAAAATATATTAAAACAAATGATTTCTGATTATAAATATAGCATATAAACACTTTAAAAACAAGCAAAATCAGAAATAAGTAAAATGAAAATTAAAACCCACCTCTAATCACACTACTCAAAGACAGCCCTCTTAATACTTAATGTATTTCTTTTCAGATTTTTTAATGCATATATACATAAAAATATGTATATATAATAGGTTGAATTAAATATACAGTATTATATCTTAATTTTTAAACATTATAAGGGTTTTTCTATGACATTCTTTGAGAGCATCGGTTTAATGACTTCATAGCATTCTGTCATAGGGATTTATCATAATATATTTAAGTTTTCCTGTTTTTCCATAATTTAGTTGTTTCCATTTTTTGTCATGACAAATGAGGCCATGTTGCATAAACATGCTTTTTTTTTCAAATTTCTGGTTTGTTTTTCTTAGAAGAGACTCCTAGAGAGAGATTTGCTACATCAAATAATATAATTTTGGAAGGCTGCTGAAATACATTCCTAATTACTTTCTAGAAACATTATTCTAAGTTGTATTATCTCACTAAAATTTAGAAGTGGGACCATTTCAATTCATACTTTATCTTATTATTGTATGGTTAGCAAATTTTGTAAATACAAAAATATATTTTTTGTTAAGCTTGTATTTCTCTTATCAGTAGTCATTTATTAAAAATTTGTTGCTAGTATCCTTTTACATTTTTCAATTATAGGACTTTTAAGATTTATTTGAAAGAGAACTTGAATTAAAGTTTGTTAAAGCTTGGCCATGATGGCTACAAATACTCTCCCTAATTTATTTTGAATGGTACTTCTAATTAATTTATTTATATATAAAAGTGTAAGTTTTAATTTTACATTATAAAAGTTGTATATTGTTCCTTGGTGATTTTTCTAATTAATATTTTAATTCTTAGAAATTCCTTACTCATCCAGATGTCAGATTTTTGACTCATATATTTTCCACTATTTTTTATGATTTTGTTAAACTTGTGTATACTTAATTCCTCTTAGATTTGTTTTATGGGTATATGAGAATCATTATTAAAACTTTATTCCAAATAATGTGTTATCTAGCACCATTTATTGATTAATCTTTCCTCTCCCTATTGGTTTGAGATTCTCCTGTTATTGTATAGATGCCATGGTCTTTTTGTGGGCTGTCTACACAGTTGTGTGACTTCTCTCTGGATTCATGCTATTTCAACCTCTAATTATTCTTATTTTAGATTTTTTCCTGTACTTCACATGGCATGTTTCCCCTCTGTTATTCCTTTTATGATTTTCTTGGAACCATCTTGACTCTAAACCTTTTAAACAAATTAAAAAAATTTTTTTCTTCTCCCAGAATCTCCCATTGGGATTTTGATAGGGTTGTATATTAATTTGCAAAATGAAAAATTTGCAAATGGTAAGACTTCCTCCTCAGAAACAAAGTATGTCTATCTTAGGATTTTGTTTGTATCTCTTAACAGATTTTTTGTTTTACTCATATAAACACACTCAGTTCTCGGTATTTGAAAAGAATTTTGATAGAAGAATAGAGAGAAACTTGAGGGCAAACATAACTATGACTCCAAAGAAAGAAGAGGCTCAGAATAAATAGATGGGGAGTGCTTTTTCTACAGCAGTGTTTAGCACAAGGTCAGCGATCTTTGTGGTAATGACCCCAAGAAGCCCAGAACATTCATTTCCTTGTTCTTATCATCTGGCTTGTGTAAGCATTTCCTACAGGGCATTGTCCCTATAAATGACTCTAAGCTAACAGGTGCTACTAGAGTAATCTAATCCAAAGACATGCTCATTTTATGATAATAAAAAATAGAACTACTGATACCCAAAATGTACTAGTTCTATTGGTCTGAGTTTCCTTTTCTTGATCAAGGCAGTTAAAACCCCTCCACATCAGCAGCTGCAAAAACATTCATCTAATTTTAGACCCACATCTTTACCATTTTCCAAAAATCGATTTCCCAAGTTACTGTAAATTCTTCAGATGCAACCTTTTGGTAATTGTGTAATATTTCATCATTTGGATATATCATATTCCATTTTCAAAAACTTGGAGTATGGCTTTAATTTCTTTCACATCTTCATAATATCTAACAAAATGAGAGCCTATAATTTCCAGTACAAATGTGAGGGACATGAAAGATAGCGTGAGACGGTATAGCTCAAGTTCAAACACGTGAGCTTTACAGATACCACTCTGGGCAGATCTAGGCTTGCCTCACACAGGCTTGAGTCCTGCCCATGTCACTTCACCACACTGTGCTTCAGTCTCACCTTTAAAATGGGGATAAAAAGAGGAGCTACCTCATAGGACTGTGGTGACAATTAAGTGTAATCCATGAAAATCCCATGACAAAGTGCCTGGCAAAGAGTCTTAACTATTAATACAATTACCCATGATATGTACAAACAAGTAAAGAACAAGATATCTTTGCAACCACTACCCTATCTCCCCTCCCCTAAATGTTCCTAGCCTATTTTGTGAAAGAGGACAAGTTCACTTCAAATAAATGGGGAGGAAAAAGGAGAAACTTTGCATATCTATTTACATATATGCATAAACATGTATGGAGTACCTCCACAACCCACATGTATGAGGATTTTTTTGGCGGGGGGAGGGAGGTGTGAAGTAGAAGAGAATAGCTTTATTGCTTTGCCAGGCAAAGGGGGCCACAGTGAGCTAATGCCCTCAAAACCGTGTGTCCCCTGTAGGAGGATTGTGGACTGATAATTTCTAAACTGCAACTGAAGAATATGACAGAATTAATGATCATAACCCTGTGGGCTGCAGGAATCAATTCCTGTATAAGAAGTTATAAAGACACCTGACTGAAGACTCTGGAGTCCCAGTCTCTATTTCTTTTGCTTACTCAGGTACCACACTCTTCCACTACCACTTATCCTAAATTTTTCAAAGGCAGTGTCACCACAACAGCAGTTTCAAACAAGCAAACAATAAAAGGAACGCCTCAACTATGGAGACTTTGCAGAATCACCATTAGGGTGAATTTGACTTCGGGGCTCCTGAGAAGGGAATGAGTGGGTTTGGACCGCTGTCTATAAATGGGTTAGAGCGGGGAAGATATGTGGAGGGAAAACCCTTGTCTGGGGCTAGGTTTCAAGTGTGTGGTGGCTGGGGCTTGGGGGAGAAGTGGCAGGCAAGGCTGCAGGGCAGGAGCAGTGTTAACCAGGCCCAGGAGCAACACCTCATCCTCACAGTTTATACACAGCTTTGAGGAGACCCCTTGTGTCCCTGTGCCCCTGAGGGCAGACACAGATGTGCTAAAATCTCCATCCTGAGGCCAGGACAAAGAGGCTGAAGAAAGAAGCGATCTCAGAGTTGAAGCAAACAGTAAAAATCACAAAATTTGGGGGTGGGGCAGCTTAACGCCAGCCACAAAACAAAGCAAATAAACAGTTAAGAACAAAAACCAGGCAGGTGTAATGGAAGAGCAGAGGACAGAGAACAGCAGGGCACAGACTAGACCAACCACAAAGTGGAGACCAGAAAGGCCTCTCCTTAGGATGTAAACTCCATGAGGGCAGGGATTTTTGCCTCTTTATTCACTGCAGTGTCCCCAGGATCTCAAATAAAGCTTGGCACATAATAGATACTCAGTAAGTATTTATCGAATGAATATATGAAAAACAATGAATCTAGAGACCATTCTCTTATTTGCCATTTGCCGTGAGGCCAGTAAGCTTCTCATTTTACCCAGATACCATCTTGGGAAGGAGACCTGGGAGGGCAGACTAAGGAAGACGTTATATCTCAGAAGACTAAGTTGACTGAAATGGTCAAGTGTAAGTACTTTTGTTTTTGTTGTTTTGTTTTAATTAACAACCCACAACCCTCCCAAGGAAATGGGGGACCTGGATCAAAATGAATTAAGAATTAAATTATTGAGTGAATACTCTTTTAAAGAATATTTGCTTTATAGAAAGTGATTTTTGACCCCATTACAATTATCTCCCTCATATTTTTTTTTATCTCCCTCATATTTGATATCTCAGAAGCTATAAGCAAGTTAACCCTCTATCATGAATAATCTCTTTTCCTGGCTTTCTTCTAATTCTTTGACTCCTTCTCAGTCTGCTTTGCTACTCCCCTAAACAACATTGAAATGTTCCCTTTTGAGCCAAATTCTTCTCTCACTCTAGCCATTCCTGCCATTTCTTTTCCTGATACGAACAGATAAAGAGTGATTCCCACATTAGCATACCATTCTTTCTAACCACTGCCTAGTTTTCCCATACACCTTTCCCAGTGTACCTGAATTTATTTAATACCTTCCTATAAAGGGATATTTAATAAAATTATTCTCTATTACAAAAAGCCAAGGTTACAACCAACCCCTTGTACATATACCAATTATGTACGTGCAAATGTTTGATAGATTCTTAAAAGTGGAAGAGCAGGATCAAAAGTAATAGACATGTAATTTTTTTTTTTTTTTTTTTTTTTTTTTGCGGTACGCGGGCCTATCACTGTTGTGGCCTCTCCCGTTGCGGAGCACAGGCTCCAGACGCACAGGCCCAGCAGCCACAGCTCATGGGCCCAGCTGCCCTGCGGCATGTGGGATCCTCCCGGACCGGGGCACGAACCCGCGTCCCCTGCATCGGCAGGCGGACTCTCAACCACTGCGCCACCAGGGAAGCCCTACACATTTAATTTTAATAAATTCTGCCCATTTCTTCTCTAAAATTGCAATTACACCAACAGTGAATGAGAATGCTTTTCCCAACATTCTTTCAAAACTAAACATTATCAATCTTTTAAATATTTATCAATCTGATGAGTGAAAATGGTATCCCATTGAAGGCTGCAATTCTCTGATGCTCGGTGAAGTTAAACATTTTTTTTCCATAAGCTTATTAAAAAATTTTAATTAATTGCTTTTTTTTTTTTTTTTTTACAATTTTTCTTCTCAGCTATCTGTTGGCATGTTTCTTTATTTCTTATTCATTTAGAGGTGTTCTCTCTATATTTGTCCTTGCAAAAATATTTTTTATCTGTCATATTATTTTTTTACTTTACTCATAGTATCTTTATTCCCACAGAGGTTTTAATTTTATATGTTCATATATGTCAGTCTTTTTTTTTTTTGCCAAAGAAATTTATTTCTATTGCTGGCACACCATTTTTTTAGGCAGGTACTGAATTTTATCAAAAGGATTTTTTTAATATCGGAGATATTATATAGTTTTTTCTTTTTAGTAAGTTACAGTAAGAATGTACAAAAACAGAATTCCTCATGTTGGAGATATCCACTCTTGGGATAAGTATTTCATTTGGTTACTAAGATTTGTTTGCTAATATTATATATAGATATTATATTTAGAGGTCTTAGCACCTTATTCATCATTATGATTGTCCTTCAGTTAGTTTCTTTTTTGGAGCTCTGCCTGTTTGATTTTATTTTCACGTTATGCGAGTCTCATAAATTGGGAAGCTTTCCATATTTCTATGTGAAAAAGTTTATGTAACATGGGGATTGCTTGATCTGTGAAGTTCTGGTGAAATGCATCTATAAAAAGTATTTGTTCTTGATGCCTTTTCAGATGTAGATATTTTATTACTTCTAAAAATTTTTCTAGGATAATTTTTCTATTCAGCTTTTCCGTTTCTTGAGTTAAGCTTGTAGGTTTAAATTTTCCTAAAAAATAATCCATTTTATCCAGGTTTTCAGAGTATTAACCAAGTTTTATGGAAATTTTCTTGTAAATCACTTCTCATTTGTAGTCATTTTCTTATTTCTAACATAATGCCTTTTCTCTTTTTTGCTTATAATTGTCTTTTATTGTTCAAATTTATTGTTGTGTCTTTTTAAGGGATCAGCTTTTAGTTTTATTGATAAAGTATGTTTTATTCATGGTTTATTCCATCATTACTTTTTGTTTTTAATCTTAATTAAGTTCTAAATTACATTTTCTTTGGGGTTATTTTGATTTTTTATAACTTTAATCTTTTTAAATTTTGTTTTATTATTTACTTTTATTTTTATTTCTAAATATATGCATTAGGATAATAAATATTCCCCTAAAAAAACTGCTTTGTATTCTACCATTATTTTTTTTTCATTAAACAAGTTTCAGACAAAGGCTGACTGGCTTCAGATCAACATTTACCAGAGAACCAGACACACACACACAAATAACACTTCTCTTTGAAGACACAGAAGAGCCAACAAGGCACAGAAAACTTATAAACTAAGATCTTGAAACGAATAGAAGCCCAGAGAAGTGAGCTCAGAATTTGGTCTTGCTTCTTCCCCTCAGACATTCTCCAATTAAAGCTATGGGTGATAGGTTGAGAAGCTCATCAGAGTTTATGGTAGTCTCACAGAGCTTGAGAAACAAAAGTAGAGTTTAAGTTCTACCAGGATGGAAAGGACCTGAGGCTTTCAATTGGGACCCTGAAGGATTGTGCCTTAAGCATTAAAATGAACTTGGAATCTACTAGCCTTCACAAATGTAGAAAGCCAATATTGAGTTAATTTAATCCCTGCTTGGATTAAGGTGATCTCCCAGCCTAAAGCTCCTGCCATAAATAAAAAATAAGTTCCCTGTGAAAGAAAATGGCATCATCTAGATGCTTAAATTATCTCTACAATTTTTCAAAACAATGTCCTGCGCCTGATTTAAAAAACAGGTTTGCTATAGATAAATGATTTACAACAAATAGAAAAAGTGATGAAAATAGACCTACAATAAATTTAGATAATCCAGTTCTATGACATTATATAATATATTCAAAAATAATTTACAAACTAAAAGTCTTAGCAGAGACCTGGAAATGATCAATAGAATGATATGAATTTTAGAACTGAAAACATAATTAAGATATATTAAGATATAAAAATAAGAAATTAAGATAGATTACCAGCAGATAAAATATACAGAGAAAAATGAACTGATATTAAGTCAGAATAAAATATGCACACTGAAGCACAGAAAGCAAAATAATGGAAAATACCGAAAAGGTCATAAAAAAAAGACATAAGGTCCTACAGATATATACTTGGAATCCAAAAAGAGAGGAGAAATTGAATAGGAAGAAGCTATATTTAAAGACAATGAGTCAAAAAGAATAAAATTTTGCCATTTGCAACAACATGGATGGACCTGGAGGGTATTATGCTTAGTGAAATAAGTCAGACAGAGAAGGACAAATACTGTATGTTATCACATATGTGGAATATAAAAGATAAAACAAACAAATGAATAAAACAAAACAGAAACAGACCCACAGTTATGGAGAACCAAGTAGTGGTTACCACTGGGAAGAGGGAAGGGAGAGGGGCAATATAGGAGTAAGAGATAAAGGGGTATAAAATACTATGTATAAAATAAATAAGATACAAGGATATATTACACAGCATAGGGAATATAGCCAATATATTATAATAACTTTAAATGGACTATAACCTATACAAATATTGAATTACTATGTTGTACACCTGAGACTAATATACTATTGCAAGTAAACTATACTTAAATAAATAAACGAACACATAAATAAAGCTAATGACTGAGAATTTTCCAAAGCTGCTTAAATACATCAAGCCACAGATCCAAGAATCACTACAAACCCTGAGCAGGATAAATGTAAAGAAAATCACCCTTACTATATCATAATTATACAGCTGCAATCTAAAGAGAAAGAGAAAATTCTCAGAAGCACCCAGAAAAAAAGGCAATGTGAATTTAAAGGAACAGTAATAAATCACCAGTTAATATTATTAGGTAAAATGAATTCCCATAAGCCCATAAAAGACTTATGAAAAGATAGTATTCATCCACATTAGCCATTCCTTGAAGTAAATTCCAGTTAATATTTTGTTTCAGTATCTGGAATTTTTACCAAACATGTCAGTGATAAAATTCAAATACTGCCACTTTTTAATATCATTACAGTTACTTAAAACCATGTGTTGAAAAGTCCAACAAGTTGTTTTCAAAGAATTTCCCTTTGTACTATCATATTTAACCCATTTCTATTTCATCTCCAATCACCTCTGGTCACTCTAGACCAAAACAGGAGCTACCTCTTATCTATATGACAAGAGCCTCCTAAGTGGCCTCCTTGCTTCCGGTCTTAACCCTCTACACTCAATTTCATTACACAGCTGACAGAGTAATTAACAAAAAACTGCTAATAGGATCATATCACTTCTCTGCTTAAAATACCCTAATGACTGAAGCTGAAACTCTGTCACAGTCTCCTAGGTTTATGTGATCTGAGCATCATCTATCGTGTTGACCCTCTCTCCTCCCACATTTCACCTCCTACTCTGATTCAGCTGCATTAGCTTTCTAGCTGTTGCTACTGAGCCTTTGGACTTTTCATTCCCTCTTCCCAGAATGCTCTTTATTCAGATGCTGCCCTTCACTCCTGGTTCTGCTACGATATCACTACCTCACAGAAGTCTTCCTTAATCACCCTTCCCAAAACAGTACACCCTATTACTACTCTCTATCACCCTCTATCCCCTTTTCCCACTTTATTTTTCTCATGATATATTTTAATTGGCATACTATATATTTTTACTTACTCGATTATTGACTACTTTTTACTAACATGTAAACTCCATGATTCCAGAAAATTTTTCTTCTTAGTCACCAGTGTATCTCCAGTTTTTAAAATAGTATCTCAATAAATATTTGTTTGATCAATCAATGTATTCAACAATTATAATGAGTGAGTGCCATGCATTGCTCTGCCTTTGTGCAAAGAAAAGATGAATTCAGTAAGTTCAATATATTCAATAAATCTGTATCTTTATATTCAATAAATTCATAGGATAATAGGAGATAAACAGATAAAGTAATCAATGTGATAACTATAATAGGGAGACAATGTCCATATACAGTGATGTGAAGTCTTGGTGGTTTTTTTGGTTTGTTTTTGGTAGAAAATAAATTGATTAATTTATCATCTTCACACAGCTAGTTAATAATTGTCCTAGATACTTATCTTTTAATTTTAATAAATACAGAATTAAAGGCTGTGGTTCTTAAAATATGAATTATGCCATGGTCTTTAAAATATACATTTTAAAAGGTTTTCAATTAATATAGCCTTTCCTACTATATTCTCATTTTCATTATCACTGTGACTGAAGTTATCATGATCATATAAATCAGTCATCAACAGAACCTAACCCTAACCTTAATTAACCCTTACTTCCTTCAGACTTGACTCACATAATCACTTTACTATGGCATTCTCTGGCCATGCTATTTAAATTTCAAAATTATTCTTTCTGCCTTAATTTTCTAGTTGCCATAGCAACATCAATATACTATATATTTTGTTTTATCTTAATGTTTTGCCTATTTCTAGCCTCATCAAACTAGAATGCTAACTCCACGAGAGTGGAATATTTTTCTGTTTGTTAACTGCTGTAGAGCAGTACCCACCCTAATGTTTGGCATATATATATATACACACACACACACACCATAACTAGGCACAAAGAAGACTGAATCTTCTTTGAATCTTCAATCACACATTACACATGTTTTCCCGCTCCAGGATAGAACACTAGTAACCTATTCAGAACATTAGAAAATGCTGACATAGAAGAGGACATATTATAATAGACAATCATGTAGACTGCTATTGATCAATGAATACATTTTTACATTAGTCCCAAAGATGAATTTTTGTCTATGTGCATGTGTCCATTCTGTAATTGATGAAATAGCAAATGTGTCTTCAGACTTACCAAAACAAATAATAAAGTAGAAAATTTTCATGTTACAAAGAATATTCCATTTTAAGAGAATTCACCATGACTTTTAATTTAAATGGCAAGTTTCTATAATGCATTTAAATTAAAATTCTATGGATTTTCAGACTTTATACACTACTTTCTAAAAATATGCATGGCAATAGTAGTTTCAGGATGATTTTTGGTTGGATTTGAAAAAATCAGTATCTCAGTTTCATTTATTTTCTACATGTGAAAACCATAAAAGTAAAATAAAGTGAATTTCTTGATCTAGAAAAGAAGAACGGGTGCCTTTGTAATGTCTGAAGTACCATTCTCTGTAATAGGGGATATACAGGTGAACAAATATATTTCTTGTCTTTGAGAAACATACTGTGATCCAGCAATGATCTTAAATCATGGAACATTAAAATGAAGCTCAGTAAGTTTGATTAAATAAGTGGTTAAGCCCAGTTAAAGGACCACTGGAGATATTCCCTTGTGGAATTAACACTTCTAATATGACTGTGTCTCCACTTCTGTTTCTGACATAAATTAATAAGACTCTATTTGGTTAAGAAAAAAAGATTCTCTCATTAGTGTCCCATCGAAAGTAGCACCATTTGCCTCATTAAATTTAATGAGGTTGTTGTTGTTGTTGTTTTTCTATTGGTAGGTGTGGGGGTGTGATATATGTGTCAACGTGTTAGACTTGTACCTTCAAAGAACATGCTTTACATAGGTTAGCTATTCTCTGAAGCTGAAGTCGCTTTACAGTAAGCAATTTCTAGAAGTTGGTGGCACCTGAATGGTTTTTATAAGCAAGTAATATTTTATTCTTAAAAAATGAAAGTGTCAGAGACAAGTGTCTTTTGTATCAAATCCTCATAATCAAACAATGTCATTATCAGAATATCTTATATTTATGTAATACATGTTTCAAACCAAGATTTAAAGGAAAAAACGTATCTTCCTCCTTTATCCAGTCCCAACTAAAACAAAAATCTCACAACGATGATTGATTCAAGCCACCACTCTTCCTCACCAAACAGCATGAAAAATGTTTTTTCTGTAGGGCTGAAACATTATTTCATTATTACAGTAATCAAGTCTTCTGTTTTCAAACGTATAAAAATTAACATATGATTTTTTTATACCTGTATACAAATTCTATTCAAATAGTGCAAATACCGTTTGTATTCAAAGAGGCCATTTCTTTTTCTTTCCAGCAATCTACACAATGGAGACACTTAAATACACACGTCATATTGATGTATTTAAAAAGCCTATGTATTGTCTGCAGAGTTTTTACTGTATTCAAAATTATCTTTGGCAAAAAAGATTTGAGGACTATTAGCATAATTGAGGGGAGAAGTGTTCTAGTAAATTAGGTATTGGACAATCCTTTACCCAATCTCATCTTTTAGATGGAATTAAATAATTCTTAAAACATAATAATACGTTCTCAAAAATAGCCACAAACTGATACATGTAGCCTAAAGCTGGAAGAGACTTTACCAGTCTTGTCCAGAGTTCTCCATAAGGAAGAAATAGGAACACAGAAAGAAGGAAGTGCAAAAAGTCAGCATGTGGATTAAAAATGAAAGAGAAAGAGAAAGAGAGAGATTGCCCAGGAAGAAGTGTGCAGCTTTCTTCAGATTAAATACTTTGGGTTTAAATGCAATAATTTCCATACTAAGAAGATTAATAAGCAGAGAGCATGCCATATGGAACTAGTGCACAGACACTGCAACTCTTGTTCTCACCTCCTCAGAAAACAGTGGGGGGAAAAAGATAAAAAATAAACAGAAGTCATAGTAAAAACCCACATGAGAAGAAAAACTATTCCAGGAAATAGGAGAAAATGTCACACATAATATTCTACACCTTCAGGGAAAAGATATGGGACCGTGCACCTATTGAAAGAATAACACAAGAATAAACATACATGGTCAAAGAAAAGATGAGTAAGCAAAAATATAAAGTAAGAATTTTTAGGGTTTATAAAAAGAATTGAGTGTTACAGTGAGAATTATTAGAGAAATTAAACCACAGTAAAGTAGCAAAAAGTAGAACAGGTATAATGATATACTGAAGGAAAACACACGAATGAAAAAAGAACGATGAGATCAAAGTTATTGGAGAGAATATCTGAGAGATTTAATAAAGATGGTAGACTGAATACAAGCATTAATTCTGCTTTCCTGGCATATTTTCATCAAAGCAACAAAACCCAATATCTATATGAAGAATATACCAGGGTTTTGTTTTTTTGGTTTTTGTTCTTTTCCAGTAGGGAGAGAAAAAGCATGTTAAGGGTCTTGACTCCACCAAATGGATAAAAATAAACAAAAAAGAGTAATTTAATTTCCTAGAGATAAAACGAATTGAAGAAAAAGAAATAACCTGCAGGTAAAACGAACAAACCCTCAAAAGCCAACACCAAAAATAATAACATAAAAATCACAGAAATATCAAATACCTTACTAACCTGAAAAAATATGAATGGGTTATCTTTTCCTATTAATGAATGGAGGTTATTAGTTTGAGTTTTTAAAACAGAAATATATCAATAGACTATTTACAAGATACAAAACTAAGGAAACAATGAGGTTGGAAATAAGAATGCAAGTTCATATTAATATTACCAAAAAGTATGTGGCACATGTGGCACTTTCTTTTCTTTCTTTCTTTTTTTTAAAATGTGTACTCCTGGCCTCTTTTCCAGATTTTTTTTTTCACCTAGCTTTATTGAGATTTTTCTTTAACTTTCTATCTTATATTGGACTATAGCTGATTAACAATGTTGTGATAGTTTCAGGTGCACAGCAAAGCGACTGAGCCATACATATACATGCATCCATTCTCCTCCAGACTCCCCTCCTATCCAGGCTGCCACATAACATTGAGCAGAATTGACAAATAACGTTGTGTAAGTTTACGGTGTATAACATGATGTTTTGATGTATATATATATATATACATATATATATATATATACACACATATATACATATATATATATATGTGTGTGTATATATATATATATATATGGGGAAATGATTACCACAAGGTGAGTTAACATATCCATCATTCCACATAGTTATCATTTTTTGTGTCTGGTGAGAATATTTAAGATTTACTATTTCAACAACTTTTTCCAGTATCAGTACAGTACTGTTAACTATAGTCACCATGCTGTACATTACATCCCCAGAGCTTATTTATCATCTAACTAAAAGTTTGCACCCTTTGACTAACATCTATTTCCCCCACCCCTGAGCTCTGGAAACCACCAGTCTACTCTCTGAGCCTACAAGTTTGACTTTTTTAGATTGTGCATATGAGTAAGATTGTACTGTATTTCTCTTTCTCTGTCTTACTTATTTCATTTACCAAAATTCCCTCAAGGTTCATAAACGTTGTCACAAATGACATGAATATTTTTCTGGCTGAATAATATTCCATTATATCTATATAGATATATCACATTTTCTTTAACCATTCATCCACTGATGGAGAGTTAGTTTCCCTGTCTTGCCTATTGTGAATAATGCTGCAATGAACATGTGAGTGCAGATATCTCTGCAAATAGTGATTTCATTACTTTCATAAATATACACAGAAGTGGGACTGCTGAACCATATGGTAGCTCTATTTTTAAACTTTAATAGCCATACCTCTAAACCATGATGTCGTATAATTAGAAATTAAAAGCAAACAGAATAGCTGAAAAGAATTATCTTTCCTTGAAAGTAATAACATATAAACAAATAGAAAATACTCTCCGTAATAACATATAAGCAAATAGAAAATACTCTCCTGAAAATATTTGGATTAAAAAGGACATTAAAACTAGAATAACAAAATTTTAAATATGAACCTTATATTATAAAACCTGTGAGGATATGATAAAAATACTAAATAATCAGAAAATTTATTAACTGAGGTACATTCATTTGTAGAAGACTAAATATGAGAACACAACATAGGAGATGTCATATCCTCATCATTGGTGAACCCCAAAAAAGAACATTTTAATAAAACAAAATATCCAAATATGTGACAAACAAAAATCTCAGTAACATAGAGAGAAATCTGAATTTATGTGGATAAGATGAGTGTGTTCTAGAGAATTTTGCTATAGAATTTAAATACTAAGAGATATCTTTGCTAAATTATCAGAATTTATGGATAAAGAAAAAAGTCCTATAGACCTTCAGAAACATGAAGTCACTTATTAGAGCAAAAACAGGATTGCTTCAGACTTCTCCATATCAATGTTTATATACAGAAAATAGTGGAGAAAGCCTAAAGGTCTTGGTAAAATGAAAGTGTTAATCAAGTACTTTGTACCCAGTCAAGTTTATGTTCACATACAAAGGCACCAGAAGACTTCCTTGGGCAATATGAGTTTCATAGTATATTTGGTTCCAAACAAACAAAAGCAACCAAATATCAAAAGCTAAAAAAATATTTTTGAGGAAGTTGCTGTACAAAATGAGATACAATCCTTAATTAAGCTAAAACTCTCTGAAAATTAGGATGACAGAAAAATATAAATATTGTAAACCGGAAAATATAAAAATATAACTAAAAATCTATTGACTATGACAAAGTGGGAAGAAGTATAAGTGCACACATTTCTCATTTTTCATAACGGGGGTCAATGCTGTTTAAGTTAATGAAGCAAGTATTACATTTATAAGGATAATTGCAAGAGTAACTAATTCCCATAATGGCAGAAATAAAAAACACAAAATGATAAACAAAATTTGATGAAGACCACAACGCAAAACAAACAAAAATCAAAGAGAACTTGCTCATGGGCACTCATTTATTTGTTTTGTTATAGGGAAGTCTACCTTATACCATCAAACTTACTAAACACACTTCCTAAAATGTGTTCTCCCATCACACATTAAATTGTTATAAAATTCATTGAAAGGACATGTTTGTATATCAAATTATTTAACTAGAAATATTTGTTTTTCTAAAATTTACCTTGGCTTCCCAGAAATTATCTTCATACTTTGTAGTCATTGCAATGAGAGAAAAATCTAAACTATGCATTGTTTTGAAGTAGAAGTTGTACATTTTGTAACATGAGTTTCATCTCAGGTAACCTTAGAGAAACTTCGTGTGGTCTCTAAGAGACAGAACTGGTCTCTTAAGAACTTGAGAGAACTAAAGAACTAAAAACTTAAGATGTGAGAACATAAGGCATAAGTTCTTAACACAACCCAAGTAGTAATAAATTTTTAATTTATTTTAAGAGCATAACCATGAGTCCCCTAATTTACCTTTTATAAACTTAATTCATTTCACCAATTTTCATTAACCCTGTTGCCCAAAGGGTAACATCTTATTTGGTTGCTTTGTGCTAGAGGCTAAGAACTATCCCTAGCTTGTGCCCACATGGTAGGAACTCATACGTGTTTGCTGACTTTTGAATACATAAATCATGACTTTAGAGTTTACATCTTACTTACACTGAACAAAGATAATTTAAATGAAATATTAATAAACTAATGCAAAACTAATGGAAACCATATATGCAGTAGCAGATACTTTTTTGAAAACTACAAGTATACCATGCTTTAGGAGACAAACATGTTCCTGAAAATAATATAAATTTTTCTATGGGATTAACTTAAGTGACATCATCAAAATTTTTAGTCTATAATTTGATTTCCATATCTTTTTGTTAACACATTCACTCATTCTACATATGTCATAGGGCCTCTATCAAATTTTGCTTCTTCAATAAAAATTTTTTCCTTAAAATGTTTTACCTTCCAGATGTTCACAATTCTACCAGTGCACACCATCATCCACTTCATCAATTCTTGTTCTACAACTCTATTACTTTTATTTCTTGCATCTCCTTTGTCCCCAGTAGACGATCATTTATAATGTCTCCTTCATCCTTGAATGTTCAGAATTGTCAGTCTATTCCACACTCTATTTGCTCCTGACATGCCACCTCTGGACCCCTTCCTTTCAATACCCTCTTTATATCATATATCTCACCAACTCCAAAACCTTAAAGAATTAACATTACAAGAATTCTCTACTTAAATTGGAAAATATTCAATATACTGTCACCTGAATAAGCTTTGAGTAATAAGGCTCCCACTGTCTTTTCCTTTTCTTACAACCTTCATATACCAGTATCACTCTCAGGATGTTTCCTGTGTTGCTCTCATATACCTTGTATGAATAGTTGTTCTATGTCTCTGGAGAAAAGTTTGTCTCATTCATATTGTCTTTATATACTTATAGTAGAAATGCAACAATAAAAGCAAATGAGTGATTTGTAGAACAATTTGTTTTATAAATCTTGATAAAAATTGCATCTCTTTCTCTGTCTTCCCCTAATAGCTCATAAAACTGAAGTTTTCCTTCTCTGGTCTCTCTAGGTATCTCACTCATAGATTTCTTTGATTTCTGAGCATAACTTCACCACTATTATGTATTATACATTTTTAGAAGCAATTCAAGCAGTTTGTTGTATTTTATCTTGGGTGTTTTTTTTCTTGTTTCCTCCCTAGTAACAACATATCTTTTTTGAAAGTAGTAACTATTTTGTGCTTCTTTGTAACCCTCACAATACTTAGTCTATCTCTGGGGTAATGATTAATAAGGTAAAAATTGAGTTGACAGAGTTTGAAAATTAGAAGACATATATTAAGTCCCGCGAAAGTGAGGCATGTGAACTGGATGTGGACAACAGTAAATAATCCTCAAGGCTTTAAGGAAGACTGACATTGGCAAGTGGAATGTTGAGAGAAAATACTGTGCCCAGGTCTCCAAACTGACACAAGACTAGAAACCAAATGCTCACTGGTCTCAAGGCTAAGGAATACAAAAATTTATTCTAATTTTTGTGAAAATCATGGCTTGAAAAGGATGGAAACATGTTTATTTACTTTAAAATAAATCGTATATACTTTAAAGACATTTCTCAATTTCAGCCAACTCAATTTCAAATTAATTTACAGATTAATATCCTTTTGTGTCTACATAGCTATACGTGAACAGCTTAGCATTTTGCTAATTAATCCTTTCAAGTTTTCCTTAAGATTCCTTTTATATCTTTGAGAAGCTAGCTTTAATATTTTTAATTATATTAACAAAACTAGATAACTTTAGGATACATTCTTCTGTGAGAAAACAAAACTCTCATTGAGGTCGTTCTCCAGAATGTCTTCTAGCCAAGTAGACAGCTAAAAGGTGGAAACATTCTTTTCAGTGAGGTCCCAAAGTGTCCCTCAATTAAGAAAAGCAATTGACCGATGTGTCTCTATTTGATGCTAGGAAGCTCTGTGCAGTGTTTCTAGAGTTTTTCCTTCAATCAGCCCAATATGAGATTGTGCTGCAAGCTGTGATTTTGTAAATCATTTTTTTAGTACCTATTGGGGCATCCTGTGAATTGTGGTCGCTTCATATCTGCATCATGGGGAAATATGCACAGAACAGAAAGGATTGGACAATTTCACATCTCAAAATATCCCCACCCAACCCCCTTTCAATTTGGAAAATAAAATTAGCTGTGAGTTTTTATCCTGGGGAACCACATATTTTGGAAACATCAGAGTTTTCAAGTTCTCAAGAGGAGTAATTCTTTTGTTTTCCCTGTCATTAATAAGCGAATTTGAAGAAGCTAAAATTCTCACTAGTACCTTAGCTGTTTTCTATTTTTCCAACTTCAGTTTTGTCTGTAATAAAACAACAGAATATCTGCCTCTTTCTCTCTCCCTTCTTCCCCCTGCCCTGCTTCTAATCCTACCTAGCCTGGCAAATAAGTTTGTCTTTTTGTTGGGGACTAGTAAACTTATCCTGTATTTTTTATATCGTTATAATAATATTATACAGCAGGCAAAAATATAATGATAAATGATAATTTGCCAAAAAACCAAAAAAAAACACTGAGGTGTTACCTATCAAAAGTTCTCCTTCTGTCTGTGATGCAGCACAGATTGTGATCGTGACAGTAAATCTGGTGCTATTGTTAATGCCATGGCACTTGGGTTTTTGGCTTGCTTTAGTCCAATCTGTGACATGCTTGTGAATATCTTTCTTCTGTTCTGTCTGTATGGCATATGGATTTCTGGGATACAACGTCAGACCTATCCACATAACAAGTGTTCAGAGCACCTTATCATTTTAAAAAGCCAATTACTCAAAAAGACAAATGTGAAATGTTTCACATTTAATGATGAGCAAATCTGCAAAACAAATGCAATTTTGCTCCTTCTAAAAAGTTTAGTTTAACTGTAAATATTGCAATGGAATCTTGCATGACACACATCACTGATAGAGAAAAGCTCATTTAATACATATTGTGTATCATCACTGTCAATTACATCTGCACAGTATTTAAAATGAGGGTGGTATAAGTAATTAGAAATAAAGCAAATAGAATATTCTAAACTACAAGGCTCTGAAATCACTGTAAAAATGTCACTGCTAACATTGAACACTCTAAAAAAATATTTTGAAAGTCTCACCCAAAAAACTGAAAACTGCATATGTCTACAGAGGTAAAGGTCATTCATGAAACACTCAACAACAAAAAATACCAATTCATTTTTTAGAAATATTTGTCAATATGTAAAGAATGTTTTGTACATAAGTTCTCAGTTACTGTTGAATCAGTGGCTGTACGTAATATTCCCACATGGAATGATGTCCTTTCAAATACTTTAAAACAAAGGTTTAGTGAAGGATTTTATGGGGACATCTTGAGTGCTGAGATTTTATGCATGGGAAGTACAACAAACAAAATATAGTAACATTGGTTTTGCAACTGATTTATATATTCAAACTGTTATACTTATTTATGATGGAGACAATAGCTAATTCAGAACTGTACATACATATTCCCATCATGTTATTCCACCTAAGGAAAACAAAGACAACACTAAAAAAATAATCCTACTCTTCAGCACTTACCATGTAGGTTGTGTAGATACAGTTGTCACATTTAAATGTCTTTACTCATTTTTCTTTTGTCTACACATTCTTTAAACCTTCTTTTAAACTGTGAACACTGGTAACAGAATATTATATGACATAAGAAATGGAATGCACCTGGCACTGGTAATTTTAGAAGAAACTAATCTCGATATTTATAACATATTTTAGCAAGCGGAATGGTTTTACCAGGCTTGCATGTTTAGATATGAAAAAGTTCACTCAGTTCTTGGACTTTCATTCTACATTGAAATTGAAATGTAGTAAAAAATCAGAAAGTCTCCAATCAGCTGTTGCACAACACACATAGAAAATTCTACTACACTCCTCTATTAGTAATTGAGACTAGAAAACGTCCCACAGTTCTACTGTATTTCATGTTAACTATTTGTTATCCAGGCCAGAGCCTAAATAAGAGCTGAACAATCAGTCCATACATTAAAAATAAAAAGTTTAGTCCATCATAATATTTTTTAAATATTCACTGAAAGTAAGTGCTTCACTTTGTATTTTATTATTCCTGTATCTACTGTGGTTTCATTTCAACTGCATGGATGTCCACCTTAGCTTGAAGTGAATTAATATAATGATGTGCATGGCACTTGAATTTTTTAATGTGATAGCTAATATTCAGGAGTTTTAGGGCATTTAATCAAATATTTAAAAGTAGTGTTATGGGCTGTCTCAAAACTTTGGTGGAAAGGACACAGGGTATAGATAAACAAACAAGTAAATAACTAATCATTGCTTTGGCCTCTGTGAAATAAATGTAAATAAAAATGTATTTACAAACAGAATGTGAGGTGCAAGCTCCTTATGGAGAGCCACTATCTTAACTTCGCATCCTTCACTTTCAAGCAATTGACTACTTCTTTCCTTTTGCTGAACCTTAAACTCCCTGAAATGTGATGAAATGTAATCTTTCCAAATTTCCATAGTAATGTTTAATTTCTAACAGTTGGGACTTTAAACATCTAACACTGAAACCCTTACACTCATCCCCACATTTATGTTCCTGGCTTGCACAGAAGTATTTACACAGAGGAAACTGATGATGCTAATGGAACTCTGTCAAAAAGAAACAGTTAACAGAACCTCCAGGTGGTGTGAACTAGACCTGAGGGTGTGCTCCAGGTGACCTTGAGGGTCTGCACAGGTCACACCTTCCTAGAGTCAAGTTGTACCAGATATGTGTTGACTATTTCTTGAAATTTGTTGCTTATTTCTATGATTCTAGAGTTTTATAATCAAATCTCAAGATCACATTTTGAAACTGGAAGGAGACTTAAAGATCATCTTTCCGCCAATGTCCTTTTTTGACAGAGGAAAAGATTTAGACCCAGAAGTATTCAGGGACTTTCCAGGGGGCACATTCCTAAGAAAGCCCCAAGCAGACCTGGGGTCAAAAGGTTTGGGCTGGAGTCATTATTGCCCAACTTACTCCATGAGTTACTTTAGGAAGTCTCTTAACTTTTTTAAGAGGCGATTTTCCCAGCTGTAAAAATCTGGTGACACGTATTTCACAGAGATATTATGAATGAGATAATACATGGGAAAGCCCTGTAAACTATAATACATTACATCTGCAAATACATTACAGGGCCTTTCTCCAGTTCACCAGCAACTTAGTTCCTAGTGTCTTTATTTCTTTCTTTATTTATTTATGCCTTATCTTACAGGATATAAACCATTAAACAGCAAAGGAAACATCAGGGGATAAAATTCCAGCTTTTATACATAGAAGCAAAGCTGCCAAGAAGGGCAGTTTCTTTCACCTCAATGTTCTTTGAGGCTATCTGAAATGGTTTCCTCACAGCTTGTACCCATGTTCTTCCAAAAAATTTTTCTAAAAGGAAGAAAAAAGTAATAATGGTGTAAGGAATAATTATGATAGCTGCTAGCCTCCATAATCAATTTCCACATAATATTCTCATATGAAATGCTGTCTGGGCAGTACCTGAGTCCATAAAGTGTCACGTGGCCATTTGGCAAGAGAAAAAGGAAGAAATCAGATCAACATTTTATAAGTGGTTTGCATTTTTATTTATTTATTTTTGCACCTGGTATTCTACAATTTCTTTCAGTTATATTTCAAAACACTACAGTTGGGATCTCCTTGCCAACCTGAGATGGCATAAGCCTGGATAACAGAACAAAATGTGAGAAGGTCCTTCTGTCTTTAACGCCTGTTCACCAGTGAATCAGCCTCCAATTAATCTGTTTCTTCAGTAGGAGTTTAATAAAAGTCAAGAGCACACATGTTCAGACTTGTTTAGTACTGAAGCTGTGTTAACATTATCTGTCTAGCCAGGTCAAAAATTCTGTGTAATTAGATGCCAGAAACCATTTCAAAAAAATTAAGGATTTTTCCATGTATTATAAGCAATTGATTATCTGAGATAGGGAAGTTTAAATCTAAATTGGAAGAGCAACGAGAGGGATGCTTCTCATTAAACATTGCAAGGGGAAAAAAGTTTGTCTCGTGGCCAAACTGCACATAAAACTCAATATATTAGGCTTGTTATTTTCTATTTGTTTATGAACCAGAAAATTCAGGATCATTCAGCAACTCTATTTCCATTCCACTGTGTGGGTGATGATCAGAGTTGGTCGTTTACATTCAATCATATATGGCATTATGCTTGGAGGAAGCCCTTAACCCAGTCATCTGTGCCTATAAACCGAGTGTGCCTCAGTATTTTCTGGAGAAAATCAACAACGCTGCAGGTTGGATGCATTTACGACAAGCCGAGTTAGCAACTACAAAAGCTCAGAACTGAAAGCTTCCTAAACCCCAGCTAGGCTGCTTAGTCTAAGCAATGGTAGAGGCAGTAAAATTCCAGGAAAGTCCACTTCTCTTAGAGTTTTGGTGAATGACTTTTAACCCATCACTGAAGGGGACATTAGCTTTGTGTAAATTATAAAACAGTATCAACCTAACCAGCAACTCTTGCTGGAGTCTAACTGCTCAGGCTGAGAAGTATGAAATCTTATTCTTGCTCTTATGTCTCCAATATGGAAGGATGTAATAAAGATGACTCATACATGTGGGACTTCCCATACAATTTGAACCTTTTTAAAGGCAGATTATTTGAGAAATTACCACTCAAGGCAGAAAGCAGACATTTCAAGGTTGAAAGGAGTGAATGATGATGGTCTACACTCAGCTTTTAACTTTCATTGAGCTACTCAGAAAAATAATTTATTGCTTTCCTTTTTTTTTCTTTTTTGAGATTTTTATAATCAATTTATTGAAGGTATGAATCTATCTGTACACTTTCCAAATAATTTCAGAGGAATACTCTAAACATTCCAAATGAAGATGAAGCATGGTGAGATAGACTTACATGTTAGGGAAATTTCAAATTAGTGGAAATTCATGACCATAGTGGCATCCAGCACCACACCAGGTATAATGCATTGTAGACCCCAGTTTTACTTAAAGTGTTAGAATTTGTAGCATTCTTAATTTTGTTACAACTTACTATCCATGAAAAAAAAATAAGCAAAAAATGAAAAGTCCATGAGTAAAATGTTCTAGGATTATACTGTATTTTTTCTTTATTTTTAGCTAATTATCAGTAAAGTTATGATTCCTATATATTTAAGATATTAGCTACTTTCATAGAAGTATCTCTAGTATGCCAACTTTATCTTCTGTTGAGAATCTGTGGAATTCAGCAATTTTTAGTAAGCAATTAAAAACTATATTAAAAATGTACCACCCATGAAAAATGACCAGAAACCTAAACACTATTCACACATTCATTATATAAAACTAAAGTTGAAAATATACATCACTCTTATTTATTGTTATTGTTCATATTTATCATCATTCTTATTTATCATTAGTTATTATTATTTTCTGCATATATCAGTAATGTACTGATAAATCAGTGAATATACTTCATTCACTGTGATGGAATAATTGTCCATACTATGTTTAGGGCTTTTGTCTTTGACCCCTAGCCATAGTCTCTTGCCAAGAGACTGTATCTACTTTCCTCCATCTACAGGTTGTACTTGAGCTAGCAAAAAGTAGTTTCCTTGGCTTTTTACTCTTTGCAGCATTGGAAAGTGAGAAAATAACATGGATGACAAGAACTCAATCTAAGGAAATGTCAAGAATATTTCAGTAATTCTCCCACCTCCTCCATCTCTAACTTTGGGTATGTCATGAAGTCATACTACATCTCCCTGTGTCTATTGTTAAATGTGAGAAATCATGAGATAATTCATATAAATATTCATTACAAACTTCAAAGAACTATATCCAAGAGAGAAACTACTATAATCACAATTGGTACTGCAGTTCAGGGTGTTCTTGGGATATTGGGTATTGGAATGCTTCATCTTCTTGACTGAATGTGCTGTAACCATTTAGGCTTTGATGTACATCTAGCAGAGTGACAACTAATCTCAACAGATGGGTTGTGCTCTAGGATATTTTTATTTCCTTAGGAAAGGCTCATGAAATCATTCAGAAAGCTGAAAACACCATCTTTGATTAAAAAGAAAATAATTTGAATCACTTTTTCTTTAGAATATTTACATGGAGCTCACTCTAAGAAACAATAGGCTCCTTTGATTGAATCAGATCCTTTACATGGTCTGTCATAGCATCATTAAATTATATGTTACTCTAGTCACTAGGGACCACTTGAATGGGGGCCTCACTGCTTGTGAAAACCCATAGCAGGTGATGCTGTGTTCCTGATTCACGTTAGCCATCAGTCTACATTCCTTGGTATATTACTGAAAATGCAGTCATGGCACAGAGAAGATCCTATGATTTGGTTCATGAACATCTGGTGATATTTCTGATAATGTTTTTTAATCTGTTAAAATGGAAGAATTTTATGGAAGCACAGTGGCAATGACAATATAAATGTTTGGGTTATTTCTGTTGCCCTTAAACACAGCTGAATAAAACAGACTCAGCAAATCAGAATATTAATATGCAGCATTATTTCACCTCCTTTTGAATGAGACCTTCAGTAAAGCGTCTTTGATTTACGATGAAATTTTAGGAGTGTAAAATGTACACAGAAGCTGACAGCATCTCTGGTGAAATGGTGAAGACAAATAGTTTTACACCATCAATGAATACAATAGGAATGAAGTGCTAGCATTCCCTGGAATTTCTGTGTTCTGGTTCAGATTCTGATTAGCACTCATCTTCCTCCATGCCCCACTATGTGCCTTGTACTCCAGGACAAACTTACCTTGTTTCTGCTTCCTAAAACCACCAGTGGCATCTCATTGCTCTCAGATAAAAGTGAAACATGTTTAGCATAGTTGTATGCTAAACTTGCATACAAGTTTTATAAATGAGTTTTATAAATGCAGGAATAGGAGTCTCTAACAAGCCACTGGAGTACTGGAACACTAGACCCCTTTCCCCCCAGTCTCTTGGTGTCATTTGAAAGCACGTGCTTCTAGATATTGACATAGTTCAAAACACTGGCATTAATTTACTGTCCTTAGAAGAATTTCCATACTCTTTGAGAAGTGACATCATTTGGAAAAGAAAATAATTCACTATCAATTTTGTGATATTTATACAAGAGACTAAAAACTAGCAAGACTGAACAAAAGTAATAAAATCACTACAAAAAACTGCCAAAAAAAGGGACTTGCATTACCTGTCTCTGCCTATCCCATGGCTTTATGCCTTTCCATGCTCTATCTTTCTCATTGCATTCTTTCCAGAATGTTTTGGTTCTTCAAACATGCCATGCTCTCTCTTATCATAGCATCTTTGAACAAGATGCTCCTTGTGTGTGTAATTCTCTTAGCATCTCTTTCCACCTGTGTATGCTCACTCATTCTCCTGCTCCTAATTTAAAGATCTCTTCCCCAGGAGAGTCTTTCTTGACATGTTAGACTAGATACAGCTAAAAATAGCCTTTAACACTAATAATGTCTTTTACTTTTTATATAGGAAGAAGATCTTCTGGAGATAACTACTGGTGTGCTCTCGTTGTACTTTGTACTTTTCTTGAACTGCACTCTGCATGTGTGTGAATATTTAAATATTTGCTTTATATCTTTCCATTTAGACTATAAACATCATGAGGACATAGACTATGTTTTGTTCACTAGTGAATTCTTTGTTCTAGGTCAATGTTAGATTGTAAGAGTGGCTCAAAAATTATTGACTGAGTGGTCCCTCATTCTCACTTGCAATCCCCTTAAACTCCTTGCCTTTTGAATATTTACTAAATTCTTGAAGGTCCAGCTGAAATGCCATCTCTTTATTGGCCTTTCCTTTCTGTAGTCTGATTTAATCTCTCTTTGATATTCTTGTACAATAATGACTGTTCCTCAATAAATTTCAAGCTCATTTAATGTTAACAACTAGGCACTTTAAAAATTATTGTATTCTTCACATTATCCAGGTGCTTTGAGCTTTTACTATTCATGTGTGGTTTTCTTGTTACACTGTGGTGGTAGGCGATCCAGATATACAGTGTCTTTCAGGCAAGGTATAATAATCTTTCTCTCTTACCCTCAATTCCTCCCTTCCTTCTTTGCCCTATCCTCCATGAATGGTAATTTTTGACCATTTTCACACTAATTTTTCCTTGAAGATACAATACAGAATGGAGTCTTATAATCTTTTTTTTTTTTTAACATCATTATTGGGGTATAATTGCTTTACAATGGTGTGTTAGTTTCTGCTTTATAACAAAGTGAATCAGTTATACATATACATATGTTCCCATATCTCTTCCCTCTTGCGTCTCCCTCCCTCCCACCCTCCCTATCCCACCCCTCCAGGCTGTCACAAAGCACCGAGCCGATATCCCTGTGCCATGAGGCTGCTTCCCACTAGCTATCTACCTTACGTTTGTTAGTGTGTATATGTCCACGACTCTCTCTCGCCCTGTCACAGCTCACCCTTCCCCCTCCCCATATCCTCAAGTCCGTTCTCCATTTTTGTGTCTTTATTCCTGTCTTACCCCTAGGTTCTTCATGACATTTTTTTTCTTCTTAAATTCCATATATATGTGTTAGCATACGGTATTTGTCTTTTTCTTTCTGACTTACTTCACTCTGTATGACAGACTCTAGGTCTATCCACCTCATTACAAATAGCTCAATTTCGTTTCCTTTTATGGCTGAGTAATATTTCATGGTATATATGTGCCACATTTTCTTTATCCATTCATCCAATGATGGGCACTTAGGTTGTTTCCATCTCCGGGCTATTGTAAATAGAGCTGCAATGAACATTTTGGTACATGACTCTTTTTGAATTATGGTTTTCTCAGGGTATATGCCCAGTAGTGGGATTGCTGGGTCATATGGTAGTTCTATTT
The DNA here is from genome assembly GCF_949987515.2 of Delphinus delphis. NCBI lineage: Eukaryota > Metazoa > Chordata > Mammalia > Artiodactyla > Delphinidae > Delphinus > Delphinus delphis. The sequence goes on from NC_082689.1 coordinate 86,472,799, forward strand.
GTAGTTTTTTAAGGAACCTCCATACTGTTCTCCATAGTGGCTGTACCAATTCACATTCTCACCAGCAGTGCAAGAGCGTTCCCTTTTCTCCACACCCTCTCCAGCATTTATTGTTTCTAGATTTTTTGATGATGGCCATTCTGACTGGTGTGAGATGATATCTTATTGTAGTTTTGATTTGCATTTCTCTGATGATTAATGATGTTGAGCATTCTTTCATGTGTTTGTTGGCAGTCTGTATATCTTCTTTGGAGAAATGTCTGTTTAGGTCTTCTGCCCATTTTTGGATTGGGTTGTTTTTTTGTTATTGAGCTGCATGAGCTGCTTGTAAATCTTGGAGATTAATCCTTTGTCAGTTGCTTCATTTGCAAATATTTTCTCCCATTCTGAGAGTTGTCTTTTGGTCTTGTTTATGGTTTCCTTTGCTGTGCAAAAGCTTTGAAGTTTCATTAGGTCCCATTTGTTTATTTTTGTTTTTATTTCCATTACTCTAGGAGGTGGGTCAGAAAGGATCTTGCTGTGATTTATGTCATAGAGTGTTCTGCCTATGTGTAGCAAGGAAAAACTTCTGCTGATCATTAAGTTGCCTCATTTCTTTTTGTTAGAAAATACATTTTACCATGTTCTGAGGCTTTACTCATCTCTTTAGTTCTAAGTATAATAACAATCACTTCAAAGTGGTAAACAATAGTCCTATTGAAGTATATTGGATGATTCTTTGTACTTCAGAAGTCCTTAACTAAGATGAAAAGATGCCTACTCCTGAAACATGCCATTTTCTGGGAGTTTCCTTTCATATTTTCATTTCCACTGTTTTCAGTAGGTAGAAGACAGCACCAGTCATCAAAGGTTATCAGTTGGGATATGGGAGATTGGAAGACATTCCATTTATCACTCTCACTATTAAAAGTGAAGCTAAAGTTGCACAGAGTGTGTAACATATCTATAATGTTTAGTCTGGGCCCCTGGAGAAGCACCCTTGCACTGTGAGCAGGCATTCTGACCATGGTTTTCATTACATTTCCATGTGCTCACAAGTTTAGTGTAGGATTTGTGTTTTACAGTTTTAATTATTTTTTCTAACTTGCCAACAAGGAAGAGAATCACTTGTGTTCTAGTCTTGGCCGTCACTAGCTCTTGAGTCACCCTGGACATTTCCATATTCTTCACAAACTAGTATATTTATGGCTATGTTGATGCCTAAGAGTCTATTAGTTTATACAGAATGATAATGAGGTTGTAGCTTAAAGTTGTAGGGAAGTTGTTAAGTGTTTGTCATATTGGATGAGCAAAGAAGTCTATTTGAAAAGCTCTAATTAAGTTGTCATAGTATGTTCTGTGTGCTTATTTAGTGATCACTGTGCATATTCATCAACAATTAAACCCTTATTTTAGAAAAGGGTGGAGTTTTTAGAAAAATTCTTGTAAATTTTTGCTGTGTCCTAAACCACAGAAGCAAGCTGGACGTGATCCTGGAGTGTCCCGTCCTCTGGCACATAAGAAGGCCAATGCTGACAAAGGGTACTGAGAAGTAATGCTTGTTCCATGGACATATTCAATGGATTGCCTTCCCTAGAGACAGACTGGCTTTACAGTAACAACAATTTAAGTATTTCTTTCTGTTTCAATTACATTTCAACTGGAAAAACAGTCCTGTGAAAGACACCTCTTTTAATGGTCTACCCCCTAATTTCACTTTGCATTTCTTAAGTACCAATTAAGTAATAATGCCAGTTTTCTCATAAATTATCTGAAGTGTCTTTTTCAGAAGATAAGTTATGGATAGGGTGCATTATTCTTAGTAATATTAATAATGATGTCTGCCTAACAGATAAATTACTATTGGTGATACAAGTCCTAGCTCTTGGTGCACATATTGCCACATCGAAAATATCAGTTCCTAGATTATAAAATTTACATGATTCTAAATCTTATAATCTAGGCAAAGCATAAAGAAGGCTAACTCTGGCTGTCTAGATCTTTTGGGATATCTAGGTTCAATCGGTTTTTTAATTAACAAATCCAAAACTGAAAACAGAAACAGAGACCTTTACAATGAAAGATATTTAAAATAATCTTCCTGGAAGTAAGTACACATTGTAATTTGTTTTGTAAAAAAAGGAGAAAAAAGCTAAGATGTATGTGGAGAAAAATCACTTTTTTTCTTATTCATCTTATATATTTTCATACATGTATGATGAATATATTGACAAATTCCCTATAATTTTAAGCTTGACTATGGGCCTTTAAGAACATTTTTTTGTCAAGATTTTTATCTTGGGATATGCATCTACATTGAGTTAGCTTAAGAATATGACATTTTCTTACTGATTACTGAACAATACTCAAATGACAATGACTTTTGTTGAAAGCTAATCAGACATCCAGAGGTCAAAATCATATCAAGGAGCCATATATGTTGTACAGAATTTTTCCTAAATGCCCCAAAAGCCAAAACAACAAAAACCTCTCAGCATGTTCGTTATTTTCTATTTATGCTTCTTTCAAACCTCACCCATCTACCTCACTTGCTGATTTCATAGCATCACTTCAAGTTGCTGAAACAACCACACTCATCCAAAGCGATCCAAACCCAATCTCATTTGTCTTTTATAAGTGGAGTGTATGTGCCAGTGTTACTGTGCGCTAAAGGGTACATATTGTGGGGATATACTCATTACTTGAAGTCGCATTTCTAAATGCATGTTCACATAACCTAGGCGGAATTTAACACTGAATAGAATGTTTAACGTTTTTAAATTGATCAATACTACATCTGTAGACAAAATATACAATAATTCTTCCAGAAAACATGATTTCAATATATTTTTGAAAATAGGAAAAGGTTAAAGATGTGGGCCAACTGTCAAAAGACTTGGGAGAATAATATTTCTGTTTTAAAATTTCTATATTTATATTATATGTTTATTCATGTTTACATTTTCTTTGGAGTTATTGGAAAATGGCAGCTTCATAAAAAGCCATACCATTTCAGAGAATAAAAGTAGTATTTGGAAAAATATAATAGTGACTCTTGGTACTTTCCCAGCATGTTCTCACTAGAGCTACATAATGTAACGGATAGGAGTTACTTTGGAAACTGACCCACTCAGAGCCTGATAAGTTTCTCTGGGCCCTTGTTACCTAATTCATTCCTGCCACCTTTTTTTGAAGCCGATGGACCTCTATTTTTCCCCCAGGAATCTCTTGGATAGCCTGTGTGTTAGTTTCTAATAATACGTTCCTGTTTGTGACCTGAAGTACCATGAGAATAACCTTTCCCAGGTTCCAATGACAACATGATAAATGTCTTGAATCTGTAGTAATTATTTTTGAAATGTGAATTAAGGCAATGTTTGCTCACGATTTCCCTTAAAAAAGAAAAGGATAATATACAATTTCAGTCTGCTGTTGTGCTGGAAAAAACCCTTGGGTCTTCTTTGGCTGTTCCAAATCTTCCTTCTCAGGGAGAGGTGTATGTTGGGAAGGAAATTCTGTGGCCTCTGACAGTCATGTGGTCAAGTGCAGTTCAGGGCCATGACTGTGCTCACAAGGTGACAAGAAAGAGGCCTAGTAGTAGCATATCATTTTCTTTTGTAACTTTATAATTAGGAGTCAATTGAGTTAAGTGCTTGCTTAATAACTGGCCTCTGGACTGAAGGCAGGCTCCCCAAACCAAGAAAATAAATGTGTATTGTGCAGCATAGCATGTCTTAGAACAGGGTGGAAATCAGATCTTACCGCACATAATGGCAAAAATGTTTCTCTTTGGTGATGTCTAACAAAGGTATCACATGGGCATGAATCCACGGGGGTAACGTATTTCACTACAATTATCCCGATTTATCCCAAGAAACTAGGTTTTATTCCGTAATCTGTGAGGAAATCTTCTGTTCTAGCCCTAAATCCTTTCCTCAGCCAGGTGATTATCAACTACATTTTTGTACAGGAGGGAATTAATGCCACATATGGCCTAAGCAGCTTTGAAGGCAAAAAGGCCTGGACCTGTAATAACTTTTGTGCAGGGTATTGATTCAGAAATCATGAGGGAGTCCACCGTCCCAGGGTGTCGGGGGGCTTTGTATGGCCTTCTTTACCCTTTGTATTCTACCACACTCCCCCCTCCACTGTGAACCCTCACATTAAGTCTCCACAGGAGATCCCAGGTAACTGTGCTGGTGTTACCACAGACTGAGTAAAACCGTAGGTAAAAGCCCAGCACCACAATGAAATCTGATTTTCAAGTCAGCAACAATCAATACAGCTTTAAAATTTGATAACAAGGAACTTTGGCAGAAAATAATCAGGTTTGCTGTAAAAAGCTGAGGCAAATTTTCTCCCAACTACATGGTTTGTTCTTTCATTTCAGGTTGATACTTCAGCGGTCATATTTAGTTGTGTTTGCGTGTTTGTGCCCATGTGCCTGTGCTAGAGTGTGTGTGTGTGTTTCAAGGGTGTACTTGCAAATATCTAAGGGTGAATCTGAAAGCTTCTGCTGGAACCGGTGAGCACACCAGGCTGAGGGTCGCGGGTAAAGTGGGGGAAGTGAAGGGAGGGGGAAGCAGGGAGAGGGGCACAGCACATCCCGCTCCATGAATTTATTCAAAAGCATTGCAATCTGCCTGCACATCTTCATCACTTCAGCGATAATTAAATCTCAGCATCACAGGTGATGTCCTCACACAGTCTCTTTCCCAGGTTCCCACTGGGCCAATGAAGCAGGCCTCCCTGTGAGGCCTGTTAGCACAGATCAGGTGGTAATGTGGAGGGACAGATGAGCTTTAGCTGACAGATGGCAAGATGACCTGGAAAACCTGCCCCCTTTTCTAGGATCAGGCAGCAGCTGACAGGTATTATTTCATAAAATAACGTCTAAAAGGAATCGCCAGGGTCTTCGCATTAATCTGAGGCTGCAACCAGCCATGTAACGTTTATGTCAGAACAAATCTGTCTCTATGCAGGAGAGGGAAAGTGGTTTTTGATGAAGTTGTTCATAAATTTTAATATAATATGCCTGATGGTGTCAGATATAGTCTCATATCTCTTTTATATTTAAAGGCTCTAGTGAAACATAGAAATATTCAATCTTCAACAAGCTACTTTTAAATAACTAAAAAGTTAACCAAGGATACCTTACTGCCTTTTTTTTTTTTTTTTTTTTTTTGTATTTTCAATAAAGAACTGGTTCATCTGAGCTCCCATTTTTAAATGAGAATGATTTCAGTGCCATGAAAAGCTCTTTGCCTGGGGTACCAAACAAAAGGAGCAAGGCTGTTGCAAAGTTGCTTTTATGGAAAACTTGCTTTTTGGAAAAGACGAAATTTGCCCAAACCCACAAGTAAACAACAACAGCAGGAAGCACCTGTCTTCTACATACATAAATAATATTTCACAACTTCTGGTGAAAAAAAAATCAACTACTGACTGGTTGGCAGAGATAACCCTTTCATTAAATGAGCTCTCCAGGCACCTGACATTTGAAAGTTTCAGTCCAAATGAATATGTGGGGAGTTCAACCACCTGGATGGGGTTTGGCTTTGTCTGCCCTATGTGTTATTCCCAAAGCCATGATGCAGCAAAGTATACCCTATGACTCAATTTGCATCTATCTACTAAAGAGCAAGCTCACTTTAGTCATGTTCCACGTGCACTATCCAATATTTCAGCAACAAACTTCTAAACCTGCCAGGGGAAAATGCTGACATCTTTCTATTTATTTGATTGTTATGAAACAAGGAGAATCATTTATTGTAATTGTGTTAAAAGAAGGGACGTTTCCTCTTCTAGAGACCTTTCGTGGTGTAAGACTGCCTCTTTAAGCACACCTAAGGATAATCGTAAAGTGAATTGATAAACATAACAGACGCACAAATAATCTGGAGAGTCATGTATCCTAGCAATGGAACTATCTCCACACACCTCATAATTACATTTTCACCTGCCCATCTGGTGCAGACCTGGGCTTATTAGTAAATGCACCAGATACAAAATCTTGTTTGTGTTTCAAAAACATACTGAACACAGTTTGCAAAAATAAGTAATGCCTTAGTTTTTTAAAAAAGCAGGAAAATACATATTTCAAGATGTTCTTTTTAAAAACTGAAACTAGTGAGGCATAAGGGAAAATATCTCAGTCTACTTAGATACTTTTATAGGACTACCTAGGCTGAAGCCCTCTAAACTACTAGTTTACCAAATTTTTTTTTAGAAAGGTAAATTCTTCATTTGGCATGTCATAAAATAAACTAGAGGTTTAATAGTATCCATACAGATGCCTTAATTTCATTATAACATAATCAAATTAAACCTTTAAAAAAGTTCTCTAAATGGCAGAGGCTTTTGTGAAAAATCTGATTGTTCTTACTCTACATTGAATATAACATACATTAAATTACAAATTAACAGAAAAAGTAAAGAATTTAGATCTAGTAATCATAGAAATATTCTTATCTGAAGCAATCTGGCCCAATACTTAATGAGTAATTTAAAAAGTTAAGTGAGGAACTATTATAGAATTATATACTATACCTACCTAAACCAATTAATTAAATTTAAAACAAATATATATTTTAGATAGGGTCGAAGTTTTTCTTCATTTGAGTGTCAAAGTTTGGGTTTCATGCTCTCTTCCATAAACCTGTCTGTAATACACAGAGAATGTCAATTTTTTGTTTCTTTGATGTAGAGCGCAAATTCAGTGATACATGCAAAATAAGCTAAGTTCAGAATCTTTCCGGAATTTTTGTCAACTTTTTGCAGTTGTCTTGTCTATACCTGATTTGGAACAATTTCTTTTAACAATTCACTTATCAAGTCTTTCCAAAGCATTCATCTTTGGTTTCATACAAACAATAGCTTCCTTTCCTTGAACATTTTTATGTCATCAGTTCACATAATATTGAATTAAGTTATGTATTTCTATACATAAAACTGATGTAAATCATTGTGGAAAAAAATGAACTGTATTCTCCAAAAGCACCCTACTCAACTGTTAGGCACAAAATAGTACAGGCATACCAAAAGTGGAATATTACCTGTGAGCATTTAGCATGGTGTTGACATCAGTACATTTCAGAAAGAATAGGAAAAATGTTAGCTAATCATTGAGGCACTTAAGTGAGACTGTTTAAAATATCTTACGAATATGTATTTATCATTGTGTGTGTATTTGTGTATGTATATTCTCACACCCCATGGTAAGGGTAGAGGCAAGGGAATGGCGTGGCAGTTAAGAACTCAACAATTTTTTCCCATTTTTATAATAAGAATTAGTAGGGTTTTTTGTTTGTTTGTTTGTTTCCCCTATTTTGGAAAGATTCAGTACTGCATTTTATTCTTTTTTATCCCCATGGCCCAGCACAGTGCATGGTTCACACATGGTGATTAGCAGTGTACCAGCTTTATGAGCTCAGGCAAGTTCTGTGTGTCAGCGTCGTCATCTGTAAAATGTCAATGATAATAAAATGTCAAGTTATTTTATGAATTCTGTGGATTAATAAATGTATAAAGAGCAGAGAATAAGACCTGGCTCATAGTGGGTGTCAGTAATTGGTATAATTATCAATAATGTAAGGTAATATTACATTATCAATATTATTGCCATGTAATCATTAGTCTCTTTTAAGTATTCACTCACCAAAAATAAGATCTAGTGAAAAATGGGAAAGAAAACCCAGAGTTGGGACTCTTGAATTCTGTTTAATTGCTCAAAACTGTTGCCCACTGTTAGTGTGTGTGAAGAACATTTACGTAAAAATCACATTCATTCAACATTAATTGATATTCCTAAATTCCCTTAGTTAAACTGGCAAAATTCCACTATTAAAAAATGTATAGTTCCTATGTTACTCCTTTTCATCATGTTTTTTCCTATTGATTAACGTTTTTAAACTATTTTCAATGAAACATTATACAGCAAAATAGGCTGTTTTGTATGGACTTGTGCTCTGAAACAGATACTCTCTGCAAAATTAAAAGCCAACTTGGCCATTTTGAACAAAAATAAATGCCTACACAAAACATCTTTCCAGAATTTTTTTTCTGATAGTCTTTTTTGGACACATGGAAAAAAATAAATATACAAAGGATCCTGTCTATTCCTTCCACATATTTTCCTTTCATGTTACCTGAAGACCAGTTTTACTGTGTATTATAAGAGAACTTCTTGAACAATTGTCTTCAGTAAGCATTGATTTTTTCCCCCTCCTTTTAATCCAGGAAAAGTTGTACTTTCTCTTTTTTTTTTTCCTTTCAGTGGGCTTTGCAAAAACTTCATTCCTTAACTGCAAAACAAGCTCTAAGTTAAAACAAAGAAAAACTTTTTTGATACATAAGTCATTTTTTTTTTTCTTTTCCGGTACGCAGGCCTCTCACTGTTGTGGCCTCTCCCGTTGCGGAGCACAGGCTCTGGACGCGCAGGCTCAGCGGCCATGGCTCACGGGCCCAGCCGCTCCGCGGCATGTGGGATCTTCCCAGACCGGGGCACGAACCCATGTTCCCTGCATCGGCAGGCGGGCTCTCAACCACTGCGCCACCAGGGAAGCCCCATAAGTCATTTTTCTAGATCAGAGTGATACACCTAACACATTCAGCCTATATAGATTTTTAACAATCCTCTTCTTTGGAAAAACCCATGGCCATTTTTTGTCTGCTTAGTAATATCCCACCTGACAATACTCAGATGAACTATCAACACTATGTTGGGGGCTGAGTGGTTTCAGGTTGTAATATACCTCAAGCGGAATTCATCTGAATCTCCTCTCTTCATTGATAATGTGAATTACATCATGGATGTTTCAAGGAAACCATTTATTTTTTTTTATGCTTTGCCATAAACTAGACAATACTAGTTGAGTATGAACATTAAGAAGTCCCAGGAAACAAAAGAGAGGAAGTATTTATTTATGTAGTTCAGAGCATTAACACTATGTTCCACTGTCAAAGACCAATGCTGGGCCTGAGATGGCCCTTTTTCTGTTGCTTATCTGTCTCTTCTGGTATCAACATTAATACAAGTATTAATTGGAAAACCCAAAATAGCTAGATCAATATGTAGACTTCACATTTTCTAAACCAAAATTACTTTTGCTTGATTAGTCCATTTCGTCTGGTCCAAATTAATAACTTTAGGACAACTACAGGGCACTTCAGAAATCTTGTACTAGTTTAGTGTCTGAGTTGGAAAGTTATCTTGCAGGCTAGCTAATGGTTACACTGACTGCCCCATGATTTGAGAAAGGGAACTATTACTGTAATTCCACCCCCTTTAGTACTGAAAAAATACTGAGACACATCTTGAATACATTCAGGTAATTTTAGTAATCAGTGTGCATTTGGTGAAATGCCTGCTGGTAGGAATGTCCAGAAAAAAAGCCATTCCAATGTCTACAGAAAAACTCTCAAAACATATGCCTTCACTTATAAGTTTAGCTATTATTTTGATGAAATAAAGTGAATTTTAACTTCAGTTCTCTAGAAGTCGAGTGGCCCTAGCTTGGTCGTGCCGAGAGTTACAGTCAGGTGACAGCAAACACTTCAGTTGACCCTCTTTTAGACGAAGCTTCTCTACCAATCTATTTATCTTGTCTTCATGGGTTGTGCATAAAACCTGATGTTCTCAATCACTGTAAATAACTGCACATGTCAATATGAAGGCTTCCTGGATCAGGCTGACACTCCTCTGCTCTGTGTGGTTAGAAAACACATGCTTGACCTCTGTGAGTTCCATTCCTTCACTGTGGTCTATATAAAAACCTAAAATTGAGAGATTTCTGAAGCAGCCATCAATTTAACATAGTGAATTTATGAGAAGCTTCTCTCCAGGTAAATAAAATGGTAGCCTAGGGCTTCTATCAAATGTTTTACACTATGGGCATTTGTAGAATGAAATAAAATCTCTTTTTCTATAAAGGCACGCCTTCTTCAATTTTCCAAAGAATAGACAGTAGGGGAAAAGTTTTGTTCTCTGGAGAGTTTTGAAGCTTTTCTTCATAGTGGGATAAGGTATACTTAGGCAGGTTAGATTTAATTAAACTTGGAGGCAGAAAGAAGGAGTGGATGGCCTTTCAAGGGGCCTTCATGCCTTTGATTACGTTTACTTACAAATAAATCCAGATACAAATAAACAGAAATATGCTTCAAATATGGGTGATTCCTGAATGACGCCAGGAAAAGAGAAAGCTATTTTGGAATATCCAAACTTTTTTTCAAATTTTACTTATGCAGGTGGGTTACATTCCCCTACTATGCACTTAACAGTATTTTTTTTTAAACTCTAAAACACATAGGCCTTTTTGCCTGAGTTAAATTTGTTTCTTTAGCTGGTAAAGCTTTTCCTTTCCATATGGTCAGGATAGCTAATTTAGTTTGTCTCTGAGGTGGCCAACATTATAGTGTGGTATCATAGAATATAAAAATAAAAGAAGGTATGAAAACCTTATTCTAAAAATGAAATAAAAACAGATGGGACATACGTTTCTAACGTACTTAATTTGCATCGTCTTTTTCTCCTTTTAAAGTTCTTGTGGACCAATCTTGCAAAGAGGCAAAACAAACCCTAAACACTCCAGCTCCATGCCAGCAAGCTGCCAAGCTGATCTTTTTATCTCCATCAACTCCATGAAAAATCAACGAACAGAAAAAATAAATCAAAACCCGTGTGTTTAAATGTTCTGAAAATTTTAAAATAAAATTCTAAAATAAAATTTGTATTTTTCACTTACATACTGTGAAACTATTTCCAAGTGAAAGCATAGTCATCTGCAAGGTTGAATTACCCCAGGAAGCCTAATGATGACTTTTCTCTGCCTCATGAGGATGACAAGGACTTTACAGGGTGGCCCCAGAAGAGCATGCAGGTGGCTGTCAATTTTAGTTTCCTCTCCAATCCATACCTTTCCCTTTCTTTAATGCTGCTGTAAAAATTTCATCATTCACTCCAAGACACAGTCTCGTAAGTCCTGCCCCTAGAATCCTGATTTCATCAGATTTGCTCAATGTAACTTGTTTAGTAACTCACTGCATAATACCCCGGTGGTCTTGTACCAGCTACCATATGTGAATAAGACTAGGTCTGTGTGATGTCAAAGCAAATGAATTAGGAGGCAAAATAATTTAGACACATAATTACTGGTTTTGTCTGAACAACTGGCTTAACTATTTTTTTTCTCTACAGTTTCCTGAATCAACTTTTTTTTTTTTAATCAAATGAACACAGTGGAGAATTGCTTGAGAACTGCAAGAATTTGGCTGAATATGGAATATGTGACAAATTATTTTCTATACTTTCCATGTTTGTCATAATTACTTTTTAAAAAGCACTTCCAAGAGAGCAGGTTTGGATCTGCTATAGGGTTATAGCTGTATTATTAGCAATAGGGGATTTGCAAATATAATTCTTTTCTGACATTAAATATTTTAGTTTTATTACTAACCTCAAGAATACTTTATTCATTGATAGCTATCCATAATTTTAATTAAAGATACATTCAAAGAAAAGCATTGCCACATTACTGTTATTTAAATGAGCCAAGATACCTGCTTGAGTAAAATATTTTATTTTCTTCAATTTTCCAGAAGAAAATTAAAAAGTTAATAGAGGCCACAATGACAGTCACAAATTATTTATCATCAGAAGAAAACTTCGAAGGATTTTTAGGCAAATACTCCAGTAGTTTGGGTTTGAAATGGCTTTATATATTTTAAATGTGTTCTCTCCTTTTTCTCTCCCTAGCATAATTCAAAAGTATTTAAAATGGTTTCATTGATTACTGGAACAAGGCATTAAAACTGTGGGTTGATAAGCTTCTTTGGAATCCTCAGCAATCTTGATACATATCTAAGTAATAAAATTTGTGAAGGAAAATAAAACCATGGCTGGTGTTACTGATACTTGATAATTTTCTTTCCCACGATGCTGTGTAGCTTAGCTTTTCTTTTCTCAAGTCAGGATGATTACCAAACAAACTTTATATACTACATAAAAGGGCTACTTATAAAGATTATTAAAAGAATGGAAAGGTTATGCAATGCTTTTTCATCAGTGTTTTGTATCTGATTCTGCCTTTTCCATAGAAACCCTCAAACCAAAAGAGCAAGGGAACAGTGCAAAGAAGTCATAGACAAGAGAGTAGCCCTGAACGGCACTTTCAGCCTTGCAGGATCCTACCAATTGCTAAAAGCTGTCAACATTTCCTTTGGAAGCAAGCGTGGGGGAGAATTCTGTTCTTAGTTGGTGTTGTGAGTTGAATCAGGTCCCCCCAATAAGATATGTTGACGTCGTAACCCCAGTACCTCAGAACATGACCTTATTTGAAAATAGGGTCTTTACAGAGATAATCAAGTTAAAATGAGGTCATGAGGGTGGGTCCTGATCCAATATGACTGGTGTCCTTATAAAAAGGAGAAATTTAGACACAGAGACAAACACATAGAGGGAAGACTATGTAAAGAAACACAGGGAGAATGTCAGGTGACAATGAAGGCAGAGATTAGAGTTATGCCACTACGAGTCAAGAAATGTCAAAGATTGCTAGCAATCCACCAGAGGCAAAGAAGGATTCCTTCAGGTTTCACAGTGACCATGGTCCTGATGACACCATGATTTCAGACTTCTAGCCTCCAGAACTGTGAGACATTCAGTTGCTGTTGTTTTAATCCATCAGTTTGTGGTACGTTGTAACAGCAGCCCTAGCAAATGAATGCAGTTGGTGAAACTAGTGCCACTGAGGCTAATATCTCAGAAAAGAAAATTATAGAAAAAGAAAAGGAAAGGAAAGGGGAAAGTCCTAAAGGCGTGAACTACCCAAATGCAAATTGTCAGAAGCACTTTTGTAAAAAATGAGGAAAAGATACCAAAGAGGGTACCAAAAAAGATGGAATGCCTCATTTGCTAAGTTGAAAAGTCTCCTCTTCTTTGTACTTTTTCCTCTTTATGCCTTTTACCTAACAGTCCAAACATTTCAAAATGTGGCACAATGGGGAAAGAAGCAATTGCTAGGAAACACTGAGATGGGGAAACCTGGTGAGAAACTGAGTAATGGTGATATCAGTCAGTTTCAGGGAAAATGGTGAAAGAAAGCTAGAGGTCGGTCAGAGTCTGTAGTGAGAGGGTGTCTGTAAATCACTGTGTAAACACCCAGGAACTGCTCCCCCAAAGTCAAGAACCAGTCAAGCAGTACCAGCTGTAAAAATGGAAGAGTGCAGGAAGTAGAGGATTCCTCCAACATCTGTTGGGGCCATTAAAAATGAAAAGTAAATCCAAACTGGCAATATAAGAGATTTATTTTTCTACATTAACCCTGACAGCAACTGCCAATTTTTTTTCAATCTTTTGCCACACAAGTACCTTTCAAGGGGCATAAGAATCAGTGCCAACTGCAAAAGCAGCAATAGGTGGAAAAATTGGGATTAAGACAATTTAGTATTGATGGCAAGCATCCAATAAGATGAGAATAAAGAAGGGAATATGAGAAGTCAAAGCTGTCAGGAATGCATCAACTTTTCCCAGGAAAATATAATTATCTGGGGAGAATGCCAAACAATTCTTTGTAGGCAATATCGTATTCTGTGAAATAAAGAATTTCAATGAAGATCTCATAATATTATAAACTAGAATTGGACTTAAGTAAGTGAAAGAACTACCTAAAACAATAATGCAAGTACTTTAAAAATACAAGGACCAAGATAACACATCATTCCATGCTCTTAATAGAAAGATATGAAAAGATACAGCTCCCCCTAGTTTATGTCAAGGGTCATCTGTTTGCCATGCACAATTAGTAAGAGAGGCTAGCTTTTTAATCATTCAGAACTACACTTATATTATGAACCAGGCAATGTGTTAAATCTTCCATTCTCTTTCCCCTTCTTTCCTTCACTGTTTCTCAATTCTGTTTGCTAACCCTGGTGTAAAGTCTGAATCCCAGTATAATGAGCCCACATATTTTGTCTCTTTGTAGTTAGCACTTTAGAGTTTGGCGATGGAAGGAATCCTGGAGATCATTTACTTTAATGGCTTAATTTTATTTATACACAAAGAACGAGTGGAACTATTTAACCAGAGGGAACACAGAGAGTTATGTATATGGGCTTTGGCTATCAACAGCCTTGGATCAAATCTGGCTCCACTACTTGTTCGATTGTGACTATCAAATTTCTCATTACATGGGGGCAATTTAATATATCATCCAAACAGGGACACTCTTGAAGGGGAAAGGGGGACACTGATGATAAGTATGCTGGGACAGTGGGGATAAAGCAGGGCTATTTCTGACAAACTAGACTTATAGTCACTTGTATTGTGAGAGTGATACAGACATCATAGGGTAGATATGAGGACTGAATGAAACAATGTATGTTAAGCACCCAAGCAATCAAATCAATGGTAAGTATTATTCTTGTTTTTAAGTGATTGGCCCATAGTCAGCCCAAATGTTTGCAATAGAGCCAGGAATGGAACACAAAGTAACATTCTTTCCACTATACTACATTGTTACTTTAAACAGAGTAGATTAAGTAGGAGACTAATAAGAAGCAGAGTACTAACATATCATTATAATATATTAGTACTCCTTATTAATCTACTTAATCTGTTTTGCCTATGCTCACATGCATATTCAAGTCTCCAATTAGATTAGATCTGCTCAAAGGCTATAACCAGAGGTCTGATGTATTTATCCTCATTCCTTCCTTTACCCTTTTCTTTGCAAAGTGCCTAGTGTAATGTGCATAAAGTAGGTATTTTATTTATAAAGTGGGCAATTTTGTTCTTCTTGTTCTATTCCACTACATATTTTGAGAATTGCAAATGAGCATCCAGTTCCTGGCACAATAAATATCTGTTTAATGGATGTGGAATAAGAACCCTCTTTAAAATCTATCTGTATTGTATCTTCACTTCTTTGAGAAAAAAAATAAAAAAGGCCATTCTTTTTTCCTACTAAAGCATTTTGAAGTGCATGTATTTATTACAAAGAGGCAAGTCTTGTCATTTAAACTTGATTTTCAATAGAATTTTCATAACAATTTTTGGTTGCTCACCCCTCTCTAAAGTTGACAATATTGTCTTTGCAGAAGACAAAAGCAATGAAGATTCAAACTAGGAAATTCAGATGGGTTTTGAGGAAGCTAAAAAGATAATTTTGTAAACTGCCGCATTGAAACTGCAATGTCTGGAAATGGCTTTTTTAATGGTCAGTGTGGATCATTTCACTATGAATTCAACTGTAGCAATGATCAGCACCAACAGGCAAGCTGTATGCTTGGAGGATAATTTACTTGTGGCGTTGTGCACAGACTGAGTTCTCAACCCTCGCTTCAATTTATCCTTTAGTATGTACCTAGAAGACCTGTATGCATATAACACAATCTTCTTTGCTTTTAATCTACACATATTTGGAAATTTAAACTTCCGAGACCATTCATTGAAGGTACCCTAACTTGGTAATTTTCAAATCTCCATTTCATTAAAAATAAATAAATAAATCAACAACTTCATGGTTCCAAGGTTCATTACATGTACCACCAAAAAGTGTGCCTATTCTCTTCAATATTTTTAATTCTCCAAATTACAAACAGTTACCCTTTATAGTTTACCTAGTGTACTTCTCCTGTACAGTCAACTTTCAATACTTCCGAGATTGATTATCCAGTCTGTGGATATAATTCAAGTCCTTGACTTTTCCATTTCCCTCAAACAACCTGTCTCTAGGGCATTTCTTCCCTCCCTAGAACCTCTGCTAGAGGGTGGCAATGGAGAATGAAGAAGATAAAACACATCAATCAATGTTTTAACAGAACTGCTAGAGGATGGTGTATAGGAAGATGTTGAAAAAGCTAGCTAAAATGATACTTTTGAGTATCTGAGGTTTTCACTGATTTTGATTATATCCTTTTCTCTAAGGTGCTAAGGGTGGCTATGGCTCTTTTATAAACTATCCCTGTTATCAATGAAGGAGTTCAGAATAGGAAGGATAATGAGTTTGATTCACTGTGTCATGTTGGATAGATAACTGAGAATTGACCTCAATACGCCAAGAGGTAACATGGATAATACCAGCCTTAATACCAGACCAGATTTATAGAAAAATATCTTAATTTCTTAAAATTTTAGAAATACTTTAATATCTGTTTAATAAACTGTTTAGTATCTCCAGGCTCAAGAATGGCTTTGAACTTCCAATCACTCACAAGTTATTTCTAAAAGATCTTAGAAATTGTGCTTTATGATCTCATTTTCACATATGCTAATTATGTTAGTTACTATTATCAGATCACCTGCTTTGCTGAGTTGAAACCCCAAAGCCACACATACAAATCCAAATTTCAGGGTAAACTTCAACACTTTAATAAATCTCAGTAAGCATAATGTTTGTTTGCTTGTTTTCCTTTCCGCATTTCTCTCTAAAGGCTATTTCTAAAGCTAGAATTATCTACTTATTAAGTATTATGACATATTAAGTATATTAAATTAATTATTAATGTTTAACTGAAGATAATATTTTGGTATGTTTGTTGTAAAGGGAAAGGTACCAGGGAGAGATTTAGACTATGTATTAAAAAGGCTATTTATGAGCATCATTCAAAGAAGCAGTCTTCAAGAAAATCTTCTCTCAGAAGACTGAAATGTCAGTGTCCTAAAATCATGAATGGAAAAGTTCTAAAGCAAATTCATATGTTCTATAATTTTTTTTTTTTACTACTAACACCTTTCTGATTTATTGCTTTAACCTTAATAGAAAAAATTCCAATTTAAACCTCTTTAACATGGCATTAGTAATATTAATTATCATAAAACTATGTAGCCATTAAATTACTTTTCAAAAAATATTTAGTGACTTGGAAGTTTCCCACTCTAAATTTAATAAAAGAAAATCAGAAAACAAAATTATCTATAGGATCCCAATTTATAAAATAAAAATATATACGTAAAGAAAAATAAATGTAGAAAGGAAATACATAACTCTATTTTGTAATATATTTAATAACAAATACTTTGGAAATAGTTATTTGTATTTTTTCTCCAATTTTTCTAAAGTAATCACATTATGAAATAGTATTTTTCTTAATCATGAAAATAAAATTACTGAAAATGTGCTAAAAATCCTTTGTTCCTCAATATTCTAGAAGGAGTTTTTTTTTAAAAATATGTTAATTGGAACAAGAAACTAGAATAAATGATCACTGACATTTCTTCCTACATTAAAATTCTATTGTACTGTATATAACTTCATTAGGTAAATATTGACTATACATTAAAAAATGTATTTACTCTTTATAGGATTATAATTTTACCCAAATGTTTTGAGACACGGTTTATTAAAATTATTCTGTCTTTGAAAATTTTATTAGATGTTGGGGAAAGTAGTCCATATATGCCATTTGTAAACAGAATCCAAAGCTTGTACTTCCTCAATAAGGGAGTATAGCTTCATTTTAATTCCAGGCAAATGGATTGATATTCTTCAGTTTATTACTTCCAGAGCAAAATATTTAAAAGAGATTACAAGAAAATATTTACCACTACCAACAATATAAAACACAGTATTGGGGGTTGACAATCTGACCTTTATGCATATATGTGTAATCTAAAAAGCAAAGAAAGAATGCTTGTGAAGAGTGGGCAAGTATGTTTGATCAAATTAAATATTCAACATTTCAAAATATTCAATTGGCACTTAGATCAGTTTTATGTTTTTTATAAGCTCAAAAAGAATTATAAAGTGAGAAAGTTGTAGCTAGAAGAAAATGGGAAGTTCTAATTTTTATTAAATTAGAATGTTAAAATATTACAATATTAGTGATAGATATCCTATGGAATACCCTTTAAAAGCAATCTAGTGAAGATCAGATTTTCTAATGCTTAGTGTCAGCCTCCATGCCACATATTAAGTCCTGAATTTTATTCTATGTTTTCTAAGGCTTACCATAGAGACACCTGAAGTTAATCAAAATAAATCCCCTTAGCCCATAGCCTAGAAAGCCCTCCTCATGGTCAGGATCATGATTTTAGAAGTTCTGTTCCCCACACATACCTCACCCCTGCCAGACAGAGTAGGTGTCAATGAGTGAATTCTATCAGTGATGATTGATAGACTTGAACACTTCAGGAAACATCATCGACAGGCTACAAACAATCCAAGTTAAGTAAAAATCGAAATTTACAAATTTATATGGAGTGTTCTGGCAATGAGGAATTTTGGTTAATTGATTTTCCTGATTAGCTCACTGTTAATGAAAAGTCCTCTACTTTCTGTCTTATAATTTAAATTTATCTTTAAAATGTTTTAGTTCCTCTCTCTACTTTTAGCATTCTGAAGGGTTGCACAATGGAATGTATCTGTAATGGTAAGAAACTTACTGTACCCAGTCACGATTCTAAAAATCAGTTCTCATTGTACCGAATGGAAAATGTAGAGGTTGAAGATATTAGAGATGAGAATGAATGCATACGCACTGTAGGCCATTGTAGATATGTGTTTGTTTTTCTCTTTGCATAATGCATTTAAAAATGTGAACTTGTTCTGTTGTTATTTGTCAACACATTTTCTTTAGAGCAGGGTTTGCTCTTTGCTAAAGCACTCCTCGATCCAAGCAACTATCAACAAGAAAAATAAAATCCATTTAATGAATGTTTGGAGAAGTTGGGTTCTTAGTTGGCATTTCACTGTTCTTGGCTTCCAGAATGAACCCTTTAGAGCCCGAGTGTTGATAGAAGTTTTCAGTAGGAACACTTAACCATGGCAATGTTATCGGTGAGTTTGCTGTCTTTACCTTAAACCTATACAATTTCCATGCTTTGCTAAAAAAACAGCATCTTCAACTTTCACAGAGCAGTCTAAGATTTCATTTCTAAATCACTGGAGCTCCCAGGGAGGTCATGTCTTTATGCATGTCACCACTGGACACTCTTGCACTGTTGTTCTAACACCCAGTGAGCTGCAGGGTTTCCTCCACAACATTCCACATGTGCAAGAGAGTATATTTTTCTTAGTTCATAAGTGCTTGGCAGAACTCTGATTCCCAGGGTATTTGGGCTATGTTGTTCTGAATTTTCATCACCAATCAGATTACTTACTTTCAGACCACTAAAAGTCACAAAAAAGAATTTGGGAAACTTATACTTAGTAGGGCCCTAGGGAGAAATGGCAGGATGGGAGGTGAAGAGAGGGAGAGAGGCCAATGACATTTCCAAAGACCAGTAGGTAGAGAGTTCTGATTCTAGCGTCATGTTAATAATACAATTATTGGTAGTAACACACATTTTAGTGTAACCATTCTGAATGTTTGCCTTTAAGCTAAAAAAGTATTTGGTTTTTAAAAAAATATAAATTATGTCATATATCACTACCTGCCTTATCAGAAAATTAACTTAGAATACATTTTAACGTCCACATCCTAATCAAAACATCTAGCCCAGTTTCCTTTCTGTCCAACCTGTTGTTTGTTCATTGCTTTATTTTACAAATTTAGATCCCTCTAGTGATTCTTTCTTGTAGTGAAGCTGTGACGGCCTTCGTCTATTCATTTTCCTCTTCCTTTTATTGATCAATTGTTTTGGCACACGTTATTAACAGTGTTAAATTCTCAGATTATGCAAATGGAAAAAGCATTGTACTTGTCCTAGGGAAGTCATTAGTCTGCTTCGGGAAAACAACTCTTTCAATGAGTAGCCATTGTGGCCACAGGGCAGACTCTCCAGTTGGGGCATGTGAAAGCTACCATTGCAGCCCGAAGACGAATCAAAGAACGAATCATCATTGTAGAGAGTCAGGCAGGGTGGAGCACAGTGGGGAAGAAGTGGGGTGGGAGGTTGGCAACAGTAGGGATATACTAATGATGGCAAATAGTGGCGCTACGTGAAAGAGGCACATTCCAGTAACAACATCCCATAATCCACTTACAATATTTTTATATCCTATTTTTTAAAAGTAAGAAATAAGCAATATGTTCCCTTTTAGGAAATATGTTCTTTCTTACCCACTGGCTTTTATTTCATCCATTATAATGGCTTTCAACAACTTAATTTGCAGTGCCCTTTGCCAATTGTTTGAGAAGTAACAAAATTACAAATCCAGCTAGATGTGATTAACAGGATAATTTTACCTCATAGATATATAACATTTGGGATTTGTTGTTATGCACCTATTTTTAGGAGCTAACCATGATTCTAATAACAGTTTAACCTTAGTAAAATGGATTTGCAGCTTTGCTAGGTCCAAAGAATGTTTCATCTATCTGGGATATCTTGTTCATGAGTAACTCAATTATTATTATGTTTTGCTTTTTCATTAGGAAACAAGGAACTTTGTTAATATGAAACTAAGCATGGTGAATCATATTTTTATTTAAGGAGAAATCACCCAAAACTACCTGCTATATATCTTCTACTCCTTCAATGCTCAACTCAAATTTGATGTGCTTTTCTGAGACTTTTCCTAGACTATCAACAAAATTGATTGCTCTTTCATCTTGTCATCCCACGTCGCTCTAATAATTCTGTTATATTTTTATGAGAGACGGCAAATGTAATGGCTAAGAGCATGGATTCTTGAAACACACTACCTGGTTTTGAATCCTGGTTTGCCCTCTCAGTACTTGTGTTATCTTAGGCAAGTTTCATCACCATTCTGTGCCTCAATTTCCTCATCTATAAAGCAGATAAAATAGCAGTACCTAACTAATAAGGTCCTGAGGATGAGATGAGTAAATATATAAAAGGAATAATAAAATTGTCGAATGAGATGAGTAAATATATAAAAGGAATAATAAAATTGTCTGGCATACAGCAAATACCGTGTATGTGCTATTTTTATCTATCAGTCCTATCTTATCTATTTAATATAATCGTTCTCTCATGCGTGGATCTTCCTCAATAGCATAGCCTTTATTTAATCCTGAGAACATGTCATTTGTTTTTGTGCATCACACATTTTGGAGTCTCTTAAAAATTGTTTAATATGGTAGGAGTTTAATAAATGTTGACTGATATAACACTGGAATCAAAGACTCTAAGGAACCCCATGAATGATCTTCAAAAATTCCGTACTTTGAAACTGCTCATGTGCAATTTTTTCTGAGGCAAGTATTCCTATCACTCATCAAATTCTTAATAAAATTATGTAACAAAAATAGTAAAGAAACAACCTTCTAACTTTTACAACAATTAAAAAATTTCCAAGTCCATTTGGAATGTATAACCTGAAGTTTATATAAGAATTTACCCAAAAACCCAAGGTAATGTGGTGTCTTCATTATTTCTTTCTTTCATCTTAATTTATCTACAAATAGTTTTTGAAGTTTGAATTTATACACACATACACATATGTGAGTTAGCTAAAAGCTGTGGTGGTATTAGTGAAACAGAATACTTGGTTTTTATTTTTGAGAGATTGATGACATTTTTATGAAAATCAAAGAAATAAAATAAACTGTTTGAGTTAAAGAATAAACCATTAAGTCATTTCTGAACACATTCATAGTAATGGGATACACAAATTGAAAGCTTTCATTGATGTCTTCAGCACTGGTAGCACAGATAAATGATTGCTTAAGAGTGGATCATCAGGATAATAAAATGTTTCCATCAAGGAGAAATTTCTCAAAACAGTGGTTTGAAGCCCTACCTTTCATAGACCTAACAGTCAGGATTCCAAAAGATTGAGACTACACCGATCCTTGTACTGGTTTTAAGCTAGCTTGATAAAACCAAAACCAAAGAAGAATATAATACTTGGCTCAGTGCCTGAATTGCTACAAACCAAACCAAACCAAACCAAACAGAATCTGTATCTATTCTGAATGTAGCAATTTCTCTTGTATTTGTGTGTGTGTGTGTGTGTGTGTGTCTGTGTCTGTGTCTGTGTGTGTGTGTGCGAAGAAACAGAGACAGAGAGGGAAAGAGAATATGCAAGCTTGGAATCTCACACAGATACTCTAGAGATCACTGAATAATATGCAGAACTCTTTCTTCACTGTTGGAGAAGAGATCCTCACCAAATGATCCTTACTGTGACACATCTTTCAGAATCTATCGGATCTATGATATCTGAATGACTTTCTACATCCAAAAGCATTCTTTGTCAAAAGCAGACCTAGCATGGGTTTCTATAGTGCCAAACACCACCACCACCTCTACAACCACCAGACAACAAATGAAAACCACTCCCCCGTCCCCAGCAACGACCTGTTCTCCCAAATTAGGTACATTATGCAAATATCCTGATAGGCACTTTGGGACAAGACATTCAAAGGAGGAAAAAAGTAATGATTAAGGAGACAAGCCTTCTTAACTTGCATAATCTTTTGAAACATGAAAAAGCTAAACTTTAAACTTTTCACATGGGTTTACATGATGCCATAGAAGATAAAAGAATAAATGAAAGGAATCACTGGGGAAAGAAATCTGAAGTCACTGTGGGTAACTCTGAAATGTGGACATAACTAGAACAGACTCAAGGCCCAGTTTGCAGATACTTGTCAGAGTTAAGAATTCCAACTATGGCTAAGTAAATATAATCAAATAATCTTAGAAATGACATATAAGATGCTGTCTGCTAATTATGTGATTTCTTCATAAATAACTGTATGCCACACTAAATTTCTTAGGATATTCCATAAGACATCAGAGCTAAGTCAAATAATTAAAACAGCTGCAAGTATTTACAATTAGTCAGTATGGCTTTTGATACAACAGGCTTTTTGAAGTGGGCTGAAGAAGTAAAAAAACAAGGTATTAATATTTGAGTCTTAAGTAATTAATTTATGAAATTCTCTTTTTTAAGATTCGATATTAAAGAAAAAACATAGGTTAAACATAACTGGGGGAAACTGATATCTTTGCACAAGTCCTATTTGTTGTTCGACACTTGTGTTATTATTTCTTGGGGTTCATATAGTTCATCTTTTTGGTGCATAAAATAATGTAGTTCTTTTGCACCAAATAAGAAATGTTTTGTTTAAGGCCCACTCCCTAGTTATCTATTACTGCTTCGCAAATGAGAGTGCTAATGTCACATTATGACAGGATAATCCAGAGGAAATAAGCATGGACTTTAGAAAAAGACTGATGTGGACTCCAATCCAGGATTTACATTACAAGCAGATAAATATTGGGCAAATTACATAACCTCCCTTACATTCAATTTCTGGGAAATAAAGAAATAAAATGTAACAACAATAATACAAATGACAATAATAATAAGCGTGCGTTCTCTGAAAGACTGTTGTATTACATAGAAATATTACATAGTATATCACACATACTTTGTGAAGTGCCTGGTAGAGTACTTTGCTCCTAATATGGTCTCAGTATATCACAATCATCATTTTACTGATAATAAATTAACACAGCATGAATAAATAGTGGATTATATCTTTGGAACAAATACCTGCCTTACTTACTACAAATTCAACTAGCAATTATATTGGAAATTTTGCAAGTTTGGATGAGAAAGTTGACCAAACTGAAGTCTGTTTAAAATCAATAGGTCTATATTACATGATTATCTTGTCAAAATGAATATTTTTTAACAAATTAAAGGATTTTTAAAATTTATGCTATGTATTGAAAAGATATTAAAATCCACTTTTAAGCTCAAAGGTCTATCTGCTTTTGGTTCTTCTAAGAAAAAGCAGAAAATAAATTTTACATAATTTGCCATTTTAAGGAAATTGGCATAATATTTATGATATTTACAATCTTACTCTGATGTGGTCTATAGTTCACAGAACCACAGTTTAGGAAAAAGAAGAGATAAAATATGATCAGTGAATACTATTTGAAGAGCATAAGTATCACTGAATTAGATTATGGAAATGAACTGAACAATATACTATGAACATAGTTATAAGATGCTTTCTAACATAGTATGCAAATGTGGAAATTGCATTTGATTTAGAACCAAATTCTGCCATTTTTAGAATTTACTAGTATCAGTGTTCATTTTGCATGAACGTATGTGCAATGCTTTTTATTGTTTTTTGGGGGGGTCTCCCTTGCTGAGTGTTAGGAAGTCTGGTTGTGTCACCATTTATGCAATAAAGTATTAATCCAATATTCAGCTATTTTTATTTTCCTGGTTGACCATATTTTAATTCAATCAATTGTTAATCGTAATTCATTAACTACTGTCAAGAGGTAGCAGTGAACTAAATAGTCAATGGAAATTGGAGAATCGGTCTGGATGAAATTGGACTTAATGGACAGACAATTCAAAGCTTTATTCTTCTAATTTAAATTAGGTGGATGGTCCTCAATTCTACAGAAAAATGTTGTCTCCCTTACTTTTGACTGCACCTGTGCCCAGGTGTTCCCATGTTCTCTTGACTGAACCCTTTAACTGACTCATATATTTTCTGACTATTCCTTTCAGTTTCTGCTTTACTTTGGGGCCTCACTCTCTTTCATCAATGTTATTATTTTACTATGCAAAGTGGTCTTGGTGCCTCCAAGCCCACAGTTTCTTCATCTGTACTAGAATTTTCACTCTAAAATCAAATCCGATCATGCCTCTTCTCTGCTTAAAATGTCCAATGCCTCCCACTGAACTATAGGAAAATTCCAAAAATTTTTAGTAAACATATGCTTAGTTTTCACTTCATTTCCTGCCATTCTTTCTACTGAAGCTCACTTTTCAGTTACAGCGTAGAATATGTTCTCTAAAGACTCCCTTCCCCTCATCTCCAGGTGGCAAGGCATGTGTGATTCTTTGATACTCAGCTGAGACACCATTTACTCCAGGGAGTCTTCTAAGACACTCTTTGTATCGCTTTGCTTCCATCACAGGCCAAGTATAATTCTATTTAATCTTACAATATTTATCACATGGAGCTGTAATTTATTTGGTACATTTTTACTTGCCTCATTAGATATTCTGCTTTTCAAGGGTCTTCCTAGAGAAGGTATATCTGGATTTAAATGTTACCATATTACCTTATTATGTGCATAAAAGCAGAGAGAAGTATGAAGATTAATTATATATTATATATATACATATGTAACTTTATCAGTTAAATACCTCAAAAGGTCTAAACATATCTCTCTTTAAATAAATCATAAGTTTTACATTGTTTTGTTCACCTTTCAATAAACTCCCCTTCTCTGACCTCAGGTCAGTATATATATATATATATATTCCTTTTAATTTTCAAAATTAGCTTCTAATTATTTATTTAGTTAAATCCTATAATATGGCTGTAAAAAACGTGGCTGACAAATTGCAGTACAGTGAACCCAAAACTATTTTAAGATGATCCAAATTATTGCTGTTTGTGAAAAACATAGTGTTTTATTTTATAAACCTTCCTAATAATATGAAGCTGAATTAGAGATATGAAGGCATATTAAAAAAGCAACAATAAAAATAATACACCAACACATACGAGAAAAGTAAAGTGAAATGGAGGTTGCAAGACGAAATATATAAAGAAAAGACATAGGGAGCAAATGGAACGTCCTGAAAGATAAATTAATATATGCCCAAAGGCAATGAATGCCATTTAGCAATAAATATACTGGAAATAAAAATAGAGCCAATTAGTATGAACAAGAAAATGCAAAAATAATCAGGAATAAAGAAGAGGAATATGCAGGGTAAGTTGCATGAGATTCAAAACATTATGTGGAAGATTATAAAATGAAGTGAAGGGAGTACAACATGATAAGAAAGGAAAGGTGGCAAATAAAAGTAAAATTGTGACGATGATAAAGATAAATATAATGACATTTTTCAACTGTAGGAAGGGCAAGAGGTCAGACCCTGGAAGAGATAGAAGAGATAACTTATTGACAGCAAAGGTAGAGGAGCTGATAAAACAAAATTAATTTTTTTTTCTGCCTCAGTGTCCACGAATGGTGGAGAGGCTAACGTGGCAAACACAGACATACATTTCCCATGAGATAGAAAAGAAATGTTAAAGGAAATTAAGATTGCTATGGAATGTCTAATCAATTGAAGCGGGTTTTTTTTTTCTTCAACGTTTCATTCTATTTGAAAACAAAAGGTATAACTAAACAATATTAATACTGCATCTTGGTTACAATAAGCATTTTTGGAGTTGACTACAAGTACCATGAACTTGCCTATTATGTGAAGAACATAAATAACACTTTAAAAAATATCTTTAAGAGAAATCCAGTAAACACTAGGACTGCAGATAGAGTTAAAAGAAGTTGCTGAAGACAGAGAAATATCTTGGTCATGCTTTATGTATTTTATTTTAATTTTCAGAAAGAATAAATAATTATCTGACTAGAATTTTTTCAGTTGGTGTTTTTTAATAAAGATTTAAAATTTGTTTTAAGTTTGAATTTCTATAAGCCTATTTGAAAAATCTTCAAATGATAAACTAAAATATAAAGATTTCACTTTTATAGCATTATTCTAATAACCATTAATCATATTTGCTAAAGAAAATTCACAAGGAAAAAAACAACATGATCCTGAAATGCATAATTTTTGATGTTTTATTATCAACACTATAACTTGGACCTTAAGGTAGAGATTATTTTTCTTTTGAAACATTTATTAGATATGAAAATTATTGTTATAATGGATTTGTGATCTTGATTTCTATTATGTGGGTGTAATAGAAACTGAACTGAGATCTAAATTTCATATGTATATGAAATTTCTGAGATCCAATTTTTATATATGTATGAAATTTTTCATGTATATTCTCTAATAGTTATAAAAAGGCAATAGATTTCAGGTAGTTTGAATGATATAAATTTGTTAACTAGAAATTAAGAACATTCATATCTTTTTACTATACTATCTAGTTGACTTAGCAAAATATATACTTTATTAGGTAAAGTTCTAGACATAATTGTATAGATTTTCTACAATCTAAATGATTTTTCAGTAGTTTTACATAAGAAAAGAACTATTCAGAAAAACTGATTCAACATGTATATATACAGGATCTATTGCTTGAAAAATACTGCATTAGATGCTGTGAGGATACACAATAAGAATTGGAACTTAACACAAAATAAGGGCAAAATTTGTGCTGCTGTAATCAAGGTAGAGAGTGAAACTCACCATAAAAGAGGCTCAGATAAAATGCCTAGGGAATTTAAAAGAAAGACAGATTTGTGACAATCAGCCTTTCATTCAATTGGTCATTCAAAAAATATTTCAGAATATTGAAAGATGGGTAAAAGAAAAACCCATGGAAATGTGGAATAAAGAATTTTCCAGAAGGAATCAGGAAATCCACACAAGGATGTGGTAAGGGAGCTCACAGCTATTAAGTGCCTAGTGTGTTCCTGATGTTTTACAGATTCTGTCATTGATCCTTAGAACATTTGTCTATTTAAGCCAAAAAATAGTTGTGATTGTGACTCCCTGGATAAATTCTTTAAAAGGTGAGCATGGTTATTCCCACTTTATATATAAGGCAACTTAGAACTAGAGATGTTTGCAAAAATCACCCAAGATCCTTGAAGTCTTAAATGAGGAGCCAAGATACATTCTAGGAAAGTTTATCTTCATAATCCAGGCTCTATCAATTTCTTGCTGGTATATACAGAAAGCATAAGAGTGATAGAAGGCCCAAAGAATATCTTCCTATCCTTACTTCCTACTCCCCTCCTTGCCCCGCAGTGCCTCATTGGAATGAAACTACTAATTTAACATACTGCACACACCCCATGATAATCCTTTTTTATACCTTGCTCAAATTGCTCTTTCTTCTCGAAATGCCTTCTCCCTCTATTCCTTCCTTTCTCCTTCTCTTCCCTTCCTTTCTCCCTCTCTTCCTTCCTTACTTTCTTTCCCCCTTTCCCCCCTCCTCCTCCTCCCCCTCCTACTTCTTCTGCTGCTGCTCTATGCGCACGGTAAATTTCTGGGCATACTTCAAATCCCAGCTTTCTTGATATTACAATACATGATACTTACTGATCCATCATTAGGGCATAATTCCTCCCTCTTCTGAAGTTTCTTAGCATTTATTTGGTACTTATAACACCCTCTATACAACTGCTCTGCCCATATGATAAACATTATACTCATGTTTTACATCTTTTATTATACTTCGAGTTTCATAAAAAGTTCTTAATAAATATTTCCTGACTAAATAAATGGTGAAATGGCAAGGGTTTGACCTAAACCTCTTCTGTGGGAGAATAAAATAATTTCCAAGTGAAAGTTCAAGGAAGGAAAACATGAAGTTTAAGGTGGATCTGTGTCTAAAATAAACCAAGTAATCTTATCATAGGCTCATGTTCACTAGGAACTGCTCATTAGGATTTCTGAGATTAGAGAGAACATTATTCAGAAGTCCATTAGTGTATGTAATGGACAGCTGAATTTTTTGTCATTTATGCTATTGTTTCCTCTCTGATTTCTAATTCTCTGGCTTTTTTCCTCTGGAAAAAAGTAGTTGGAACAGAAGATTTGGCTTCGTCAGCACTTCTTAGGAGGACAACAGATACTTTGTAAGGTCCTTAACTACGCTAGCAATCTATTTTTTTAATGCTTGCTGATTGATACCACCAGTCTCTTTAAAATTTGAAACAAAACATGGTAACTTCTATTCCTCATATATTAGTAGCAACCCTCAAATTCAAGATGTTCTAAGTTTCACTCATTCAAACTGGATTTTCTTTGGGATTGCTATTCATTTGTCGAACATGTATTCATTAAGTTTCTACTGTTTGATACCCAGTTCTAGGTGCTGGAGACACTGCAATGAAGAAGATAGGCAAGTTCTATGCTCTGATGAAGTTAGAATTTTGATGAGTTTAAAGAAGATATACAAAATATTGATTAACAAACAGAAACATACAGTAATGATAGGTGTTTTGCAGAGTGTTAAAACAGTGCAAAGTGATAGCAAGTGACTAAGTGGGTACTTTTAGAAATGGCAGTTAGAAAACGCCTTGGCAAGTAGGTGAAATTTGAATGACAGAGAAGAAAACTATATGAAGATAAAGAGCAAGAATCTTCTGGATAGAGGAAACAACAGGGGCATAACCTATAGGGCAAAACTGAGTTAACATGTCCAAGAAAGTAAAAGAAGAACAGTATGGCTGAAGCAAAAGTAGAAAGAGGGGTATGTGATGAGATAGGACCAGTGCATTTGGAAGGGGTTGAACCGTGCAGGTGCATTAAGCCAAAATGAGATATCAACATTTTATTCTAAATAGAATGAACATTATTGTAAAGCTTTGAACAGATAAATGGTGTGATTTCATTGACATAATTTCATTGACATGGTTGACATAACCAACTAAAAGATTATTACAGTATTCAGAGAATGATGGCGGTGACTTTGACCAAGGTGGTTTAATGGAGATACAAAAAGGCAGATGTATTCAGGTTGCTTTGATGTAGGGCCAAGAGGTCATAATGATGATTTCACTGGGTTGGGTTTAAACAGGAAACAAGAATGAATCCTAGATTTTTACCATGAACAACTAAGTGGTTGGAGTGGTTTGTTTATAACGATGGGATATTCCAAGAGAGAACAGATTTTGATGAAGAAAACAAGTATTCTTGTTTTGTTTGGATGGTTTAGGATACACATTAAACATCCAAATGGAGACATCAAGGAGGCAGCTGGATGTACAAGTCTGGAGAGCTGTGGTCAAGGCTAGATGTAGAGATTTGAGTGCATGTGGCATGGAGAGAATAATTTCAAACCATGATCCTGAATAAAACCAACTAGACAATTGCAGATATTAAAGGGATCAAAGACTGCATCCTGAGTCACTGCACAAGTAAGAAATGGTGAGGAGGAGGGCAGAAAACTAAGACAAAAGGTTGTCCCTTGAGAGTATGATGCCAAATAAACTAAGAGAAGATATTTCAAGGACAGAGAGGTCAACTGTGACAAATACTGCTTTTTGCCACACAATAGCCTAGGCCTTGGAAGTACAAAGAGGAATACAACCTAATTACTGAACTTAATTGGGTAAGCAGAGAAACAAACAGACAACTTCCCTCAGTGTATAATTGTGATAGTTTGGGGTATTATGAGAGCACAAAAGAAGGACATGTCCACCAAGATTTTGAGGAGAGCAATTAGGAATGGTCTTTTGGAGGACAGGTCATCTACAGGGAAGGTATGAGTTTGATGGAAGAAAAATTAGGAGATGTGGCTACATATAGAGCATTCCTGGTAAACAGAATAGTTTCTGAAAAGCCAACAAAAGGAGGGAGTGCAGAGTCTGATACCTGTAGGTATGTTTCCAGGATCCACAGAGCTTAGATGCAGCATGAGACCTGAGGCTAACAAGATAAGCAGGAGCCAGATCGTGGAGAGCTTTGAAAGTTATAGTAAAGATTTTGAACGTTTTTTTCCTAAAGGTTATGGGGAGTCATGGAAGAATTATAAAAAGTGGACAACTAGGAAACCAATTTGAATTTTAGAATGATTTCTCTGGCAGCCAGCCCCAGGAGTATGGCTTAAAGTGAGTAAAGAAGGCTGCTGTGAATATTGTTTAGGGACTTGTGGTAGAAATTCTATCAAGAAAAGATGAGTACCTGAACAAAAGAAGAGGAAGTAGAATTTAAAAAAAAAAATCTTACCTAAGTCCATCAAAGTTCACATATCTTATAATAGATCATAAATAGTAAAGGTGGACACTATTCATAATTAAGATAGAGGGTAAGTTTGAGCCAGTAAATGGAGCCCCTTAATTTGGAATTTGGTCAGCAAGAACTGGTAAATAATTCCAGACAGATGTCAACACAGAATCTTCCATGACCATTAAAATCAAGAAGTGTGCTTTATGCTTCATCCAAGAGGTGCAAATTCTTACAACGTAGCCATTTCCAATTCTATAATTGGTCATTTTCCATAAGAGTACTATTCCCTTTTAAGGAAATAAACAGGTCTCTCATAATAATGTTTGTGATAATGATGATGGATAATATAATAGTTATTTGGAGGCTTTGTACACCACATAAGAATTGGCATATGTCTCTCTGCAGTTTAACAGGTGACATATCAAAATGCTGAAGATTCAGCTAGAGTTTAGAAGCCACCTCTGGATTTTGATAAATTGGATTTCTAATTCAATCTGCAGTACATTTTTTGCTTGGGTAGCTCACTTTTGCTACTCATTTTCTCCTTGGTGTCTATGGATATAGCTCCTCTCTCTGCAATTCTGGGACCTTAGAGTTCCCAAAAATGTGGGACTCATGCATGGTACATGGCAATGGAATTTCTCGTGGCATTGTCCTGAGACATGGAGCATGTTACAAAATTTTGCTTGGAGGTCTATATTTGAAACATTTTCCATTGTTAACATCTCAATTTAATTTGGCCAAAATGTGTTTCAAATTATATATCAAAAATTATGCAATGAAAAATTTTAAATATAAAACATTAGGAACCCATATAAATACTTATCCTGTTAACTGGCTTAAAGCATAGCCTGAACCACTTACTTGGTCATTAATCATGTATTTCCTTCCCAGAGACATCATCTTTACTGTGTTATCACTGGTACTTAACTCTTCCTTATTTACCTCTTCAGTTTGTCTCTCCAGCTTCACATAGTCATAAAATGTTTTGTAGGTAATCAACATGCTAGAAATCATTAGGCAAATGCTATAATTGTATGGATGAGGAAACTGAGATCCAGAAATGTAGGTACTTCTTATATTTCTGTAGTGCGCAAGTGGCAGAGCTGCAATGCAAACCCAGGTCTCCTATTTTCAAGTCCAATATCTTTGTTTAAAACTCTTGAAGGGAGAGACTATGTCTTCTACTTCTTTGCATTGCCTTTACCTCTTAGTAAATTATCTTACATCTTTTGTTGTTTTGCTAGTTTTTAAACTGTTGTTGTCTACAATGTTCTAGATTAATCTTTGATATTAACAGAAATGTGATTTTATAGAAAACTTGTATTGTTGAAAGCGAACTTTAATGTTTTGTTTCTTTCTGTTCTTATCTGATAGCAGAAATCATATTAAATCCATCTCTTCAGGCCTGTTTGAAAGTCTATGAAATTATCCCTCCCTCCAAAAAAAAATAGGTGAATGTAAATATCATAAGATATGTCTTCATTTTAGGTTTGAGGGTGAAGTGAACTATTCTATGATGCCATTTTATAGTAAAACTTTTCTATCAAAATCATGAAAAATTTGTTTGTCATAAATATCATTATATTTTGGAATTTAGTTTTCCAATGTAGGCTAAGATAAAAGTTAAAAATAACATGCATATTTTTATGGGGATAAAGACTGCATATAACATTTATAAAAGTTATTACTATTGAGTATTTTTGCTCTTACACCTCCTTTTGTAAATACTGACCTGCACATATTACATATCAAGGCAAATTTCTTAAATACTAAGGTGAGACAAAGAAAGGTGCTTCTACATTTTTCTTTGTTTACTGTTGTATATCCATTTTTTTGAAGAAAACAGCATTATTAGGAAAGGATGTATTGAGGGATGGAGGGCATTGTCAAGAAATGAATTCTGAAGAAGATTCACAAAGAGAAGAATTAAGACATTTACTAAGTATAGATAAGAATGCTAAACACTTTCCAAAAGAGAGGCAATGAAAAGGGGAGCAAAAGAAATTAATGAAAGGAGTTGATGATGGTCCCAAAGTGGAGAGCTCAAGTTATTCATATATGAGTAAAGTGTTTGTAGCATTTTATCAGCTACCAATGGGAAATGTAGGTAATACAATGGACTAATGAAGCTATAAGAAATTTGCTCAAATGAATGAACTTCAATGCAAGTATGCATAAGAATGATTTGCAAGGAGAAGTACTGCCTAAGAGTATGAGAGCCGATGAAAATCCAGTGGAGAAAACTGAGGAATTGTTACACCCACTAAGTAGACTACATATTTAAAAAAAAATATTGGTGGTGAGGCAAGAATATACAGTGGAGAAAAGACAGCCTCTTCAATAAGTGGTGCTGGGAAAACTGGACAGGTACATGTAGAAGTATGAAATTAGAACACTCCTTAACACCATACACAAAAATAAACTCAAAATGGATTAAAGACCTAAATATAAGGCCAGACACTATCAAACTCTTAGAGGAAAACATAGGCAGAACACTCTATGACATAAATCACAGCAAGATCCTTTTTGACCCACCTCCTAGAGAAATGGAAATAAAAACAAAAATAAACAAATGGGACCTAATGAAACTTCAAAGCTTTTGCACAGCAAAGGAAACCATAAACAAGACCAAAAGACAACTCTCAGAATGGGAGAAAATATTTGCAAATGAAGCAACTGACAAAGGATTAATCTCCAAGATTTACAAGCAGCTCATGCAGCTCAATAACAAAAAAACAACCCAATCCAAAAATGGGCAGAAGACCTAAATAGACATTTCTCCAAAGAAGACATACAGATTGACAACAAACACATGAAAGAATGCTCAACATCACTAATCATTAGAGAAATGCAAATCAAAACTACATTGGGGTATCACCTCACACCTGTCAGAATGGCCATCATCAGAAAATCTGCAAACAATAAATACTGGAGAGGGTGTGGAGAAAAGGGAACCCTCTTGCACTGCTGGTGGGAATATAAATTGATACAGCCACTATGGAGACAGTATGGAGGTTCCTTAAAAAACTAAAAATAGAACTACCATATGACCCAACAATCCCACTACTGTGCATAGACCCTGAGAAAACCATAATTCAAAAAGAGTCATGTACCAAAATGTTCATTGCAGCTCTATTTACAATAGCCAGGACATGGAGGCAACCTAAGTGTCCATCATCGGATAAATGGATAAAGAATATGGGGCACATATATACAATGGAATATTACTCAACCATAAAAAGAAATGAAATTGAGATATTTGTAGTGAGGTGGATGAACCTAGAGTTTGTTATACAGAGTGAAGTAGGTCAGAAAAAGAAAAACAAATACCGCATGCTAACACATATATCTGGAATCTAAGAAAAAAAAAAGTCATGAAGAACCTAGGGGTAAGACGGGAATAAAGACACAGACCTACTAGAGAATGGACTTGAGGATTTGGGGAGGGGTAAGGGTAAGCTGTGACAAAGTGAGAGAGTGGCATGGACATATATACACTACCAAACGTAAAATAGCTAGTTAGTGGGAAGCAGCCGCATGGCATAGGGAGATCAGCTCGGTGCTTTGTGACCACCTACAGGGGTGGGATAGGGAGGGTGGGAGGGAGGGAGACGCAAGAGGGAAGAGATATGGGAACATATGTATATGTATAACTGATTCACTTTGTTATAAAGCAGAAACTAACACACCATTGTAAAGCAATTATACTCCAATAAAGATGTTAAAAATATATATTGGTGGTATTACACCAAAAATAATCAGATTTTGCTTATTCTTATATAATTATTATATAAGTAGTACATGTTTAAGTCAATCCCACCCTAATAAAATATGTTGATATCTTAAAATATGTTGATATCTTATATATATTTTGTTTCATATGAACTATGCTATGGTTTCAATTTACTAGATATGTATGCATTTTATCATTTTTTTTTTTACATTTAACAGATGGCACTTACTATCCCTTTTATTATAAATGATTAGAATTTGGCTACCCACTCAATATTTTTATTTTGTCTTTCTAAGTTTTAATGTCTGTGTTGATGATGAACTCCATTCACACATATAAAAACATATATTTACATGAATAAGTATCATTATATATAGAAAAAATTAACTATAATCATTTAATATTCTGAAAGAATAACTTATAGAGAAGAGCATATGTTAGTATAGATATAGATGTTGCATAGCTATGCATTTCCTTATAGAAGGTAAATATTTCATACATGCTGCATATTTATAGGCATGTATGAAATATTTTTCTTCTATAAGGTCCAGGTTTGTAAAGAAAAAAATGCTTTTTCCTATAAAAAAATGCTTTCCTCTTTCCTGTTTTTTTTTTTTACTATGTATATTTCCTCTCAATCTCAAAAATATAATTCATTTTAAATGTATTTTTGCATAATGTCATATTAAATGTGGCTTTTCATTATTGGTTTTGATGATTTTTAAAGATTTTTGTATTTAGATGGCATACACATTTTCAATCATGTCTTAATTACTTTTAAAAATGCTGCACTGGCTTAGGGACAAGACAGATAACTTGTTAAGCATTTGAAATTTCTGAGCTGTTTTCTCAGTTCTGGCAGTCACTACCCAAGTCCAGATTGTAACCTCCTTTCTGCCTCCAAAGCCTGCCTTGGCTCCGTGTCCAGTGAGGGATTATGGATTTAGCAAGGAAGGTAAGTGTGACTACAAGCATTGGCTCACCATCTGCTCCCCAGCAGAGTATGGGCCAACCTGCATCGCCTGCAGCAAGACCAGGGCACTGTTCTCCAGCCAGCCCCTTTCCAACCTGGCTCAAGACACACATCACATTCAGTCAGATGATTAGGTCTAAGTAGTCCATATGTAACAGAATATTTTTCCTAAATACCAAAATGAAAACAAAATGAATGCCATTTTTTCATTCTCCTTACTCGATATATCAAGTTTTACACAAATAAATACTCTCTTAAGGTTTATGCAAATTATAGAAAAATAAAACTATGCATTATTTAGCAGTTCTCCTATTTCAAGATCTAACAGACTTTATTCACAGCATGTTTTTCCCTAGTTTATGCTGGCCTTCTTTTCTGATTCGACTTTTTAATTCATCTTTTTAAATTATTCCTTTTTAAATCATTATCTTATGTGTCTTCACAGATTTTCATGTATTAATCTATTATTAATTTTTACTATACTCAACTTAATCTTAAATTGTTTAAAGCTCTTTTAAGAGTAAACACTTGCTTATGTTTTAAAGATAGCTTATACTTTAACACTTTGCATATTTGATCCAGTAGCCTCATTCAAACTTAACTGTCAAACAAATTATAATTTTATCATGGGCATTTTATGCATAGAATAATCAAGCATTGAACAGGGAAGTTAACCTTTGTGCTCAAGAATCAAGATTATTTTTCAATTCTCAAGAATTAAGAGATTTCTAGCCACCTACATTAACACATTTTATTTCTTTCTTGAGTTTTATCAATAATACGCTATTACACATTTTTGTATTTTGTTTCAGGTCAAGTGTTTTTTTGTCTTTTTAAAGGATTTTCATAAATAGCAGAAAAAACATGCAATTGAAAGTAGCCTTCTGCTTCCTTTAGCCTTGTTGCTGATTTGAGCACACAGAGTGAACATGAAAATAAGCTGAACAAACATCTCACCCTTTTAACTTAAACTGTTGTCTGCCTGACTGCTGAATGCACACAGAAAACAATCTAAAATTGTATAACCCATAATACAGTATATTAAATTACAACATTGGTCAGTAATGGAAACTTATTCCCAGATATGAATTATTTACAGCCCATTTAAGTAATCCATATTCAGGTGTGGCAATGAAAAAAAGTGCAACATAAATCTTTAATGCTGATCGGTTGAGAGAGCAGAGCTGAGGATTACAGACATTTTAAAGAAAAAAACTAAACGAATTGATATAGCCTGTTCAGTGGCTTACTGCACCAGCGTGCTAATAAATTGACGGATGGCATGTCAGGGGTAGGAGTTGAAATCCAAGCATTTCTAACTAAGGCGGGATCTAATATCAGACTACCAAAATAAGGAGTTTCTGAACCTGGTTGTCACAGAAAACAGCCTGTGCATCTTATTGTATATGCAAGTGTTCAAAATATCATATTTTAACAGGAAAATCCATGAAGGATTTCTTTTTTTAATTAACTCAGTAACTGCATTAGTAATTTCAGTGAGCCACATAGATGGTGTTATAAAAGAGAGGGTATATTAAAGGTAAGCCTTTCTTTTTCTTTTTCACAGAGTTGGGGCCGGTGCCTTATTTTGGGAAATAAACTTATCAAAGAAATCCCTTTAATCTTGTTTTACATTTCCATAGTATATAGAATAGAATTCATCAACAAACTTAAAGGGGGAAAAGAAGCAAACGACTTCTGGAGTGTTTCACACTATTTTTTATACAGATTGTGCAAGTTGCTAGCTACTTCAAACTGAAGTATAAAAGATCATGGGTGGAAGGAGGCTTTCATGTGGCAGTTTCTTTTGTTTCCTGGAGCAGTACCTGTGTTAATTCATCTTACAAAGATCATTGCTCAAGAACTAAATTTTGCATATATTAGAAAGCAGAATTAGCATTGCACTGTGTACAACATTCCATGCTAACTTCTCTCCAAGCAACCATTAAAGGTCATGTTTTGACGACTGAATGGCATGTCGGCACCTTGGTCCCCTGGAGAGGCATTCCCCAGGTACATGCAAAAGGTTATTAAATTACCTTCCGAGCAACACTATCTCTTTGGATGAAAATAATTACAGGCTTTTAGAGGCATCAGAATGCTTTCTTTCTTTCTTTCTTTCTTTTTTTTTTTTTTAAATAAGATGAAGATGCAGTACCTAATGACCATTTTTGTGTGTGAGTCATATAGCCTGTCAGCAGTGACAGGACAAATGAGCGTAATGGCATAGCTTAAAGGGGAAAGGTTCATTTTAAATAGTGACAAATAATATTTAAATGGCATTGTTGGAGACCCATCATGCTTGTAAAATGTAGTTTGTATCTCTTCTTCATCCTTTAATTTCATCACTGTCAAATGGCATTAGCTGTTAACATGCAACATCAGGTGCAGATATAATTTTAACTGTTAAATGTGCCCATAACCAAACATAATGTATCTTGATTTTTCCTGGTTGTTTTTTTTTTTGTTTTTTTCTTTGTAGTATGGGGAACTCATTCCATAATTCAAAAACATTTATCTAAGGGATTTGATTCTAAAAGATGACTTTACTAGATGGCTAAAATAATAGCTTTAAATTATAATCCCTTTAATGTTACTTCTTGTCAAGGTTCAAAAATGGAAGTGACTTAATTTTTAGGCTAAATGTAATTAGCAGATTGGAAGTACCATGGGCAAGATCACTAGATGCAGCAATTTAGCCAAAATAGTCATGGGTAAACCAATATAATGAAATATATATTGTGTATACTTGGAGTAAACTGGTGAGCATAAAACAAAATGGTTCTCTTTTAAAGGAAATGTATAACTTCAAAACACATATTAAGGGTGATACACATCATTGCAAACTGATATTTTTCTATTCTTTGTCTCATTATGCAACTTGAGCAAACTTAACTGAAAGTCAGTTCCATCCTTTAAATTTTCTTGAGATAATACAGTGTCATAATGAAAATACATGAAAAGAAGTAACCGCTGAGATATCCCATGTACAGAATTGCAGTTCTAATTTCAAACTTTCATATAAAGCCTTCTAATTCCTAAATATTTTTACACAGCTTCATCACATTTATTGCTACTTTATTTTCAGATCACTTACGCCAAAACTGGAGACAGTTTAGGTACCTTTGAGTTGTTAAAAGTTATAGCCAATTTTCTGAAAAATTATACCAGCTAAAAACACAACATTAAATATTTACCCTGTTGGATGTTAAAAAACGCTTACAATGAAAAATGTTCACATATTGACTATTCAAAATGGCCTTCACTTTGAAATTGTGAAATGGAAGGGATTGCAGATGTACAAGAATAAATATAAAAACAAATGAGTTGACTTGAAGTGTTGCCGGCTTTCATAAACATGCTACTGCAATAACATGTGACATTAATATTTAATTACAAAAGCACTGCTGCAAAATCTTTGAAATTAATGTTTTGCAAAATTAACATTCAGTGCACAGAAGCAAAGTCGTTCCAGGCGCGACTGTGATTAACAATGCCATTCACTTTACATATTATATTAATATATTATTCAAGCTACGAATTAACACCTCCTAATTTAAATAAGGTGCTACATATCATGATGA
Organism: Delphinus delphis; assembly: GCF_949987515.2. Taxonomy (NCBI): domain Eukaryota; kingdom Metazoa; phylum Chordata; class Mammalia; order Artiodactyla; family Delphinidae; genus Delphinus; species Delphinus delphis. The sequence continues at coordinate 86,511,625 of NC_082689.1, forward strand.
GCTAAAATGCTTTTCTTAAAATGGCCCGTCTGATTTTAAGCAATCTGTGTTTATCATTTAATATTTTGTTATTGAATACTGTTCTCTGTAAAATTCCTACTTTAATTTCAAGCCGAAGAGACCTCATTAAACTGGTGCCTTCCGTTTCTAGGATTGTTAAGCCATTTGAACCACATTTTGTTCGCTAGCTAAGCCAGCAGAGCTGAAATACTACTCTGTGTATGTGTGTTCTTAGGCAGCCATACTTCTATTTCAAGGTTCTAAGGGATCCTTTCAAGCAACATGCTTCTTTGCTTTCAATGAGACACTTGCTTACACAAATGCTGCCACTATCATTGTGTCACAGATTCCTACGTTTTCACTCTGAGGTAAGCACAGTTCTTTGGAAGGAGGAGCTGCAGTTTCCAAACTCTGCCTCCTGTACTGAACCTCACAGCTCACCATTTTTTTTTAATGTAAGTGTGAAGACACTTGGAGATGATAGGAATTTCTTGTTTTAATCTATGAATGTGGGATAATTTTCATTCCCATTAGGAATTCATTCATCAGGAAGTAGTTTATATTTTACAGAAGCCAATGCAAATGGAGGGTTCTTATTTTAAGAAAAATAATAACAAAGCAGATGAAATCACACTGTGAAGAGTATCATTTTAGAGCCTTAAATGCTTGCTCCATCATTACGTCTTTGGGGCTCCAGACTTCAATGATGATTTGGTTATTGACATTCTTGAATTGAGCTCAAAGTTCACATTAGCTCCAGGTATTTGAACTTTTGCTATTTGGGCACTTAATATCATTTTAAGTATACTAGGGGGATTAATATTGTTCTAATCTCTATAATACATTTAAGTGACACAGTAGAATGCTCTTCCTTTCCAGATACATTGGTTCTGAAGTGCATTATTCTTTCCGTATGATTGAAATAGCCTGCCTGCTGAAAAAGGGGGTCATCAATTTGTTTTCTAAGTCTCTCTGCTTTACTTTCACATGCAACCTCAGCCCCAACTTCTAGGAGCCACTAACTAAAATCTTCATCTTTAGGAAAACAAAACAAAATCCTCACTAGTCAATCATAAACAGACTCAATATTTTTCTTTTGATATCTGTCCATTTCCATCATTTACCTTGGGGCCTAAGAATACATGTGTTTCTTCTGCTACAGATTCAAATTTGTGCTCTGTCCAAATTTACCTTGTTTTTTAGTTTCCTAATTTAAACAAAACAGGATCTCTAACAATTTTTTAAAGCGCATTTTACAATTAAAAAAAAGAAAAAGAATGACTGACATTCCAAGGAAATATTTATTTAGCAACAAGAATCAATTACTAAGATACTTCAGAGTAAGTTCAGTGCTTTTTGAAACAGTTTCTAAGTTTTATTTCCTTAGTTTTGTAATCAATCAACAAATAAAAGGAAATAACGAAATTAGGTTGCACCCATTTTATAACTTTAGATCCTTGGAAATGGAAAGAAGCTTTTGATCATTGGTTTAAATTGAAGACTCATGGGCAGTATTTCTGTATATCTCTCCCATGTCATAGAATTCCTACTCAGGTTATTCATTTATATAACTGAATGAGTAACCACTCTGAGATTCTCAAAAAATAGAAAGATTTTTATAAATGCAAAACCACCTTTACACCATAAATTTAGCCTAAATCCAGGGTGTGGAGACCAGTAGGATGTTTATCTGATGGTGTACCAATACACTGTTGCACTTTCCAAGTTTGCTGAAAAAGCAGTGAAACTCTCTGGATCTCAACAAGTTTCTCTTAAGGGTCCAACTTCATCTTGGCCTTGCCTTAATGTCAATCATTTCTTGTTCATTCACCTTCTAATTTTTTAAAATGCATGAGCATAGCTATTCCTTTTTTAAAAAACAATGTTTCTTTAAATTATTTCATAAAGTTTTGTTCTGATTCAATGTTATGTGTCATTTTAATAGTACGAGAAATACTAAACTTGAAAATTCACAGTATTTATTAAAGTAAAATTTGAACATAATGGTTTTGATGTTAATATTGAGGTAATGAAACTTTCAGAGATTGTCCAATCCTTAAGAAAGGTTTATAACCAACTGGTTAACATGTTTTAGATATTCAATTAGCAGGTTCAGAGAATGTGGAAAAAATTAGAATTTTCAAGATGATTCAGATTATTTATAAGTAAGTGATCTACCTACCCCTTTCATGAGAAATGGTTATTGAAACAATGTTTTTTGAAGGGAATTGGGTTGAACAGCAAGTCTGCAGTATATACAAAGAGAAAGAGGGATTCCATAATTATACAAATTTTTAAAATGCTGAGTTAGGCAAATAAATATTTTTATGCAGGACCTCTTTTATTCTTTTTTAACATTAACATGTATTATGATTCTCTATGAGGGTGATGGTGTGCCCAAATTTTCTCAGACTTATTTGGCTATGGATTTTTCTAGAGTATCAGGAAGACCATGAGCCACATTTTAGAAAACACTACTCAAAAAAAAAATAATCCAGGCTTCCCTGGTGGTGCAGTGGTTGACAGTCCGCCTGCCGACGTAGGGGACACGGGTTCGTGCCCTGGTCCGGGAAGATCCCACATGCCGCGGAGAGGCTGGGCCTGTGAGCCATGGCCGCTGAGCCTGCGTGTCCGGAGCCTGTGCTCCGCAACGGGAGAGGCCACAACAGTGAGAGGCCCACGTACCGAAAAAAAAAAAAAAAAGCTAATCATAGATGATTGAAATTAACCCCAAATACTTAAGTACTTTGAAGATAATCACATTTTAAAAATCATTATTTTATTTCAATGACTCTAGAAGGTAAGAAAAGGCAAGTCTATTAAAGGTATATTAAATGAATCCTAAAAATGTAATTTTCTAGCAGTAACTTCTTGAGAAGTTGGTGGTAGTTCATAAAGAAAGCTTTCTGTATAAATGTTTCCCAAACTATAAATTTCTTTGGAAAATATACCAAAAGAACCTTAAAATCACTAAATATGTTAGGATATTCTATGCCAAAGGCAATGGAGAAAAAAATTTGAAATTCTACAACACAACATGAATCAAAAACACAAAGAATTGTTGTAATGATGGTTGGAAGGTGGGGACAAACAGGGTTATTTAGGGTGAAGCTTTGTCTTAATTCTTGATGAGTGATGTCAGGACCTAACAGTTCTGTTTAAGGTAATGAATTCTAGGAAACCCACATCTTTTGAATAAATGTATGCTATAAATAATGAATTTCTGATTGTCCATATATTTGGCCATATTATAGATAAAAATATTATAATGAGACTCTATGTTACTTCTAGGAATAAATACCATTCTCTGTTATCTAAGATAAAAATATCATAGTCCTAATTCCATGCCATATTACAGCAAAGCTCCAAGGTACCAAAGTAGTTCATTTTCTAAACGCCAATTAGCAATTAATTCAATCTTATTGATTCAGACACAAGACTGAAAAAATGGGGAATCTTCTGATACTAACCTTCCCACCACAAGTCTGTTTCTTAATCAAAAGTAACGACAAGTGCTCAAATCTGGGCCACCATCATAGTCATCACATCACGTATCTTCCCAGGTTACAAAACCTTTTCTTGCAGAAGAAATGGACCCAAGTAACCGTTTATTCTGACCACCTGAAGCAAGTTCTGTTCATCATGGCAAACATATTTTGTCAATTTAAGCATTTTGCTTAATAAAGGAAGAATTTGGTTACATAGTGTTATATCCAGAAATTCAGTAGTCTTGCTTTCTCCTTTTACCTTTTCCCCCCTCTCTTCTTTCCCCTCCTTTCAAGGTGAAAAGCAGCTCTGAGGTACCAGTTATTTGTTGGACAATTCCCTGATGATATTAAAGCACCCAGTGGAAGGATATGTCTTATCAGAAACGTATCATAATGATCCTTTAAAATATTTTTCTTATTAATTGATTGCTTATGGCCACTGTATACTGAGGCACCAACACCAAACTGCAGGAATAGACCAATAGTTTTTATAAATGCTAAGAAACAAGTAAGAATTCACATCAACACACATACTTCTTACCTTTTACTAGCAAAAGCAGTCTCTGCATACTTAATCTGTTCTTAAACTGTTAACTTTAATAACTATGGCATGAGTAACCTGATGTCTCCAAATTTCCTCTCACAGAGACCCTGATGACCTTCTGGGCACAATATAAGCCACATACTTTCAAATAGGCTCTACGCACATACTATCACATAATGAATATTTTAAGAAAGCCCAGTAAGATACATAAAAAGAGCAGGGACAAGTCACTAAATGTTTTATATTTCCTATTTGCTCCTTGAGGTCCATCTAATAACAAAAAATATAATTTCATAAATTAAAAAAAGAAATGATAAAATAAAATATTGATTACTATCTCCTAAGTGATTCTAACTTGTCTTTGATATAAAACCAGTTATGACCCATCTCTGAAGATATAGCTTTACTTTTAAAAGGCAAACTTTTTTTTTATATTCATTAAAGAAATTCTATATGAGATGTCCTAAATATTACAGATGCTGAAACTCAGGCAACTGATAAAAGTCCCTAGTTGTTCCAGTGAGAACACACACAGGAGACATAAAATGCCATATCAGTGAATCAGGATATGTTTTATAAAAATATGTTGAAAATTAAGCTAATTATAAATATGAACAGATTCATTTTAAGTGGGGTTCACTAAAGGGGGAATATTCTGACAATAAATAAATATGTATTATTCATGTCGGTAAAAAATATTTTTGCATATCTCCTCTCCATTTTGGGGATCTAAAGAAAAATTTACAAAAATCATAACAAAAAGCTAACAAAACTAATGACAAGATTATTATTGCTGTCATCACAAGGAGATTTTCTCTAATAAGTATTTATTTTAATGTATTTCCTCAAAAGGCCATATTTTGGCCATATTTTAATAAAACAATACTGCCACTAGGTTTTTTAAGTTTCAGTTAAAATTGGACTCATACATTATAGTTCTACAAATCTTAATATTTTATCATGTATACAGGAATCTTTCCAAGAAGCAGAAGAATAAGAAGCCATAAATATATTACAGCAGATAAATTGAGGCCTAGAAAGGTAATGCATTTGCTAAACATTTGTATGCAATCATACACTTGCTATGCATTTGTTAAGCCAACACTAGAATACACATTGCTTGATTCCTGATGTACTCATTGCCTTACTCTTGAACTCTGGAGTTCTTTTATAAGACACAGGACATAGAAAGAAAGACATAGAAAAGCAACTATCTTTGCACATTAGGATAATTATGTCATCAGACCAATAAAATAATATTTATTATTCATCAAGAGATTTATATAAAAATCTAGTTCTTTAGGTAAGCAGAAATGTTTTAAAAAGTAGAATGCACCAATTGGCCTCAGCAGATATTTTCATCTTCAAAGTGACCATCACCTCATTTCAACCTAACAAACTAAAACATTTTGGAAAATTACAAGCCAGATGATTGCATCATTTCCATCTTTAAGAATGAAGAGAAATTAATATATGCCACACACATGAATTCATCCTAAGGAACTGGTCAGAATTACTGCTACTGAAGAGAAGACAGGAAATGAAGACTTCTTGGAGAGGGTGGTGGACTTCCATACCTCTTAAATAGACTTTGATGAATTGATCTTGTTTCGACAATAGTTGATGCTTTCAGCAGTTCCTTTATCCTCTCACTCAAATCGATCTAAATTTCTGAGGAGTTCAGAATGAATATTTTCATGGGTTAGCTTTCCAAAGTGTCGACTGGATGAGCAAATACAAAGGCAATCTTCAAGTTTCTTCTGAACAACTTCAGGCAGTATCAAGCAAATCAAAGTACAAAGCCATGGTAGTTGAAGCTCCCCACTCCCTTCTTTCGATTTCCCCTTATAAAAGGCATACTGGACATGCTGAAAAGTCTAAATAACTCAACAGGTCCTCAGAGTCCTCTGACACTTTATATTTGCATGTGTTGTTCAGAATATGTTGAGAGTTAGTTCATTCCTTCCAGTACCCAAATTTCTCTTACAAGCAAAGTTTTGATAGTTTTACTACCTGAAGCTACGTTTTAAGAACTGATGTTTTAAGTGTTCCAATTTTAGGAGAAGTTACAATTAAAAACACTATCCATGTAAACATCATAGTCAGGAAGCAATTTGTATGGAACAGTATATCCTCTGATTTGATTTACTTTTTCCCATTGCCTTATTTGGAAGATGTTAGTAAATCTCCATATCAAAAAAATCTGGAGTTTCTTGCATTTCCCAGAAGATCAGAATTGAAATGACAGGTAGGAGAAGCATAGAAAAAAATGCCATCCTTGAGATTCCATTACGATTACTTAAAATCACAGATAATTCAGATTATCCTTAGAAATAAGATGAAATGAAAGAAGTTACATATGTAAACACATATCTCTAGTACATTGTTCACACCTATAGTCTGAAACAAACATATAAGGACATCTTTATCAGTTTTAGTAATATGAATGATTTCATAATTGAGATGAGAATGACATGTCAAAAATCACTCTAACCTCTAATTATGGTTATATGTTAAATCTGTTTAACACTGTTTGTTCTTTTCTTCATTAAATATTCCAAATAACAGTTTTTCTGATCTTAAAAACAGACGAGTACAATTTTTCAGTATTGAAAACTCCTGGAAGAGTTAAAATGTCATAAAAAATGACAAAGGCACTTTCAAAAAATAATGTGGCTATCACAGTAGAATAGTATTTCAGAAAAATATTGCACATTTGATGACTGTCAGAATTTACGTAACTTACTCTGCATGAATTAACTATGAGGTATAAAATTCAGTTTTGGCTTAAATACACAGAGAGACAATAATTGTCATGTGACATTTTTAGGCACTATGACATCAAGGTAAAGCCTAAATCACTAACACAAATGTGAAAAAAATTATTATGACACATGACTTTAGTGTCCCAATGTGTTGCACGGAATGTGGTAGTGTCAGAAAAAGAGCTGGAACAAAATGGGTCCATATCCAACAGTTTGTTTGGGACTTTCCAGTTGAAATGGATACTTGTCAATTTGGTGTCCACGATGACCACTCTACGGACATTAAGGTCATGGATTGGGCTCACAGAAGAACACCCATAGATATCAGAATCTCCTGAAATTATTAACTGTTAGGAAAATCAAATCCTAATATTTAACATCTGTCCTACGAATTCTTACCATTTATCTTTTGATCAAAATTTCGAATGGTGCCCCCAAAAAAAGAAGTCAAAAGGACTTGGTGGGGGTATCTTTGTTTCTCTCCCAAAGCCTAAAAGTTATACTCAACTGCAGCACAAAGAGTAAAGAGGTTGTTATTCATATTAACTACATTTACATTCCTAACGTAACATCCAGAGAGCTAATAGTGGGGTTATTAACATAACAAACGTAAATGTTCTATATAAATAATACTGTTTCAGGCCAGCAACCGCTCATCTGACAGCATTTAGGCACAGGCTCAACATCTGTTTATGAACACTTTGCCTAATGATATCATCAGATATCATTAAGTGCGGCAGAATACAGCATAGAGGCAGGTGCAGCTGCCTTCACAACCCATCACAGAGAAAGAAAAGAGCTGCATTCCCCATCCGAAAACCCATCATTAGGACAATTTTCTTCGACAAACCAGCCCTGTGATTTCAATCTGTATATCACCTGTAATTGTAGTTTTTAGCAAGAAGCTGATTCTATACATTTAGCGACGAATCACGTTGATGGCCTGAATACTGGAAACACATTTGTGGTACCAGCTGCGGCAGCTTTTTTTAGAGCCTGTGTTAACAAAATACTGCTAACAAGGCAATGCTTGGAGTGCAGCTTTGTTTCTCTTTCTTGTTCATAGTGTTTAGATGTGCATAATTATGGAAATTAGCAATTGATTGCTTCTCAATAATAATTGATTACTGGTCACTGAACTCTTCTGTAGCACTTTACCGAAGGTGAGGACATGAGATAAGTGAATTCTTACCAGTTCCAACCATATACAAAGAAAGAGACCAAAAAGAACTCTCAATTTGTACATCAGTTTCCATGATAAACAGACCAAAGGGATAACAGAATATCCCAGAATCTAGTTTGCCCTGAAGCAAATTGTAGAGATCATAGCAAGCCTACAGAATTCTCCCTGTGGACCATGTGGGAAACATACATCATTTTTATATATGTCAGTTGGTCTTTGATTTGAAAATATTTCTACCCATTTAATTTATCTCTTTCAGTCAGTTTTCGTAAATTGTACAATTTAAGGGTTATATCAAAAAATGAATACCAATTTCAACACCTCTCAAATTGAAACAAACTGACAAAATAATGTGGTCTCTTTTGCAAAGAGGTACAAATGCAGAAGCCTATCATCTCAGACAGATAGCGAGCACTTCAAAATGACTCTCCTCTTTTTGATCTGCTGTATATCCATCAACATGTTGATCTGTGCAGACTGACTTGTTTGAGTATAGCATAATGTAGAGGATGTTACTTGATGATGCAGCTAACATTTAAAGGAGAATGCACTTATTTTGGCTTAATCACTACTGTCAATTGGGACATAACATATCCAATTCAAATTTACTGCAGTACACGGAAGCCTCACAGACAATAAAGAATCTGTGGTGCTTGTTAAATGGGAAACACCGTGACTCATGGTGTTTCAAAGATGGGAAGAGCAGTAGGGGAAAAAAAAATTAACTCTTTATTTTAGAAGAGTAATGAGCTTCCAAGTGTTAAATTATGTCCTCCCTGGTGTGTTTGTGAGAGAGTATGTGTGTGCGTCAATGTGTGCATGTGTGTGGGGGGCTTGGTGAGTGTGTGTATGTATGCTAATTTTTACAGGACATGGCTGTATTGTGGCAATCAACTTTACAACCCGATTCACAAAAAATGCAGCTTGGTTAAAGTTAGTATGCTCAATTTCAATAATGTTTTTATCCCAAAATGTGTAGCAGATTGTACAATCACCACTCAAAAAATATGCACAAGCTATAAGAATTAGGCAACAGTCTGAGAATAAAACTGAATTCCTCCTCTCTGCCCACAGAAGGCTTTCTCACATAATAATGAACAGGTGCAATTTCCAGAGATCTCTGTTCACCGAGATTGGCAGAAGCCACTGTTTGTTGCTTTCCCCAGCAGCAACATAGGATAATATGATTATAAAACTGCGATCAGAAACTAAAAAGCCACATCCCATACACATACAGTTCTACTCTCTTAGTACATCTCTCAAACACAAATTTATATTCCTACCCTCCTAGCTCTTTCTTAAATTGACATTTATGCACTGAATAACATCACTATAAATTTTTGCACTACTTTTGTACCCAAAACCTGCAAAAAAGAAAGAAAGAAAAGACATTAGGCAATGTGTGTGAGTCCATGTGCTTACGCCATTATGTTAGTGCCAAAAGGCGTTAAAAAAAATGCAGACAGATTCCCTGTCATATATCTCTGGGTTTATTATCAGCATGACATTTTCATGTGTGTTATTAAAATTATATTTTAGGGGTGGGGTGGGGTTCAGGTGGAAGAGTGCTTTAGAATATTATAAAAAGTTGCACATAAAAAAATGTTTTTGGTAACCTAGCACTGTCCTTGACACACTTTGGCACCACAGAGTGGATCTGCTTAAAGAGACATATGGCTGGAATGGTAGAAGTCAGAATTTGAAGGGTATTAGTAAAATCATGTGGGGGAAGCTTGAACTGATACTGGCTTAGGCTAATTGTAGTTCTTCTCTCGGATTTTATATGCTCCAAGCCCATAAGATAATTTTAACTATTGAAAGCATAATTTGCATTTTTTGAGGTAGTTTAAATCCATTAATAGAAAATCAGATTGAAAATAAATGTATTTGCTAATAAAGCCAGGTAACTTTCAAATGTCATCACGGTAGGGTAAAAAGTATGGTAAATGATTAACCCAGAGCACTGAGCTGCTGGGGTGATTCATGGCTGTTGTCGAATTACACATGGCTGAAGTAAGACAGGCTTTCTGAGAAAATCAGGGATCTACTTAAAGACAAGACTTTTCTGATCACTTAATAGCCCTGCATGGCAGAATAGCCTTGCAGCCTTCTTCCTTAGTTTTATTTTCATCAAAGCCTTACAACTACTTGATATTTCTTTTCATTTACTTCTTTATTTGTTCATTATCTCTCTCCCCCCTTTTTACTGAAGTGTGAGCTCCTTCATAGAAGGGGTCTTATGGATCTTCATTCCTATCTGCCTGACACCTATGAGACACTCAGTAACACATGTGTAAGATGAATGGATAAATGTGACTCACTCAATGTCCTTCACGAGCCATGGTCTGCATGATATTCTCAACTTTTCCTTAGGACAGTCAGAACTTACTGGCCTGGTATAAATTTGTAATCACTTTATGTCAAGTTTTAGACAAAATACCATTTCATTAATGACAAATGAATACTTTCATATGGTGCTAATTCTGTTTTATACAGTCCAGACAGAGAGATTTTATTTAAGAAAAATTAGCTTAGCACTTCCTTAATATTAACTATACCTAAACTTTTCAAATAATTTCAGAATTGAAAGCTTAGCTAAAAAGACTTCTTTAATTCAGCCAATATATACAACCTAAAAAACTTGTTGACATTTTAGATACAAATAGCAATTGTGAGACTACCTGTAATTTCAGTTTTTGATAAAGTTATCAACCATATTAGGCTTTGAAAGAAGGAATACCAAATTACCCATATTACTTTTCTAGGTATCTACTTTGGTATCTACTTTTCCAGGCAAGGTTAAAGATGCTAACTACTTTCAAACAACCATCTGAAAAAAAATGATTTTTCATTTAAGATCCAATTCCCACAGTACTGGGGTAGGTGAGAGAGTGAGAGGTATGTTATTGAAAGGAATTCGGAATGAGTAATCGTTCTGAATGTGTGTACATCAGAGACTTCTCAAAGCCTGCCTGGCAATCTGTTTTTTACGTAAGTTTGTTTTTATCTGTGGTAGGGAGCGTTGATTTTTAAATTTGCATTAACTACTTTCCATAATGAATAAGAAGTACATAACTAAACTTGATTTGTAGCAAATCAATTTTGGCAGACAGGAAAAAGTCAAAAAGTTGATTTTATCTCTAAAGTAGAAAGCTTCTGTTTAAGACAGTTGAAGATTTTCAGAGAAAAGAGATCATTAATAGGAGTAACCAAGATTAGTGTAATGACAGGATTAGTTATGAAACCAGTGAGAGGCTTAGGGAAAGTTCTCCATTTTTAACATTCTGAAAAATTGGGTGCAATCTTGTCTTCCTCAATAGAACTGCTCCATCATTCCAAGATATTTATCCTCTCAATCTGTCAATATATATAGTGAAGTTTGAAGAATTACCAAATTGTAAGGTCTATAGTAATGTTGAGAAATCCTTCATTAACTCAACAAATATTGAGTACCTATCCATTCAGCACACTGCCACCAGAATGATCTTTCAAGGACAAATCTGATCTATCTCTGCAGAAAATCCTTCAAAGATTACTCATGGCCTTAGAATGAAATTCAAACTTCTGACCCTGGTATGTAAGATTCTTAATTGTCCAATCTCTGTTTTCTGATCCTCTTTCACCAATCTTCTTCTCTGACCTTTCCTGATCATGCTAGTTCCTGCTAAATTCCCCTCAACACTTGTTGACTTATACTCTATCCCAGAATTGACAGCTCTTTGTCAACACACATCTCCATGCTTCATAGGTACTGTTCAATCTTCCTGAATTAGCCTCTCTGCACAGTTCCTTGCCTGCAAGGTGAACTCCTTCTCATCCATCAAAACCCAGATGAAATATCATTTGTCCCTATATAAAATTTTTTCTCTGTATGCAGGCTTCCCATTTGTGCTTCCATATCACTGTAGAAAGAAGTATGCTATGCTACCAATCATACTACCATCTTCATTCACTCAGCAACAACTTATCAAGCTTCCATTATGTACTAGGTACTGAGGACATATCACTGAACAAAACAGATAAAATTTCTAATCTCACAGAATTTACTTTCAAGTCAATCACAGAAAAAAGTGAGACAATTTTTATATCATGTATTATATAATATTATATTACATACTTTTTTGGTTGATAGTGTTGAGTTCTAAGATTAAAGGAAAGAAGATGTGTGGTATTAGAGGGGGTGATTAATGTTGATAGCTGTGGCCAGGGAAGGACCCACCATCAAGAGATCTTGAGTAAAGACACTTAGCAATCATTTATTTACAATGCATCTTACCCAATAGTTTTCAAACTTATTCTTCTGAGGCTTTTCCACCTTTTGCCTCATCTAGAACTCAGCATAGTTTTTGGCACACAGGAGTAAGTGAATACATGGAGTCTGGGACTTAGGAAGAAATAATTCTATGCAAACTTAAAGGTTGTCAGAGCGATGGGTGGAATGCTATGATTTATTTCTGCCTCTTGGAACTTTAGTGCGAGACATAGACCCTGTGAGGCTTATAGCCTTTAAAATGCAATTACTTACACAATAACACTGAAGAATCATCATGTGTCTGGAAGAATACCCTCTAAGTAGGCATATTACTCTATTGCCATACAGGAGAGAATGATCATGGCATATTCATATTAAAAATCCCTCTATTAAGGCTTTATTAATAGCATGAAAAATAAATCATCTTTCCAGTTCCAGGCATTTCTTTTCCTTATGAAATATTATACTGCTAATTGAGCATTATTTCCTTCTGAAGTCTGTCCTGTCCTGCATTTCTTGGACATACAAACTTGCCATATGTGAGCACATTTTTTCCCACAAAACACTAGCAATACCCATGATTTTGATGAAAAGCCCAGAAAGCATCTATTAATATGTGGGATATAGCTTGCAATTTTCACAAATATCCAAATCATCACAATCGTCTATGATGTCGTTATGTACAATGGCTAAAATTCTGCTCTTAAATGAACATATAGCTCACAGTAAGTCCTGTGGCATTTGGAAACATAAATTCAGAGTTGTCTCCAATTATGCCATAATACATGCACAGTGTGAAAGGTTTTGGATAGGTCAAATATAAAATAGGATTTGTATTTATTTTAATGATTAAAACTATTTCCTAAAGTTCAAAACAATGTAATTTTTCATGTCACCAAACTGGAAGCAACTTACATTTTAAGACACTTAAGAAGTAGGATGGTCAAGAATTAAGAAGAACCATGATTTTGTTAAATTCTAAATTTTGTGTAAATTTAATACTGCTTCTTGTTACACTAGTCAGGGCAATTTGTATACACTGAATTTAGTAAATAAGCGGAAGGGAGAAACAATAATTATTATCCTTTTGGTTGGAAATCTGGGAGAGACATTCTATATGTCATTATTTAGCATTAACACAGAGTATACGCAGAGTGAGAAATTTTAGAAGCTTACATGCAAGGGAAAATAGAATGACTCTGGTGAGACAGAATCTGATGTAGAGGGATTTTATGCTCCATTCCTTGTGTTCCAACAAGTGCAACACATGCACTTGTTGCTTCAGACCAAGCATGGACACAACAAAGAAGGAAAACAGGAGAACATGAGGGATCTGAGGGTGGAACTAAACAGATTGATTATATATTATTTCAAAATAATATCCCAAAGTGTATTAGTCGGCGTGTTTATGAGAGTTATTTATACTAGAGTCTCATGTATTGGCTGCCCTTGCGAGAGACTTCTGAAGAGTCTGTTAGTTTTATCTGTAAAATTGTCATGCAGATGAAATATTTCCTTATATTTTTGTAACAGCAGAGAATAATGTAAAGATCTCAATTCAAATGTAATAGTGTATTCAAAAATTATTCTTCAGGCATTTAATAAGTAGCTACTATACAGGGGTTTTTCTAAGATAATGATGATGAAAGAAAAATATGACTTAGTTCCTCCTCTAATGAATTCCCCAGAAAAAGGGAAGCCAGAGAGGTAAATTAATACAATAAAGGACAAAATGACAGAACTGCAAAGGCAGGACCCGCAAGTGTTCACAGAGAAGAGAGGTTTTTCCTACATATTATGGAAAACAAATTGTCAATGGACAGAATTAAGTCCAATGAAAGAATAGATGTCCCTCGAAGTGTGAAAACATAAAGCTGTCTTAACAATGTGTTAATTCACATTGTTTAAAAATTTCAGTATTTCTTATTAGATCGGTGTCTATGCTTTTTATATTTGTAGTTTTTCTTTTACCATTTTTTTATCACTGTCAAGTCAAATGTCAAGAAAACAGGAAAAGGAAAATATTTTTTCAATAATTCTCTTCTTCATTATGCTTCCCACTCTCAACTATGGCCACTTGAACTAGACTTTTATGGTCTGAGTAGCAAATCATTCCCACCAGCATGGACTTTCATCAGAAAAATGAGAGTAAACATCCTGGGAACCTCTGCTACCATGAGTTCTCCACCTTAGAGATTACCAGATATGTGGTTTATAATCAACGTGAACAATGCTGCTGCGTACTGCTCCATCCCAGTATGCTCCTTTCCCCATAAAAATATTGATTTCTTTTAAACTTATAAAAAGAGAAACATGTCCACTAGTAAAAATTTGGGGGAAAACATTTTAATTCTCAGTAGACAACATATAGAATATACATTAGGAAGACACAAAAATCTTAAAAATCTTTTCCCAGTTCTAGTCCAATATCTCACACAGTGGAGTATACCTCAAAATCAACCAACTCTCTCCAACAAAACTTCTCAAAACTCTCACTTAAAACTCAGCATTTGCCCACCCTTCTTTTTTTTTAAGCCTCTCTCCTCTTCCTTTGCCTGGTTTATCCTTGGTCACTTTCACCCTGAATGGTTTCCAATCTGTCTTGGTTCTCTTTCGTTCTGCAGCTTCACCCTTATTCCAATCAGCAAATTACAAGTGTAGAAAGCCCAACCTGGTAGGTATCTGCCCCAATAAAAAAATGCTCTTCTTTTTTGGATGCAAGGTATTGAATGCTCATACTTTTTTGTCTCTGCTACACGTGTATTGTTTCTGTATTTGAGAGCCGTGTGTTTTAAACATACTGATTGTAGTTTTCAAAGAGAAGGAAAGAACTAACTTTGGGTATGTGACACTGAGGCATTTAGAACTCAGAAAGGAAAAATGATTCAACTGAAAGAAAATCCCTGTTGATTGATGGACCCTATGAAAGTGGTGTGTGAGAAAACCAAAATACTCTCTACATAGACAGTTTCATACAGTGAGACACAAGGTAGCTAAAACGATCCAAATTCAAATTACAATGATGCTGCTGAATACTATTGCCAGTTACGTTTTAAAGTATATTACGGTATTTTATGTGATCATACGTATAAGTATAACTTGAGAATTTTAGCGAAAGAGCCTTAGTAGATAGACCATAGATACCAACGAAAAGCAAGAAGGAATCTAAGATAATTTAAATAGAAAGCTTCCAGATCTGAGTTTCCGGTTTGATGACATGACTGATATACTCTGGAACTGCCTTTCTTTGGTGGCCCTGTTGCCTAATGGAATAATTCGAGGTTTCTTTCTGGGAATTCACGATTCTCAGGAACATAATCCACTCTGTCTTCCCAGTCACAGCCCTCTGACACCTGGTAGGTTTGCTTGATGTCACCAATAAGCAGTATCGCCTACTCTTTACGTAATTCATCGTTGCTATCCCATTACATCTCTTTGCTTAACTCCTGTATCTGACTATTAAAAATTTTGCAAATCCAACCATAAATTTGTGAGCCATATCTGGTCCAATATTTCACCCAGTTCTTTCCTTTAGAGATGAAGGGCCCACGAGTAAAGAGACTTGATCAAGGGCACCCACCTGGGAAGGCTGGGCCTGCACCTGAGGTCACTAGTCCTAGCTCAGTCATCTCTTTACTTCACACTACACTCCTACTCAGCAACAACAGTGACAACAGCAACAGCCCTCTCCTACTTTAGGAATTAGAAGTCTGCATGACACTGGTGCATATCCAATAGAAGCTAGTCGGGCATATAATGTCCATTCAATCAGTCAATATTTATGAAAAAATGGATAGCTCACCCCAACCCAGAGCACACACCTCATATTCATTCCCTGTTATGATCTGCCTTGTTTTCTATCATCTAGCACGACACAGGGAAAGGAATACAGACTTTGAAGATCCGTAAATCTAGGGTTTTCATCACCAGTGCAGTGAGGGAAGTACTATTATTCTAATTTTATAGATGAACCAACTGAGATTTAGAGAGGTTGAACAGGTTCTAAAGGGTCACTCAGCAAGTGAGTCCTGAAGCAGAATTTGAACCCGGCAGCCTGACTTCATGATGTTCCTGCACAGCTTTGTGTACTTTCTTTTCCTTGATGGAAACCTGAGTCACAGTCACGCCCTAAAGTGAGGTTTTCATTTGGTTTATTTGCCTCAAAGGAGTCAAGCAGGTTAGCAAGAAGCCACTGAAATGGAATATATAAAATCGTTACTCTGAAGCTCTCTCTACTCCCATTACTTACCAGTCTGTCACTAGATAATTCTACAGTCTTCTTTTCACCTCCTACTTCCTGTCAAGTAACCAAATACAGGTCCCGATTCTACTGGTTGGAGAGATTATGGATGCCTTTTGTTGACAGTATTTCAATGTCAGAGTCTTGCATTAATAAATTCTAATCACTGATTTATGTTGTTTTTCTCCTTGTCAATTATCTTCCTTAAAATACAAAGGGCCACTGAATCCCATCCACATTAACCATTAACTGAGAGTACTTTTCTCCACATGTCAGAAATTTATTGAATACTACGAAATGTACAACTCTGTTTATTTTTATTGAGTTCTGAGGCAGGACACTGCAGCAATTAATCAATGGGTTCTCTATTGGACTTCCTGGGTTCAAACCTCCACTCAACCACTTACCAGCTGGTACATCCTTGGGTAGCTATCCCTTCTAAAGCCTGTTTCCTGTCTGAAATAAGAGTAAAAATGCCCCTACTTTATGTAGGTAATTGTGAGGGTACAATGAGATATATCATTTAAAATGCTCAGATTTAGTGTTTACACTCAAGATATGGAGCCGTCAAGAAATGTTTATTATTATTAGACACATAAATGAACACTTGCACACTAAAAGTGAAGGAAAGAAATGCCTTCCAAAATGTACTTTTTTTTTTTTTTTTTTTTTTTGCGGTACGCGGGCCTTTCACTGTTGTGGCCTCTCCCATTGTGGAGCACAGGCTCTGGACACGCAGGCTCAGCGGCCATGGCTCACGGGCCCAGCCGCTCCGCAGCATGTGGGATCTTCCCGGACCGGGGCACGAACCCGTGTCCCCTGCATAGGCAGGCGGACTCTCAACAACTGCGCCACCAGGGAAGCCCCAAAATGTACGTTTTAAGATGATTTTAAGTTGTCTAACAATATTATATCAAGAAGTAAACCCTTGGGACTTAAAACTCAGAGAATTACTAAATAATTTCCAGCTGAGCAATTAATTTAACGCTGTGTTTTCCTCTTCAAGTTAATTATCATAGGTCAGTGGCATTCTACCTTCGAGTGTTTGGGTAGCATTTTGCTATCTTATAAGCAGAACACCTTCCATTCTTTTTTTAAATTTTTGATATTTTGCCAGTCATTGCTAAATTTAGTTGACCTGGAGTTATTTTGAAAATAAATCCTGTGATCCTCAAGTACGAAAGCCTAAGAGAGAACTCCAGAAGGGGTTATTTACATTAGGTTACATTCCTAAAAATCCCTGACTATTAGGTCAATGGCAGTCAGAAACCTACTAAGGCAAAATCCCCGAATCCTTAATGTAATGCAAAATTTGACATATTCGCCACCTAGAGCCTACAGAAGCAATGCCACATGCAGCCTCGAGAAACATTTTGCTACATTGCTTTGATTTATTTAATGCCTTCCCATTGCTCTATGGATAAATATCAAATCTTTAACTCAGCCTACAAAACCTTCCGAAGTCTGACGCCTTCCTCTCACCTCCCCAGCTTCCTATCCTGTCCCCCCTTCACTCCCAACACCTCCTCCCGCCCCCATAGCCAGACTGGCCTGCAGACAGCCTCACAAATGTGCCATGCTCACTGTTTCACAGCACTTCTGCACACACATAGCTCAGCCTGAGGTTCACTTCCAGCCTCTCCTACTCCACGGAGCTCCACCTTCAGCCCATCAGGGAGCCTCCTCTGGCCTTGCTCACCAGATCAACACTTGCACAGTCCTGAATGGTGCTCTGGAGGTCTCTCCCATAACATTTTGCAGAGTGGCAGCTTCATAGATACTTAGGGAATGATTTACTTGTCTCGGTCTAGGGATGTTTTCTAGGTTCACCACCATTTTTCCAGCATCCAGCCTAGGGCCAGTATTAAGTTCTTAATAAATATTGTGCAATGAAGAAAGAAAACCAAAATTTTAAAAGAATTTGAAAGAGAAAGCAAAAAGTCTTCTTTAAATACAAAATAAGCTGTTAGAATGTCACACATGTTATTTTCTAATACTTAGAAGAATACTTTGGGGACTTCCCTGGTGTCACAGTGGTTACGAATCTGCCTGCCAATGCAGGGGACACGGGTTTGATCCCTGGTCTGGGAAGATCTCACATGCCACAGAGCAACTAAGGCCATGTGCCACAACTAGTGAACCTGAGCTTTCGAGCCCGTGAGTCACAACTACTGAGCCAGCACGCAACAACTACTGAAGCTTATGTGCCTAGAGCCTGTGCTCCACAACAAGAGAAGCCACCACAATGAGAAGCATGAGCACCGCGACGAAGAGTAGCCCCCACTTGCCACAACTAGAGAAAGCCTGCCTGCAGCAACAAAGACCCAACGCAGCCAAAAAATAAATAAAATTTATATTAAAAAAAAAGAGTACTTTTAAAACTCTGCCTCACTGTGTTCCACGGTTTTATTCTAAATTCCCAGGGGCCTACTTGGGTTGTTCCCTGGGGCCTCCTATACCCATGTCCCCACCAACCAAACAAAGCCATCCTCTCTTGGTATTTTTTTTACTGCATTTTCTTTATTGCACAATGCATGAGTGAAGGATTGAGAGGATAGAAATAATTTGAAAATCAGTGATATAGGATACAATCATATAATGATCAATTATTTTATTCTTAAATATCATAACAAGGGCAAGCTGTCCTGGGTAAACTTTGTTAGGTTACATAATTTTCAACTCTCCAAACTCTATTCCCAATCTAAGTCATGCTCTCACACATTCATACATGTCAGAAAATACAGATATCATCATCTATTCGTGGCTGTCTCTATCATCTATCTTTCCCCTCATAAACGTAGGTCCTTTAGTGGTTCCTCTAATACCCAGAGGAAAACATCCAAGTCTATGGCGTAACATTTAAAAACTCTATCATTATTTTCACTTACCATTCCTGCTTCCCTCCCCTCCCCTTGAGCTTTATATATGAATCATGAAACATATCATAATTTTTCCTATGCCTGTGTACTTGCCATCCTGTCTTTTTGGAATGTATTTTCTCTGCCTGAATAATTTGTTCAATTGCTTCATGCACTAGCTCAAATATTACCATTTGCTTTTCCCAGTCTGGATAATTTACCCAAACCCCTACCACATGCACCCATAGGACTCTATGGTTTCCACCTCACCATAGGCCTTAACACATTGTTTGATAACAAGTATGGTTCTTGTTTACTTTCGGGTCTGTCTTCCCTGCCTAGGTATCTCCTTAAATACAGATTCTGCATTTCTCAGCTCTGTTCCTACTTCCTAGGTTACTGCTTGACATACTAAATGTACCCTGAATGAGTAGAAGAAACGTTCCAATCATTTTGAACAGTTCCTTGGCATTTAAACCTTTAATATTTATGGTATCAACTCACTGTGAGATTCCCCAAACTGTGTACCACAGAGAAATTAGCTGAATCCCAAACAAAATCATGCATGCACGGTGCCTATTGCCCACATATACCGTTTAGCTGGTTAGAGAGTCCAGTCAACTGCTCTGATTCGGCATCTAACCATTTTGTCATTTTTATTTTAAATAATATTTTATTATGACAACAATTATCAAGAGGGTTTTCAATTCTTGTGAAATATACAGAGAATTCTGTGGACTTTTTTTAATTTAGAAAGTTGAAGAACAAAGAAAGTGATTTTCTCACTGCACAGCGAATCAGGGTTGGTGCTGGTATAGGTCAAGATCAGTATTTCTCAAAGTATGTTCCAAGACTCACCAGTCCCTTGAGGTTCTGAACAAAAATGTTCATCATGAGATCTGCCTGGGAACACTGCATTCCTGGCCCTGCATGGAGGTTTGTAGTGTACACTAGAATCCTTAAAGCCCTGAGAAATTCTTCAGTAAAAAAAGCCTATTTATCTTTATTTAGCTCAGCATATCCAAACTCATTTGCTTGTGGAGCTCTACGGACATTTTAGGTACTCAGTGTGGAAAAAGCTAAACTTGATCTTCACATTCTCAACCCAGTACATGCCTTTTAATTACAGTGGTACATGTACATGCAAAGTAGAGAACTGAAGCAATTATTTGGTACATCATTTTTACCAGGAAGGGTCTATATAATTGAGAACAAATAATTTTAGATCCTTTTTTGCTTATTCTTTGGTATGAAATATATAACTGTTTAATTTTTTTCCTCCATGGTAATTAGGCATAAAATAAATAATCACTCCTTGGCAATGTGTTTCATAATGGAATAAATCACATTATTATTAACATCATAGTGTCTTTCCTACACTGTTATTAAAATTTGGTAATCTTGCTTTACATCTTATCACTATTACCACACCAGAGCAGCAGGTTACAGTAGTTATTTTAATAGCATGAATCGTAAGTTAAACTTAGAATTTACCACCTCATGCTTCCTAATCTTCAAGTTGATTTTCGTGTGTGTGCACACACAGACATATACACACACACACACACAATCAAGAAGCCTAAACTAGGGACTTCCCTGGTGGCGCAGTGGTTAAGAATCCACCTACCAATGCAGGGGACACGGGTTCAAGCCCTGGTCCGGGAAGATCCCACATGCCGTGGAGCAACTAAGCCTGTGCACCACAACTACTGAGCCCACGTACCACAACTACTGAAACCCACATGCCTAGAGCCCGTGCTCTGCAACAAGAGAAGCCACTGCAATGAGAAGCCCTCACACCTCAGTGAAGAGTAGACCCTGCTCGCCGCAACTAGAGAAAGCCCATGCGCAGCAATGAAGACCCAACGCAGCCCCCCAAAAAAAACAAAGAAAATTATTAAAAAAAAAGAAGGCTAAACTAAAAATTCATAAATAGCTTATAAGACAAACACAAATTTTTGCTGAATGGACACGTATGTATGCAGTAGTTGGCATCTAACAGTTGAGACCCCTGTGAGTCATGTAAGATTCAACTCAGAAAAAGCAGAAAATATGTAACTATCATCTTTGGAAAACTCTATGTTCAGAAAAAAATTATTTTCTGAAAGGACTGGTGTTTCCTTATTTGTAATGCAAAACAAATTAAAACCAAAGAAAAAAGTCTTACCACCTTTCTTACCACCTTAAGAAAAATTATAGAGATCTGTGGTTGTCAATTTACCAACAAATACGAGTATATTTTCTCCATGAATTCAACTGATATTACTTCGGTATGGTCTATGCTGCAAATGTACAAGTGGAAGCTACAACTTGGCTACTGCTTGATAAGTAGCAAAAGATGCAAGTATCTGAACACTTAGGTTGTCACCTTAAAACAAACTGTCACACATTTTTCTTCACACATTTGAAACCCAACTTATCAACCTTAATAAGTGTTGTTATCAAAAGAATTTTGGTGCCTTTGTTCTTTCCCTTTTGCAAGTAAATTACACTTTTAGGATTTATTAAGACAAGAAACAATTTTTGAATAGCAGGTCAAAACTCTCTACGGAAAAATTCTCATTACTTTCTAGCCCGAAGCAGTATTTACCACCCAACGTATCCATCTTTTTCCTGTTTCTTCTATATTTCCCGAATCTTGTTTCTGTGCCTAATGCTATAACATTGCCGCAGTTTGTTCAAAGCAACACTCTTATTTTTGCTCTTAGCCGGTGCTATACAAACCCTGATCAATTATTGAAGTAGAAGCCCTGAAGTAACACAACCATTACTGCAGCAGGCGGATAAAAATGGAACACTTTCAGCTGCAGTATATTTACTTTTGAGATCAGTAAACAAACTAACAAGTTAAACTACCTTGTCTTTCACTTTGCTCGATGTACTAATATTTCCTGCTTTCTTCCAAGTCCTTTTCTTCAGAAAGCAAGCCTTCATAAAGTCCAGTTTCTTTCTGGAATTGTGATAACCTTAACATTTGTGCAAAAGAGCTCGGTAACAGGGACACGACGGGCTGAAATGAGTTAGTATAGACACGTCCTGCCAAGAGCCACTTGGTATTTTACAAAGTTCGTCAGTGTGTCATCTTCATACAGTAATAACACCGCAAAGATTACATGATGATATTTAAAACAACAAACGGTATCACTGAGGAAAGTGTTCATTAAAGCTTTTCAGAAAAGTCAAATTAGAGGTGGAGAAAATTTCTCATGAAGAGCAACTGCTAATCACATTTGGACTTTTTTTGCTGTCCCCTCTGCTGCTTACTCCATTATTTACAAAGCATTCCCCAAGATGCTATAATTTTATTTTTTAAACAGCTCCCTTATTTAATTATACAGAGTATATCTGATCAGGTTGCCAGTGAAGGCTGCAAGTATTCATCTTCTGATAATGCTAACTTGCATCTGCCGCCTCAATACGATGGTGTACTTTTTTCTTTTTTTCATTTTAAATGTCTGTTCAGGGTTTTAAGGACTACATGATCGTGAAGATAACTGGAAATGTTCCAAGGTTTTTCTATGTACTGTGCAGTCGAAACCAAAATTAGTAGTTATACTCCAGAGCTAATAATATTTGACATTTATTCTTATCATTGCCTGAAGTTTGGGTAGAGAGTTCCGGCAAGTTTGTGAAAAGTAGCTAAGGACAATGTAAGAAATTGTTCTAAAGTGTGATGTATCTGCAACACACTCTTAGCTCCTCTTTTCCAGCCAAGCAAATAAAAGCAATCTGCATAACCTCTCAGCACCAAAGGTGAGCACATTATGAAAAACACTTTTATGAATTCATAAGTATGTCATCAAAGCCACTTGAAGCACTTTGATATGTGAATAGAAAAAGCCATGAATAAAAAGGCCATATGCATTTGGAAGCTTTCATAATTTAGGAGAGTTTATCGCAATGTCTTGTTATGAAGTGATGTTCATCTTTTCCCTCATATACTCTTCATTTGTGAATAGGCCTATTAGATACAATACAAAGCATAAAATGCCTCAACTGAAATATATGACAGATAAGGATCTTATCAAACATTTTTAAAATATGAGGACATTTGTACCTCTAGCATTATGAAAGGCAGTTATATCTCACCATCAGGACAACCAAAGGAAGACTTTTTTATTTATTCCAGGCTGTCGTTAGTGAGTAGACAACAATGTCACATTATTATTAGTTCCCTTTCCTTCACTCATTTCAAAGAGAAGAAATAATGTATTTGTACGCCCAGTTCCTAGAACATCCATTTCTTTGTTTGAATTGATATTGTGATCTACGCATGGCATATATAAAGGAAGGGGAGGGGTATTTTCTATTTATACACTAGGTTGTCTGAAAGAGAAGTGGACCATTTATTGACTCAAACATCTGCATTATTATTCTTAGGGCTTCGTGGCAGACA
Source organism: Delphinus delphis (assembly GCF_949987515.2). Classification (NCBI taxonomy): domain Eukaryota; kingdom Metazoa; phylum Chordata; class Mammalia; order Artiodactyla; family Delphinidae; genus Delphinus; species Delphinus delphis. The sequence goes on from NC_082689.1 coordinate 86,535,351, forward strand.
GCTCATGAAAGGTAGCTTGTACGACAAGAAACATAATTTGGAGAAAGTACAGAAAGGACTTTCTAGAAATGTATGCTTTGTGAAACTGTTCTTTATTTAACATGGCTCTCGATAATGGAAACAGGCTGACTGAATTTATGAGATGTGAAGCTTATGTCTTATAATGATTAACATTAGAATCACAATTTAAACTTGAGGTTAGATTTAAGAAATGATATTAACCCTTCCTCTACCTCTACTGGGTATCTTCCTCTCAAGATACCCAGTCATCTCCCTTTTTACTCCAAAAGATGGTCTTAGCCTTTCTAAAGTGGCTACACATTTCAAGCTCTTTCCTCATGTACTTCTTAAGGGTATTTGTTGTTGTTGTTTTAGTATCAACAGTATTCCTCTCAGAAAGTTTAGCTTGATGACTGAAGGGAGACTAGTCTATGTAATCCTTGCTTAGACTTTCACTATTTCCTCATTTTTTCATATATTATTTTATTAAAGGAAAAATCAAAACCATTTTATTGAGTGATTACTATGCATTATGTACTCTGCTGGATTTTGACAAAACAAATAACGCACAAGACACTGTTCCTGTTCTGAGGATAGTCTAGCAGAGGAGACACGCAAAGAGATATTTACAGTTAAGTCCCAGAAAAGAGATAACTAGGCCCATGGTACCCTAATGGCCTCAAGAAGGTATGGTTCCTTTTACAAAAGAGGAAGGTTGGGAAGAAGAGGGGGGTGGGGGCGGGAGGGGAGGAGCTTTTACAAAGGGATCTTAAAGGTAATCAGTGCACAATAGTCACAAAAATAGAACACAATGGGGACTTCCCTGAAGGTCCAGTGGTTAAGACTCCACGATCCCAATGCAGGGGTCCCGGGTTCTATCCCTGGCCAGGGAAGTAGATCCCGCTTCCCATAATGGAGATCCCGCGTACTGCAACTAAGACCCGGCACAGCCAAATAAATAAATAAAATATTTTTTAAAAGCCTTCTGCATTAAAAAAAAAATAGAACATAATGAAAAACTATATTGCTAACATGTAATTCTCAGGGGAAAAATATGTTTGTTATGTACTGGAATCATGTAAAAGACAAACGACTCTGGTTTATGACTGGGTTCATAGTTAGCAAAACTTCATATACATCTGATCCTCCTAGCAGCCTCTCCTGCAGATATAATTTCTGTCCTTATTGAGTAGAAATAAATGAATAAATGATAAACTCAAAGATCCATATCTAATTAAGGACAGAATGAGGACATCAAATTCAACTCAAACCAAAGAAATGATATTTTTAGGGAGAAAGTGACATAGATTAGCAATAGTTACTTGAACATCCTCATAAAAAAACTTAAAAGAGTATGTATACAACTTAGGCTACTTATCTTTAATGTGCAAAATAAATACTTTCTCTATGGACATCCAAACTGATGTGGGGACATTGACAGTTACCAAACATATTACTTTAGAAATAGAAAATTACAACTCATCCTGTGTTTATTTATTGCCTAGGAGTTTTCCAATATATCACTGATGGAGAAATGAAACCTTGAGGACAAACTGAAATTAGAAAAAAAATCATAATTCTATTTGAGTAATATGTTGAAATTGCATAAACAGTGTAGCAATATTGTGCATATGCTACTACAAAACTCTGAAGGCCTGAATCACTAGGTTTATTTGCCCTCATACAATATCACCAAGATCCTGAAAAAGAAACTTTATTCAACTAAAGTGATAGAGACTTAGGAATCATACATGGCTACTTATGAAATACTCATAAATTTAACACACATATGACCATGGATATGTCATATATTTGTCTTATACAGTGCTACTTGAGAGTTTATTTCTATTACGCAAATTTATTTATATGCTAAAATTTGATGGGAAATGGTAGCATAGTAGAAAAATATATCTATAAAAATCTCTTAGGCAGGGGCATTGAAATATTAACATTGTATTACATTATTTATACTTTATAGATCTTGTAGGCCAAAGTTTACTTAAACTCTTCTCTTTTACTGTGGACAAATAGACACTCAACTTCAAAGTTTAATGTCAACTTTCTTTTTTTTCCTCCTGGAATCATTCTTAAACACCAAGCAGTTTCCTTTAAAATATGTTCTTTCATAATTTTGTAGAGTGGTTCCACAACTTTGGTGAAAGTTCTGTCATTAAAACTTTAAGATAGAGATGCTGCTGCTAAATTAGGCATGTGTTGTGTGCATGTGTAAATAAATAATCAGTGTAAGATATATATGTGGATATACATAACATATATAATTGACAAGTTTTATAGTATACTAGACATTACTTTATGTATTAGTACTTATTTTAGTAAAAATGTGTTTATTTTCTATGACAGTCTAACAAACTGGCACCAACTTAGCAGTTCAAAACAATATACATTTCTTATTTCACAGTTCCCATGGGTCAGGAGTTCAGACACAAGCTGGCTGAGTCGTCTCTTCAGGACTGCACAGGTTCTAATCTAGGTGTCAGATGGGGTTGCTATCTCTTCCGAGGCTAAGGAGTCCTCTTTCAAGCTCATGTTGTGCTTGGCAGAATTCACTTTCTTATGGCTGTTGGGCTAAGGCCCCTAGCTCCTAGAGACGGCTCCTCTCCATACACAATTCACCGCATGGCTGTGTGCTTCTGCAAGGCTAGTTGGAGATTATCACTGACATGTAAAACCTCTTTTAGAGGGCTCACCTCATTAAATGAGGTCCACCCAGGATAATCTCCTTTTGATTAATTTAAAGTCAACTGCTTCAAGACCTTAATTATATCTGCACAATCTGTTCACCATTACCATAAAACATAACCAAATCGAGGTAGTGACATCATCATCTTTGCCCTATAATGTAACCTAACATGGGTGTAATATCAGTGGCAAAGATCATGGGGCCCTCTTTGAATCTGCCTATCATACCTTACTGAGCATGGTAAAGCTACTGCTTAAACATTGGTGAGGACAAGTTTGTATTATTCAGCAATCATGGGCAAACTTAGAGCAAATAATTGTACAAAACACACTGATAAGTTGCTTTCATTTAAATACTATAGGGGAGATAAGTCAGGAATGCATACACTCATGAATAATATTGGAAAATAATCTATGATTAAAAGTCAAAATGAATGGCATGGACAATAACTCAGGAAATTGATTAGAGCTCATTTGAAATGAGCTCTAACTGTTGGAGAAAGCCCCACTAAAGAAGAGATATAGGCTGGATTCTAAAAGATAAGAAAGGTCTGGGTGAACAGACAGAGAAGAGAGGTTCAGTTTATACAGCTGTTTAACATTCTTTCTTAACAGTGTAGTGTAAAGCCAGGCAGATAAGAGTTTGAATTCTAGTCTGTCAATGCATAGCTGTGTGGCTTTGGGTAAGGTATTTGAACTCTCTGAACTTCCATTTCCCTCACTTATAAAAATGGAAGTAAAAATGCTTACTTCATAGGTGTTAGAGAAGAGAAAATCAAATATCTGGATTGCTTACTCATAGGATCACAGAAAGAATATAGAAACAAAAAATATTAAAAGAGAAAAGGACTTTCAAAATTGTAAAGTGCCAAAAAAATGTAGGCCACTCATGTCATAAGTTCCCCAGTGATGTTCTCTCATTAGTTAAATATCTCTGATTTATTGCCTTACTGTATTTGATATAATAAATGTATAAGCAACTTCAAGACCATTCTGAAACAAGGAAGTTAGAAATAAACAAATAAATAATAAAATTAGCTTTTTGACTGAGAACTTTTATAATTTAATACCATGAAAGTAAAAAAAAAAAAAAAAAAGGTGGAAATTTCAGGAACAGGAAGGTCAGTATGGATATTTAGGAAAGGAATTTGCTTTTGTTTTCTTTTTCATTTGTCACCGTTCTTGTTAGTGATTGTTTTTGATGTTTAAGTAATAGTAGATGTAATAAATTTTATTGAATAAGTGCACTGTATTTGGAAACCAGTGATTTAAATATTAAAAGTGTGTCTAAAATGAAAGAAAGCACTGTATTACAACTATGCCTCCCACTGAATTAGAAACTCAAAGTGATTTTTTCTTACGTAAGTATACACAGCTCAAGGTCTCCAAATAAAGGATTTAATGTCTCTAAGTGATTAATTTGGCTTGTAAGCATCCAAAATTTTAATTCATATTTTATATTTTTGGTAAAGAAGAACAACCAAAATAAAAAACTAGATTTCAACCTTGGATTTCAAACATATCTTCTACTTCATAATCATGTAAGTAAGGTGAATGGGAGGACTCTGGGAATATTTATTGAATTGTGAAAGAAGAAATCTGACACACAATATATTTAATCATTTTCCATTTATCATCATCACCCTGTGACAGGATATAAAAACAATTGTACTAAAATGAGGTGTTTTGTTGAGGATGAGGCTCTAGAGTATTAAAAAAAAAAGATTTATATTTGAGTAAATAAAATTCTGCTGGAACCAGAAATTGAAGAGTATTTGAAGAAAATGCTCTGAACTATGGTAACTGATTATTCTTCATTTATAATGTCTGTTTCAAGCTGTCTTGAACATACGGTCCAAGAAATTTTGAGTCGAGACAATATACAGCTAGGGAGATACACCAACTTTTCACTTAACTACATGTGAAATGAATTTTCAAAGTTGTCTAGGTAAACTGAAACTGGTATATATTTAGCTGGCTTTCCTCTTTGATAGTCATACCTCTGAACAATGTGAAAAGATGAGATTCATAAGAAATAATAAAGCCTTGAGATTGACTAGTAAGTGTTCTTCAGCCACGACTTCTAACCTATTGTGCACATGCTGGAGAATGAATCTAATTTTGAATATTCATTATAATCATGTTTTTAAAAAAAATACATTTTAATGTCACACAGAAACAAAAGCTGTTCACGGGCCACAGCCTAGTCACTTAGGTTTACCACAGAGTGATGAAAATTCATCAAAATGTCAAGAGATCTGTATTTACCAAGTTTGATGAAGAAAATCTGACAAATACTATTTAAGATAAGTGGCATTTTTTTCTAATTGTTTTCATATGGATGAATGAAAATCAAGTGCCCTGTTACTTTGATGAAATGCTAAATTGCTTAAAAATTCATTTTTACACAACGGACCAGCATACATACTGAATGTAAGATTATCGTTTCGAAACCAAAATGTATAGATTTTTCTCAGCTAAGCTTGTACAGTACAGAAGAGAAAGCACAAGTGAATGTTTAAACCTGAACTAACAGTTTTACTCTCCCTGCATTTCCTCATTAAAAAGCAAAACAAATAAGTATTAGGTTAAGTATTAGGTTACAAAGTAGTATTTCTGCCATGAAGAGTACCTCAGACTTTCTACATTGGTGGCAGTCCATCAAGGACAAACATAAATCATTTTAGCAGGTAATTCACCTCCGGAATTAAGTATGTAAACACTGAAAGAAAGCCACAGACTATTTTTCCAGTCCATGCAGATTGTGTTATAATTCGAAGAAAGAAAAAAATATGCTAGGAAAACAAAATACAAGACAGACAAATATTAGCGTTAGTAGATGTTATAACTAAGGAAAGCAGTGATCAAATGCTAATCTGTGTTCTCCCTGTAATTTTATGTGTGGGTGTGTTTTTGCATACATGGTGTTAATAATGCAATTTAAAAGCAAAGAACCACAGACCAAACTAATAAGCGGTAGAGCTGAGATTTGAAACCCAGGTGCATGTGCTGACATAGCACATGGCCTTGGCCTCTCCTCCATGCTTATCTCTCTTCATACAGTCTTTCCAAAGGAAATTATAAAACCTTTTAAGGAAATCCTAAGACTTGAAATTTATTGATCTATGATCCATCATCTGTCGATCCTGAATTTTTTAAACTATAAAATTTATAATAAAACAATGAAAACAGTGACTCATTTCTGAGGTAAGACTGATTTCCAATCTTAATATAGATTTTCTCACACTCATGGACATTTCATTCCTTTCTAAGATGTTTGCAGGTTTGCATGCTGAGCAAGAGCCATCATCAAATACTAGTCAATTCCTACATTCATAGACTCTTCCTTAGCTGTCTCAGGGTGATGCACATATCTAACTTCATCAATGTTAAAGATTTCTGAAGAAAGCTGTTTTTATGACCCCTTCATTAACCAATTCCAATGTTTCTGGTGAACAGCCTGTCATTTCAAAGCAAAAATAATTCTCATGTGTAACATAAACTTAGCCTATCTACATTCTTTGAACTAAAATACTTTTATAGCATGCAAGGAGGCACAATTAAAAATATACTGAAAAAACAAGCATCAACCAGGAGAGTCCCAGGCAAACTAGGAGGCACAGTCAGGGGAAGAGCAGGTGGGTACCATCCTTTACTCTTATGGCAGCAAATATTATTTCCAAAGTCAACTGATTTCCATTAGTCTAAGAGAGATTAAGTTGACTAATAACTACAGGTATAAACATTAAAAGATAAGGAATTAAATTCATATAGTTGCAAATGGAAATATGTTGTTTACTTATAATGACATAAAACCTTCTCCTTAGCCATTCTTCCAGTTATCAGAACAAACATTTCACAAATGGATTCCTCCTTCTCCTCTATTCCAGTACCACATACAAGCATTGGGAAGCACAGACAGAAAGTAAACAAAAAATTCAGTGACAGCAATAATTAGTTTAGGCCTTGGGTTATTCTGTCCATAGTAATACTGACCTTCCGTTTTTCCCATTAGGTAACTGAAGTTTAAAATGGGAAAGTTGCAAAACGTTTTTGATCTTCAAAATTCTAAATGAAAATATTTACTTTTGTGATTATTTACTATTATTCAATAATGGTAATAATATTACTATCATATTATTGTATTATTGTGTTGTATTTAGTAGGAAGTTCATAACTGCATTTTTAGATTAAATAATCACTATTCCATCAATTCTGCACTATTCATTTTACAAGTTACAAGAGTGGGCTATGCAGAGTTACAGAGCACATAACCTCATCTTTGATTGATCAAATTTTCAAATTTATGAATAAAAATAATACCTTAGGTAGTTAATTTATTAGCTTCGCTCTGCTCATAAAGCAGTCCCTTGTCACTTGAACAATGGATTTTCTTGGCTGAAGCAACATAGCCTCTCCTAAGTGCCTCACTCAGTCTGACAGAAAAAAAAAAAATTGCATAGGAGACCAACCATCAGAGAGAGCCCAACCCTGGTACAGATCTGGAAGCCAAAAGGAGGGGGGGCATGGCACAGAGGGTTGAGCAGCCTTTTGGGATTAGACCAATAACACGGTAGAAATAAAGTGCAGTGCACACATGCAGGAGAACGAAATTTTAGAAGGTGTAGAGTTTAGGGCAATTGAAAATGAGCATATAAATCTTAGCTAGAAAAGAAACAATGTCCTAAATAGAGTGATTAAGCTTCTACCTACTTTTAGAAGATACCGGTAAGTTCACTGTAACCCTAATAAGAAGACAACCATAGTGCATGTCTCTCTATGTCCAATCTACACCTCTTCCTTTGGGGAAAATACCCTTCCCCCTCTCAGCCCATGGGATCCGAGCCCTTTTCCATATATGGACACCGAGCCCAGGTCAGCAGAAAATTTCATTTCTCTGCCTATAGTTAGTGGTTCAGGGAAAGGCACATCATTACACAGCCAGGCCACTGAGAAGTCTTCTCAGGACTTTTATGCCAGAAGTTAGGGGAAACAGGCAATCTCTCCTACACTAATTGCCTGTGTGCTGAGGTGCACATCAGTGTGAACCCTCTATAAGAGAAAACCTGTTTAGAAATAAAAACCCCAGACAACAAAAGAGGAGAGGGACAAAGCAGTCCATTCCTTCTTTGCTTACACAAGTTTGAGTTGAGTTTTTGTCACTTGCAACCTAAAGGGCCCTATCTATACTTCCCATGAATTAATGTTGGACTGAGGCACTTAAACTAAACGTGCGTTTATACATTTTGCATAAACCTGAGCATCCTGGTTTGGATGCTTCGAGGCTTTTTTCCCTCTTATCTAAGTACACAAGATCTTCCTTCTGAGACTTTGTCCTTCTCCAGGAAAATGGTAATGGGCCCCCCAGAGCCAAGCGAGGCATCCAGCAACCCAGGCTATCCATTGTCATCCAAGTTTCTGGCTGTGGTTTCCTCCTACAGGGAGTGGAGGCTATTGAGCCCCGTGCAAAGGTCTTATATGGGAGCTGGTGCTGCACCCACATACAGCAAGCTCCTCTCACCAGGTAAATCTGTTACTTGTCAGGAGTTTGCTTCCTCTGTTGTATTATGACTCTAGAAATCCCTTTCTGTTTAAAGTCTCATTCCATTCACTTTAGTGCCCAACGCCCCATCCCCCCAAAAGACTGCAACTGTCCAATACAAAGTATGCACAACTCTTTTTTTTTTGCTCAGAGATAGTCCCCAGTTTTCCTTGCCTAGTCTCCCCTTTAACTCTTTGCTCTGATATTTTCTCCCAGAATAGCATCTTGTTGATTCATCTCTGAATCCCCTGCTTCTGCTCAGCCCAGTCAGATTCTACGGTCTTCCTTACTTCCTATTGCTCCCTCTCGGGGATTACCTTCTATGCTGGAAGTCAAGTGACTTCCAGCATATCTTTGCCACAGATTTTCAGACCCTTCCCCAGTGCTGTGCTAGTATATGTTTATCATAGGGGATTCCCTGGCGTTCCAGTGGTTAGGACTCCGCGCTTTCACTGCTGAGGGCATGGGTTCAATCTCTGGTCGGGGAACTAAGATCCCACAGTGGAGTGGCGGGGTCAAAAAAAAATGTATATCGAAGGCTCTGGGGAAAAGTCTTTATTTGTAGCATTCACTGATTTTCCTAGTGGGAATACTCCCACTGCCCATTTCAAGCTAACAAAGTGGTATCTCAGAATGCAGAGCTGGGAAGAGCTGTACATGGTCAGCTCTGCAGCCAGCTCCAGTCCACCAGCATCCTGGCCCCTCCTTTTTTCTGGTAGGAGGTAGTATATGGGAAGAGGGAATTGCTAAAGTTAAAGAATCCTAACCAGGTTTTGTATTTTATATTAGAAACATCTAAGTTTTGGTTATTGCCCACACAGTTTTAATTATCCTTCACTGGGTCCATCTGTCTCTCTATCTACTAAGAAGGGGTAAAGATGAGACAGAAGAGAGATTTCATGTTTGGTGCTATAAAAACACACATTTATAATAACATTTATTACAATACATTTCTGAAAAAAATTGAGATAAGTTTAAAATGTTTATTTTTTATTGGCTAATCAATAGCAGGATTTAGTCTATTAAAAGTGACAGCTGAACACCATTTACTTTTCTACTGAACTCAGTATAACCTATGTAAAGTGTTTCTGACATAGCCTTTTCCTTCCTCTTTGAAATACTTGATTCCCAGTGGGTTATATATTTAGCTACCCACCTGTTATTTATTATTTTTGTTTACAGAAAACCGTGAGTGCACAGAACACATAAAAGGTCCTATAAGGATGAGTTTTCTAATCCAATTAGGAATACAATACCTTGGGCAACAGACAAAATGTGCAAAGAGATGGAAATAAGTTTCCAGACTGGGAAAAAGTTTCATAAAAGAGGGAGGAAAGAAGTATATATAGAAGAGAGTAATGGTTTAGGATACACAGAATAGGGGGACAGGAATTTATATTTTTATAAATATATTTTTAAAATATAATTTTAAAAAAAAATAGGACCTGATTAAAAAAATACACTGGGAAACACAAGAAGGGAGTGAAAGGGACAAAAATGGAAATAAGAGAAATCAATCTAAAAGTATGAAAAATATATCATGGCAAATAAACAAATATTGGGCCAGGATATGAGATATAGTATTAGGATACATACTGTGGGGAGAACAGGTAACCATACACATATAAAGAAAGAGAAAGTTGTGGATTAGAAGAGACTGAGAGAAAAGTCAAGTTTACAGCTTCAACACTAAAAGATATTTCCATGCAGGTTTTCTGAACATGAACATCTGAAAGTGTATCGGTCAATGATTTAAAAGTGAAGTGCTTAGTAAGTGCAAATTAAGCAACACTCACTGATTTGATAAGCAATTATTGAGCATTAACATTGTCAAGGCACTCTACTTGATTCTGGTGGGAAAGAAAGGACAACAGATATTTATATTAAGGTCCCACTCCGGCATGAAGACTGAGTCTTAACTTATACTTTGTCACTTACACCCTCATCACAATCTTTCAGGTCAATTTTAATATTCTCATTTTTGGTTAAGAAAACTGTTGTTTAGAAAGTGGAAACAATGAAATACAAAAGATTTGTGTGTATGAGGGGTTTCCCATTTGGCAAACAAATAAAAGGCACTTTGGAATCGAGGAAAAACTCTTGTCTCTTGTGTTGACTATTTGAAAGAAGCAAGGCTATGGTTTTTTTCTGAGAAGATGAGAATAAATTCCTTTTTTAAGATTTGTAATGGTAAGAACTGCTGCACTAAAATGTAGCCCAATGATTTGAGTCTTAAATCACTAGAAAATGATAATATCCTTGTCTCTGGAAGAATTTTTTTCTACACAGCTTATATTAGTACCCTCATAGCTCCTATTGTGCGAAAGTTCTTTGGTGTTTTTCTGTGCCATAATAGTGATGAACAAGATGATAGCAATTGCTCATATAGTATTTTTCCTTGCTATGTGCTCTTCTAACATTTATGTATTATTAGCTCATTTAATACATTGTATTACCAATGTCACCTCTTAACCTAGGCTACTTTCCATGTACAATTGGGAATCTCTTAGCCAACCGTATCTCTGTGCAGCCTCTTCCCAATCCAGTTCATCCTGCACACTGCCTTTGCATGAATATTCCCAAACCATCATTCTGAACACATGACTATTTTCTCAAAAAACCTGTCTATAGAATAAAGTACAAATTCCTTACTTTCAGAGATAAAGCCACCATTAGCTGGTCACTGGTTATCTTTGTAACTAACTGTGGGTTCCACAGGTACTTTCACAGTTTCATGAATAATGTTCCATACATATCTTAACTCTAAAGCTCGCCATTTATGCTTCTGAAAATGCCATCACCATATTACCTGCTTATCAAAATGGTCTTCTTTCTTCCACATTCCACCACTGAACTCACCTTTTAACCCATGAAACACTTATTTTGTGTACTACAGGCCTCCCTATTTTCATTCATTTATTACTCAATTGCATTATGTCTTCAGAAGGCATATATTTTTGCATGCCATTCTCTAGAGTCTACCACAGTGACAAATATTAGGTGCTCAATAAGTATTTCTGATAATTATATAGCCTCACACACTGTGGACATCCTCGAATGCTAATTTCATTCAACATTCACTCAAGAATTATTTCTTCAGCCTCTGTTATTTATATGGTACTCTTCCAGGCACTGGTGGAAGAGAAAGACAAAGTCCCTGCCTTCTGGATCTTGTACTTTGGTGTGAAGGCACTAGTTGATAATATGATATAATGTGCTTACAGAGAGTTATAAGGACAATAAAGAAAAATGTAAGATAGAGTCAGGGGTGGGGGAGAGAAAGAGAGAGACAAAGCCAGAGACAGAGACAGAGAGAGACTGAGAGAAAGAGAGAGATGAGGAGTCTAGTTTAACTGAAGTGTTCAGGAAAATTTTATTTGCGGTGTTACCATATGAGCAGACACGGTAAGTACATATGCTGTAATTATGTAAGATCAATTTGGGAGGAGAACAATAAACCCAAGGTCTTTAAAAAGTCACCGAGTTTAACAACTTATTGGAAAATACACTATAATAGGAATATAGGAAGCAGGGACACAATTGGGAAGTGATTTACTATAATCTAGACTGAAAATAATGGTGGAATTTGTACTGTATATTGAAGGTTGATGGACTGATTGTATTATACGTACAGCGAGTTTACATATTTAGAAACAGAACTGATCAGAGAATCTCATGTCATGGATCAGGGTCAGTAACTTACTTAGGAATTTGACTCAAATGCATATTCAAATCAACGTTGCCAAAAACTGGTATTTTCTTCCCAGTTTCAACTAGTTAGATTCTGCTGGAAAAAGTTAACTCCTGGTAAACTTGTATTGCCTCTGTGTACTTTAGCACATATTTTGGGATTGGGCATACAACTAGTGTTCAAGAAGCTCCCAAATTTTATTGTGCATTCAAATCACCTGAGTAACTTGTCAGAATATAGACTCTGATTGATTAGGTCTGGGGTGGCCTGGAATTCTGCGTTTGTAACAAGTTCTGGAACACCCCAATGCTGCCTGTTTGAGGACCACATTTATTAGATGATTGTTGAATGGATTTATTGGTTAATTGATTTACTAACTAAATTAGGAAGAAAGGCTAATGGTTAGAATTTTCATTAAATCATACCCTATTTGGGTCAATTTGAGTTGAAAATTACTTGATACATACAAATAAATGTTTAATATATATTTATTTCTTAGGGGATTAAGGTGATGCAGGTATGTATAACATGACTGTGGTCATTTTCTGGGTTACAAGTATTGAACAGAATAGATTTCAGTGGTCCTTTTTGGTGTTTATTTCTATAATGTTTGTTAGTATTATTCTGTAACTGTGGTTTGTAGTTAGTAGAAACCACAAGATGAGCGTAGTGTTGCTGCTGTTGTTTTCTATCCTGTACAGAAGCACCTGGGAAGCTTTTATAATATACAGAAAGTGTGTCCTACCACTTGACAATACAGTAAGTGTCCTGGTATCTAGATTTTAAAAAATTACCCCAGAAATTCTTATGTTTAGCTGTGTTTCGGAGCCACATGTATATTTAAGTAAGGAAGACAAAGAGTGTGTCACGATGAGCAGCTACTGACTCTGTTAAAGGACGCATGACTCCCTTCTCTTGGTCCTCATTGCTAACAATCAGGAATTTTCCACCTACTCTCAGGAGACTGCTCTTTTCCTCCTCTTTCACATTGCTTAATCCCAACTCAAAAGTCTTCCTCTGAGTTTTCCCTGTCTCTGCTTTCTAAAGAGATCCCCTGAGTGAGTTTGTGTCATCATGCACATTTTACCTTTACAGCAATAATCAGATTAAGCAATTATCTTATTGACTATGTTCACTTATTTAAGTATTTTTGTACCTTTCCCATTGGCAAGTAAACTCCATGTGGCTAGCTACTATTAATTTCCATCAACATCATATCTTCATGTTTAACTCAGTGCCTGATATCCAATAAAGGTTTGCTAAATGAAGTCATTCAGCTCTTCAGTTTTTCTCATCTGGATTACAACTATGTGTGTTTCTATGTGTGTATTCTTTTTCTCCTCACTTTCACTGCCATACAATTATCTGCCAGAATTTACATGAATACATTTTCCATCCATCCATCCATTTAATCATTTAACACTGAGTTATTAAACTTTCACTATAATACCTATGACTGTGATAAAGGCTAGAAAATAAGACTTATGTGGTCTTTGACACAGGAATATTACGATCTATTCATGGGTCATAATTAAACAGGCCAGTATAATATATTTGCCAAATATATTTTAGAATAAAAATTAAAAGAAAACCCTTTAAAGTGACAACACATCTAAAGAAAATTTGCTGATAAAAATATATTATTTTACAGAGATATAAAGCAGCATAGTAAAGCTAAAAGAATCAAGTTATGAACTTTGTAATTTACTAAATTGCATACTCCTTGAAGGCACAGGCAATGTCAGTGAATAGTTTGTAAACAGCATGGAAACTGAATTTTTAAAATATAAGATAGTTGACATCATGATCTGGTAGACTTCAATATTTCCAGGAATAAATAAACATCCCTGCAGATTACTAAGGCAAAGTGATTTGCTCATTTGGGTATTTTATGCAGATTAGTTTTAAGTTCTTATTTAGACAGTTCATTTGACTCTATCACAGTGTGTGTACCTTTTTGGTTTTTGATGACAGTTGCTGCTAAACCTGAACTCTACATATCTAGCTACTCAAATGTTGATCACCAGTATCAAGTGGTGAGAAAAAAATGGGTTTGCAATTACAGAGTTCCAGGCTGGGATTTTATTTTGGCCACTGCTCTGAGACTAGAGGAGAAGTTATTAACCTCTTTAGATTCCAGCTACCTATTCTGTGAAATGGAACAATAAGCCTAGGATTAGCAATAATTTATGGAGAGTATTTGGTGCTCATTAGCTGCTCAGTAAATGACAAGCTATTGTTATAATAATAATATCATGCTTCTAAGATAGATGATATAATAGAATGACTTAGGATGAATTACATTAATATAATTAAATTTTAAATGAAGTTTACCTCTTTCTAAAATATATTCTATAAATAAGATAGTAAATATAATACCTTGAGATATGTGTGTGTGTGTGTGTGTGTGTGTGTGTGTGTGTGTGTATATAAGCAACTATTTAAAATATGTATAAGGACATAAATGGTGACTATAAATTAATGGCATCTGTTAGTTACTTAAAGTTTTCCCTTTAAGTATCTGATATGTTGAACATTTACTTGCTTAGAAAAGTGATTAAGTGAAATATAATTGTTGCTGCAATAACTCTTTAATCTGTTCTAATCTGCAATCCTCTCTGAAGGATTAAACAAGCTCCCTAAAATGTAGGTGTATGTACATGTGTGTATGTGTGTGTATATACATATATACATGCATACAAATAAAATTATATACATATGTATTAGTCCATGGCAAAATGACATAGTTATTTTACCAATTGCACGTGTATGTTAAAGTAGGACATATCAGAGATATCAGTTTTTCATATTAATTGACTTGTCAAAGTGTTTTAACTAAGGACAGATGAATGGAACTGCATTGCAATGTCATTCATCACCTTGAACAATTTTCTTAAGAATTTCACATTGAATCTAAATCTCAAACACATTTTTCAAGGTCATTATCCTTTAAATGTTAAATGTTGAATTTTTTTTTTTTTTTTTTGCAGTACGCGGGCCTCTCACTGTTGTGGCCTCTCCTGTTGCGGAGCACAAGCTCCGGACGCACAGGCTCAGCAGCCATGGCTCACGGGCCCAGCTGCTCCGCAGCATGTGGGATCTTCCCAGACCGGGGCACGAACCCGTGTCCCCTGCATCGGCAGGCAGACTCTCAACCACTGTGCCACCAGGGAAGCCCCAATGTTGAATATTTTGCATTAAAATCTAGATCTAATTCATTCAAGTTGTTTTAGAGGTAGCAACGTATTTCTGTAACTATTTTCAGGGAAACTTAAGAGATTTATAGAGAAGCTTCTGAGAATCTTTTTTCCCCTCTCTTAAAGACCAGGAAGTTTGGTTTATTCTTGAGGCATCTTATTAGCTGAAAAAAAAACTGATTTTATTCCAATTCTGTACCAGTAACTCTCTTCCAAACTTTGAGACCTGACCAACTCCCTGTAGGATAATGTGCTTCTGAACTTTGCCAAGAGCTTGAGTAGTGATGGAGGCCTTTCCACTTCAAAGGTACGTCACAGCCATTTGCTTATGCTATGTGCAGTGAAATAACTGTCTAGTTCTGATAAGAGTTAATAGTAAAGGTGAGTTATTTGGAAACTCTTTTCTAGCTTAAAATGTCATCTAGCATTTTTTGGATGAGAAATGTAATTTGTTAATTAAAAATAAAATAAAATTCACGTATGTTAAAGTATTATAAAAGATTGGTTTCCTCCTTAGCAGAATGTAGGCTCTGGCAGAAATATGGTTTCAGGTGTGGGTGTAGGAGGGGAACCAAACTTGGATGAAACAGGATTTTATCTTCCTGGGGTGGGCTGCCAGTTAAATTTCTACAAATAGCAATGTCATAAAGCATGATTTTAGAGAAAGACCATGTGCTTTCTAGAGTAGCAATTGGGAGAAAAACAACAAAATTATAAGGAGGCTAAATGTAAAAAGCGAGCTTTCTCCTCATCCACCTGGAGTCTTGCAAAATAAAATTGCATTTAAAAAATATGCTTTATACAATACCTTTTCAAAATCAGAGTATAACCACATGAATCTTAAAAGTTCCAAGAGCGCCTGCTTGGTGAACCCTGCTCTCACAGCACTAGGATATAAAGGTTAATTAAAGAAACAAGTTCTCCATTTCCCAAATGTGGCTAAGGAAGACACATTAGCAAAGCCATATACAAAGCTGAACAGCAATTAGAGAGAATCAAAAAACAGACACACAAAATGGAACCTTTGGCAAACCTAAAGATAGACTCTACCTCAGCATCTGTCGTTATGTTACAAACATCGAAAAAACCTTACGTTTCTGATTTTTGCTTCTTGTTCCACCAACCTACCCTGCCACACATACACATTCTTTGCCTCCACATTCCCCTGTAGCAGGGTTTTGTAGGAAATTGAAATGAAAAGAGTTACTGTGAAAGGATATCATCTGAGGTGAGAGAAGGGAAATGACCCTGTTGGAACAATGAAGGACAGTATGAGAAATAAAGAAAATCAAGGTTTAGTGGAAAACAGAAGTAGTTTGTCCATTAAGAGGTTGAGATACAAGAGGTGGGAGGCACTTGACTTTATATCCATAAAATTCCTGGCATCGTTACCTTGCTTTTCTTTGACAAACAGTCAATGGTCCTCTGGGTGCTTCATGTGAGTCAGTCATACTTCAAACTGTAATTCAGTGAACTTCCTATTTATTTATTGTCTGTCTTCCATACACTATACCACCCAGGCTAAGTTTTTCTTTTTTTCTCTTTCATTTGTCAGTATTTTTTTAACTCTCCTGAGTCATTTTTAACATACAGTTAGGAATTTTTCCAGCCACTTGAAAATTCTATACTCTTTTCCTGCCATTTAAAATACAGTATTACAGTAAATCACTGCTACTAGGAAGAACATCCTGACTTGATCAGTGCAACCATGGTGTAAAGTGTGATAGACAGAATTCAAACACTAAGAGGACAGTCTCTAGTTTTCATACACCATCCTTTAGTTAAAGATAAGTAGTAGATTAACTGTATTTAAGACATCAGAAATATATTTGTATATATTGGGTATTACTAATTTTTTAACTATGACAATTTCACACAGAAACCCTTTTGTTGGAAACTGAATTTCCCATGTAATAATTAGCTGTGGAATATTACCCCAAACAGGTGTCTGTAGCCTGTCAAAGTCAGAACAGGTGATTTAGAATTAGCGTATTAAAAGAACTGTGAATTAGCGAAGCAAAAACGTGTTAATTTCTTGTTCCATCTGTTAATATGAATTCACTGCCAAATATTTTACTTTGTAGAACTGTGCTGGGATTGGCAAGAACATACACTATAAAAAAAGTTTAAAGGCCTGAATGTTTAAAAATCATGACATACGTTACTGCAAAAATAACTTCTACATTTTGAGCATGCTTTTTTTCTTTTTTATCTTTGAAAAAAATAACTGCAGAGATTGCCATATAATATAGAAAGTTAACTAAAGAAAACATACGATCAAATGTTAGACCTTTAAAACAAAAATTGGAAGAAAATGTTATTCAAGAATGTTTGATTATAAATGAAGACTAATTCTTCAGTGCTACTTCTCAGATGTATCTGAGAACTACTTTGAATTGCTGAAAGATATAGAGAAAATATCTGCTGCTACCACACAGCTCATATCCTATAATATCCTCTTACACAGAGATGCCATTATAGAAAGAGAGATCATTTTTTCTCCCTAAATACTGTAATCCTTTAAAAGATTATGGTGCAATTTAGGTCACTAAACCACAATCTCTGTATAATACCTAAATCTATTCTTCGTTAGCTTAGTTTCACTCCTTCCCCCAAATTTTCCTTGCATGGATAAAATCAAAATACATTATACCTTTAACTCCATATGCATGTGTGTATTTGTGTGTGCTGGTGGTAGCAGTAGAGGGTAGGGAGCAGGAAAAGAGGAAAGGCCCATAATAAAATAGAAAACAATTTGTATGGGTATCCCCGTTCCAAAATACGAGGAACTTGTTCTTTAACTGGACATATTTTTATTCTGAAAACCTTGAGAGAGCTTAGAGCTACTGAACTATTGAACCTGTTTACCATCTTTGGATCTCTTTTCTTTGCCAGCAGATCCTTGGGAAAAGAAAGGAACCTGAAGTGAATTGAAATTTCTGAGCTTAGACATATGCTAAGAGTACAGTTAACTTGAGTTACTTTTTCCATGCTGCTGAATTGGGTCCTGAATGAGGCAGTTTTGTGACTTAAACATTTCACTAATTTTCCTTCCTTGCACATTTAAAAAACAAACCACACTCTCCCATATTGCTGTTTGGGTTTTAACCGAGTGAAGGCATGCACACCCAATTACTATAAGCACTTTAAGTAAAGCTTAAAGATATGCAGCATGTTCTTAACTGCAAATGATATGATAGGTAGTGTCTTTCCTCTCTAGTTTTATGTCACATCCAAGAGATTAATCCTCTCATGAATCATCCATAATGACTAGAATAATTTGGGGAACTGAATGAAATTTTTCAAATTATTTATATCATGAGCTCACAAGAACATGAATGGTGGGTTATGCAAACACAAACCACGCTTACAAAAGATAAATATGAAGAAGGGAGGGTGAGGGTTAAGTTTATATTTCTGAAATTGGACTTTGATTTGACACACTGGCATTATTACTTCACTGTTTCAGCTGATGAAACACATAAGGGAAATGTATTGTTTCCAACATTTAAATGTAAAAATAATGACCTTTTGTATAGCTTAGAACAAAAGAACCAAATTCTTTAAGGATGTGAGATGCCCATATTATATGAGATTCATAATAATATTTTAAGAAAAAATTACACTCCTTTAAACTATCTGGTGATTTCTTTCCTACTTGAAGCACACAGACTTAGCATAAGTTTTATAATTCTTTCTAAACATGATCTCAGACAAAAGACAATACTCTATTTCCCATCCTATTTAAGAAATATGGTGGTGTTGTAGAGGAATTGATGAAATATTTCCAAAATTCTATACTATCAAGTTAAAAATTCATACAAAACTATACAATACATAAAACATTTTATGGAGTTTTAAATTATACAGTACATTAAAGTTTTAGTTGACTTATCTGAAAAGACATTTTTGGTATGTAAATAAAAATGCAAGAAGAACCTGTCAGAAAGTAAATAAAATATGTAAATTAAATAAAAGGTAAGGCAGCTACACTTTTTATATAAATAACTGTGTCAACAAAGCTTTATGCATATTACAATATATTCAGATGCAGAGCTTTTGCAAAAATAAATTCATTGCTCCTCTCCAAAGAATGGATTAAAACAATTTATTTTATAAAATTTGGATAGATAGGATAAGAAATGTAATAGCCATCCATGGAAAATAAATATAAAAATTATTCAAGCTCCATCTACTTTATGTTAGTAATGAGATGCACTTCATTCAAATTCCTTTCAATTGAAACAGTGCTGAGGAAGCAAAAACATGATTCTGTAGGAAATGATTTCTAATCTTCATGATAACATACCGATATAATACAATTATTTACAATTGACTAAGAGTTAATTTCAATAGTATAACATCTTTCTTGCAAAAATGTCAGCTTTTATTGATGAAACAAACTAAGAATAAAACATTTTTACTTGTAGTATTACAGTGCTGTTTTTCATTCTGTTAACCAAAACAACACAGTAATACTGTAAACAAAAAAATAACATCAGACTGCTTGTGTTTGCATGATTTCATCAAGAACCATAAGCAATGGAATGAACTACATTAGCTTTAATTTTGGAAAACACTTGATTCTTTTAGACTCCAGTCATACTATATTCAAAATAAGAAGAGATCATTGGGCTAATTGTGTTAATTATTTATTATGTCATTGGAGTACATAAAATTAATAATTGAAAATGATCGATCTCATATATTCAAGGTACATTAAAAGTAAATATCTGACAGACAACACTATCTATCTGCACACACACGCACACACACACACACATGCATACACCTGTTCATATATGCCAATTTTTCTCAAATGAGGTCTAAATGTCTCCAGACAGTTTAGTTGCCATGACTTGAGGAACAGGGCTACTTATACCTAGTGCGCAGAAGCCAGGGATGCTGCTAAATATCCTACAGTGAACAGGACAACCTCCCACAACAAAGAAGTATCCAGTCCAAAATATTATTGCACCTAGTTTGAGAAACGTTGAGATATACCTGTAGATTTTGTTGCTAACATCTGCCCTCTTTTAATTGAGAAATACCAAGTACTTACATCAATTAACCCTTGTTAGCCACCAGACTGGTAAAATCAGATCATTGCTGTAATAGAGGAACAGGATTCATTCTTAACTTTAATTTGTCATACTCTGTGTCAGGCCTTGTTGTGGGCATAGTTCTAGAACAAGCTGGCACTTGTCTAGTCCAATTCCTTCACTTAAGGTTTGGTGAATAATTGTCCTAGTAAGTAAATTGACTTGCCTATACTTACCTTGGCCTGGTTGGGTTTGAATTGAGTTTTCTTAACTCTGAGATTCCAGAACAATCTTTTGTACACTGAAACCTGTGCTCTCAGCAGTTAACAACTGGGAATGGTAATTGTACAATGCTGATTTGCATTATGCAGGTGTTTTCCCATATATTGGCTAAAATTCCAACTTGCTTTGACTGCTTTGAATAGGCTATTTGCTATTACATTTTAAGATATATAGATAGAACATGAAGGAATAAGGTTGATTCCACAGGGATACTTTTATTAGATCTCATTAGCTAAGCAAATCTTCCTTGAGTCATATTTAATATTATATTTTAATTTTCTACTAAGGACCTTTAATTGAAACTACAAAAATAAAAATTCTTTTGGCAATGCTGTAACATATTTAAAGAATAGTATGAGAAAATATTTTCAGAATTAAAGACCAGCAAAAGTTTTTACTTCTTAAAAAGTATCATTTTCTTCTTTTTTGCCCTGGCCACCAGGAAGGTCAGAGCCAGAAATGAATTTCACTAGCAGCAAAAATACTAGTTTGTATGTTCTCTGTTTCTTTATCTTTTCCATTACCCTGATTTAGTTTCTTTTTTTTTTTAAGATGTTAGGAAGTATGAATAAATTATTTAATTAAGTAGATACACTCTCTGTTTTCCTAGAAAATTTACTTAACGCTTTTTTTTTTTTTTTTTTTGCGGTACGTGGGCCTCTCACTGTTGTGGCCTCTCCCGTTGCGGAGCACAGGCTCCAGACGCACAGGATCAGCGGCCATGGCTCACGGGCCCAGCCGCTCCACGGCATGTGGCATCTTCCCGGACCAGGGCACGAACCCGTGTCCCCTGCATCAGCAGGCGGACTCTCAACCACTGCGCCACCAGGGAAGCTGGAAGTTTACTTAAATAGTGTCAAAGAATAATAATATTATAAATGGTTTTAAAACTGAATAATTAACATGCACTTTCTCCTCCTATGATTTACTCAATGATTTTGAATCTATTGCATTCCCTAGAATTTCATGAAAGGTTTCCAGGAATGCCATTTCTAGCATATTGTTAAGTAAAACAACCTCGCCTGTCAACGGCAGTATAAAGACTTGTAATTGTAATACTTAACCGTAGCTCTTCTATTGCTGGGCACTCTGTTGTGTACTTTTTTGTGTTCTTTTTTCTACCATTAACTCAATCCTGCAAACTGGATACAATTATTCTTGTTTTACACGTGAAGAACTGGAAGCTTGGAGCGGTTCAGTAACTTGCCTAATACTATCCAGTGAGCTAGTGGCAGAACTAGAATCCCACTGTAGATCTGATTGCAAAGTCCTTGCTTATTTTCACTTGTATGTCAGTCCACTTAATGCATTAAAAAAATGGAAAAATTTTAATAGAGTATGAAATAAATTTCTAAGGTAGAAGTTTAGGTATGATTTAATTCAATTTCTGGTATGACTTTTTATTGAATCTACTTAGTGATAATTTACTTCATCCCCATTCTGTTTCTTACTCAAGTCTCCCTTATCCCACAGCTATACCACAGACCTAACAGTATAGTGTATCGTATCATCTGAAGATTTTAAAATAGTATAAAAAAGTCTTATTCATGGTCCAAAGTTTACATATTGTCTTTTTTTAAGGGGAAGATTTTTTCATTTATTCTTTTATTTTTTAATTTTTATTGAAATAGTTGATTTACAATGTTGTTTTAGTTTCAGGTATACAGTAAAGTGATTCAGTTATACATACATATATATATATATATATATGTTATTTTTTTACATTGTCTTTCATAATAGGTTTTTACAAGATATTGAGTATAGTTCCCAGTGCTATACAGTAGGTCCTTGGTTGGTTATCTATTTTATATATAGTAGTGTGTATATTTTAATTGATTGTCATTTCTTAAAGGTTACTTAAGTGTACTTCTTTGAGGAAAGGTGTTGACTTACACTGTTTTCATCAAGAACATTATAAAACTGTGTAGCTACTTTCATGCTTGTGAAAGACTAAAACTGATTAAGGCATTTCAACAAATAAAAGAAACCATAAATAAATGTAGTGATGCTTCATTTAATCTGAACTAATTATACTATAAGAATTACTATATCATGAAAAACAAGAAAATATTTATAATTATGTGATGTAAATCTGACTGTTCACTAGCTGCCTAATCAGGACCCCACCATGCTCGCTCTCTCTGCCCCAAGTCATTGGAAGGTAAACTGGATAGACTCAAAACACATTTGTAGTAAGTATTGAAAATTTGTCTTTGGATGAGAGGCAAAGTTTTTCTTTCTCTCCTTTCAGACTGACAATATCCTTCAGATGCTTCCAGAATCCTTTTCCTCTTCATGCAGTTTGTAACATCAAACAGGAGATTCTGATCAGAATGTGTTGACGACTATACTTCAATTGCATCTTGATCATATTATATTGCTACCTTCCTTGAGCCTTAGCATTTAAATCTCATCCACAGTCACAAAATGAAAGGGCTTTTATTTATTTAAAATAGTTTAGAGGTAGGATAGGCAAAACTCGAATATGGTTCCCAAGATTCCAGCCCCCTGGTATGAACGCCCAGTATAATCCACTCTTAAATGTGGGCAGGACCTATGAATGTGATGGGATACCACTCCTGTGGTTAGGTTTTGTTAGATGGCAAAGGTGAAAGGATTTTGCAGATGTATTTAAGGCCACAAATCCATTGAATTTGAGTTAATCAAAGGCTGATTATACTGGGTGGGTTTGACCTAATCAAATCTACCCTTTATAAGATGATCAGCCCTTCCCCTGAAAAAAAAAGACTGGAAGCAGTAAAGATATTCTCCTACTGATCTTGAAGAAGCAAACAGCAATGTTATGCGTTACCTAGGAACTTAGTCTACAACCACAAGGAACTGAATTCTGCCAGTGTAGCCTCAGGTGACATTGCAGCCTCAATGGACACCGCAAAAAGATATCTCAATAGTAGCCTTATGAATACCTGAGGACCCAGCTAGGCTGTGCCGAGGATCCTGACCTATGGAAACTCTGATAATAAGTGTGTGTTCTTTAAGCTGCCAAGTTTGTGGTACTTTGCTAAATAGCAAGAGACAACTAAAGGAGGGATCAGCAGGTTGGTGAGATATTAGCAAAACAGGTGGAGAGAGTGGGAAGAAAAAGACTATTCAGGGCTTACTCCCACTCAGGAAGATAAAAGCTCCTCCTAAGATGTGGGTGAATTACAAGGAGGCCTGGAATCAGGACCTAGAGTTTGTTTTACCCAAGCACACTTCTCCTTGTCTCCAGATCAGTCACACTTGCCCTAAAAGCCCTCTCCTAAATAATACTAATGAGGACTAATATGTTTTAGTATTTCCTAGGTGCTAGACACTGTCCAAGACAATTCACATGCATTATCTATTTTGATCCCCATAACCACCCTGAGATAAGTAATTATGTATTATTATCAGCCCTATTTATCAGATGATATACTTGATGATACATATAGGTTAAATAATGTGCCAATCATCAAATGGCTAGTAAATGGCAGGGCCAAGAATTAAACACAGATCTAACCAATAACCCCATGATCTGAATACTTCCGTAGTTTTCTCTCCTCCATACAGGGACTTGCCCCTCTCTATCTCTACCAATCTGAGAACTGCAGTAAGCACCATTCTCTTCAATCTTTGCCCATAAATCTTAGAAAGATTTTCTATGTCTTTCTCACATTTTTGGTAAGTATATCAAGGCATTTTCTTACCTTAATGTAGCATTTTAATTTGAATAAAAGTGGCACATCCTTATATAAGAAATTCACAGTATGCCCAATAATGTTACTGAGATTGTTCCAATTGTTCTTAATGTAGAGATGGGGAACAGGTGTTTGCAAAAAATATTTTTTCAAGTTGAAAAAAAAAACTTGGTTAAAAATTTAATCTAAGACTATTCCACAAACTGTTTTTATAATGAAATAAATTAATTATAAGATACACAATACACTTATTTAGAAAATATCTTAAAGAATATAGTATCAACTAGAATTTATTTGATTGACATAGTTTTGGCACTGAATGATATTTATATATTTTAAATTACCCTTAATTTGTTTACAACAGTTGCTCAAATTCCATTTGTATAGAAGGGCCAGTTTTTCCTAAAGCACTGATATTCTACTACCAGTTTCACATTAAAGATCTGTTTTTGCCTAAATGTTCATTGACAATTGAAACACCATTAAAAAAAATATATTGGTTGTGTCTCAAGTTTGATATGTCTAAACTATTTGGATTTTACAATTTCATCACCATTATACTCAATTTTGATTTTGGAAATACCATTTTAAAAGATGTAGAAGGATCAAGATTTGACCATCTTTGACCTACAAAAATAGCAACTTCATACAGCTTAAAGCAAGACTTAAATAATAATTCTGAAGTATCCATAAAACTCAGTGAGCACTGCTGTAAGACTGACCATATTTTTAGTTCAATCTGCTTTAAAAGGTTAAATGGATAAGCCAGAAATAAGAAAGTGACTTTACCATCCTGTGAATGTACATATTTACCTTGTGATGTTATACTTATTTAGAAAGGAGCAGTTTTATTATGTTTATCCTCAAGGATATAAACCATTTTGTTTAGCCTCACAAATTACAAAATAAGGGTTAGATTACAAAACCACAGGAGTTTATTTGTGATCAAGCTTATGATTTATTCAGTTGAGAATTTTCTCTTTGATAAAATGGTCATTTATGTGAAAGGGCAGAACTATTCCTCCTGAGTTAAAATGATAGGAATACATATGCTTTTATAACATGCTAATTCAGCTATCACCTGGGAAAGAGTTGGTATTTCACTACCTGGGAAATTTTAGAGTCATCTGTGTACTGGAGAATGCCTGATCTCCTTCTTCTCCAAAGGAACTTTTGTCATAAAACAGAATTTCTTCCCATCTTCCGTATTATCTGTGCCACTAAGTTAAATAAGTATTTTCACCAGAAATGCAGATTTTCAGCCCAGAATTTCACACCACATTGGACTGAAATTTTCAAAAAGAATATAAAGTGTCAGAATTATTTTTAGTCAGAGCAAGAAGTATTATTTATACCTTGCTATGGTTTTTTAAATGTGAAAGTTTAACAAGATTTTAACTTGCGGGGATAAAAGTAAAATCTGATTGTCAGTTGCATTAAAGGTCCTCTTTAGCAATGTCTTGTGAGAGCAAAGGTGGTGGTACTGATTGCAGTGGTGGTGATATTTTAAATGTAGAATCACTAAAAAGGAATGAGGATGAGACTAATGGATGTGGAACACAAACGATGCACAGTATAAGCACTTGGCATTCATTATCTCTGGTGACAATTTCAACATGCCTATGTAGGAGAGGTTATTAGGTCTGTTTAGCAGGTGAAGAAACTAAGATAAGTGAGATTAAAATTCACTCAAGGTCATGCTTATAGTAAGTAACTGAGTCTAAAAGTAAACATGGCTGGATTTTAGAAACTCAACCTCCTAGTTTTTCATATATAATCACCTTGGTCACTACTTGATTGGATAAACCAAGTGGGACCATATTCATGATTTAAAACCTTTAAAGAACACTCTATCTATCTATCTATCTATGTGTGTATGAAATAGCAACTTCATACTTATCATACTTCATACTTCATATTTATCAACTTATCTATTTATCTATCTCCATTTGTATACATATCCATACATGTGTATACATAAACAACTCACACATTTATTGTAATATTGTAACTATTTTCAACCCACAAGTGTGCTGAATTAGCATTAAGCAATTTCATTATCAAACAATTTTGCATTTAAAAATATCCCATGTCAAACTCTAAGAATGAAGATACTATAAGGAGATAACAGCGTTGATATGTATATCTTATTCATTATAAAGTCATCATAGTTACCTGTGGAGATAGTGTTCATAACGTATTGACTGTTGCTTTTTTTTTTTTAATTAGTGCTCTTTTGTCATCTTTAGGAAAATGATAAATTGACAAAGCTGATAAATGGACTTTGTTATTTTATCTTCAGAACCTATTATTTTGGAAACATTTAACAGCTCTCCTTTGAGGATCTAAGATCTAATAAACAAACAAACAAACAAATAAATTTACCTCATCAAATTCACCCATTTAGAATTTAGCCAAAAATAAGTAATTGGGAAAAACAAAAATGACAGTAAAAAAACAAAGGCGTTGTCTTAGAGTTCATGTTGAGGCTTGACTCATTAGCACAAGTGTTAGAAGACTTTCAGTACATATTTTAAAGTGTTTATCAACATAGTAACTCTATCAATACAATGATGCAGTTGCTATACTTGTTGGTTTCGTAATTCCCTGTTAGATATAGATCCTGTAATAATTTAATATACAATGCAGTTGAGAAAGCTGTGTTCTCCTTTTCCAACTTGTACACAACTGTACTCCATCTCCCAGCCTCCTCTGCAGTTGTTATGACCATGTATTGGTGCTAGTCATTGGACTATAAGAGGATAAGATGTGTCCAGTTTCTGGGACAAGGCTTTTAAGCAGCTGCTGTGCCCTAACTATACTCTCTCCTTCTGGACAACAATAATGAGGCTCATGAGCAAGCAGAGCCACAAGATGCAAGGGGCTAGGGTCCCTGAATCACTGCCTATCCAACGGGAGATGGGGGAGAGCTGCCTGTTCAAGAACCCCCAACTCAGAATGTTTGTAATTATGTTCTAGTTCATCATCAGATTGTCTGTTTTGGTTGAGTCATTACACATGTTGGGTCTATTTGTTGTACCAGTTAGGGAGACACCAACTTATACATTGAGAATATTATACAGGTAACAAAGTGAATACTTAGACATAATTTGAACCCATATATAAAATGAAGTATATCCAATTTATTGAGTGTTACTATGTGTGAAAAACGTATGGTTACATAGGATAGAGTGTTACCTATTAATTTTGCCTCCGTATGGCCACATCTGATCCCATTCTACTTGATTTTCATCTTTCAATGTGCTTAATCTATTGACCAAACTGAATGATGGGCTTCCACGTGCCACACTGGCACAAGTAGGTCTGGCTTATTCTAACTTAAGTACTGAGCTAATAACACTCCTGTAGAAAGTTCCCAGATTTTCTGCCCCAAAGTGCTCAACATCTGTTCCCTTAAGAATAAGCTTTCTGATTTGTCTACACAGAATTCAATCATTTTCCCTTTATAATCTAAGATATTTAACTTATCAAATGCTATTAAATAAAATTGTGTATGATAGGAAGTACTTTGCTGCTGCCTTTGCAAGGGTTTCTATAGGCTTTTATTGTATAGGATGGAGAAAAAAGAAGACTTTCTAGATTGATTTCTCCCTGGGAACATATAGCTACCCCTGCAAGTTTTTCAGAGCGGTGAGATTTTACTCTCTCTGTGCCTCTCTATGTAGACTTGCATAAAGCATTTTGCATATTGATTTTAGTTACTGCATATGTATTTGTTCAAATATTTCTTATAATGAGTAAGTTGAGGAAATAAATATAATTATTCCTAAATTATTAATTTTTAGATCTTGAACTAGAACTTATGAAAACTCAGAACTTCTTTTTTATTATAAGACTCATCATTAGCTGCTTTCTTTCTTTTTCTTATGTTAAAAAACAATGGAAGGAGGACCCAGTACTAGAAATGTGAATTAACATGTGAAAGTTAAAAGAGTAAGAACTTTAGAATCTTGAAGCATATCCCCAAATGGTTCTTGCCACACACTGTATATGTGACTCTGAACAAGTCTCTTAACATCTCTGGGATTCAATTACCACATCTGTAAAATGTGGACAAAATTCTCATGGGGAGGTTGTGCATGTTAAATAAGATAATGAATGTAGAACAACTAGCACAGTATCTGGGGTACTATTTACTTGTTGATTATTTTGATAATTTAATTTACTATATAATTATTTTGAGACTTACTTTGGAAGTATTGAGATCCACATATACCATTGCCACATATGTGATGATATTAAGGTTATGCATATGGATTTTAGTAACATATTTCCTGATTAAATCTTTACCTAAAAGTAGTATGAGAATAACTTAATAACACTTGGTATGGATTTGCTGAAATGAGATTCAAATCAGTTTAATGAGTTTAAGTTTGAAAAGTACCAATATGTCTTGGAAAATAATTATTAGAAATTTTCTTCATGGCACTAATTTTCCATTCACATGAATGAGGCTTAGTGAAGCTGTCATAATCATCTTGTAATGATACAAGTGGAAATTCTCAGAGATGATGTTATAATGATAAGGTAAAACAAAGTTCTGTCAATACCATGGTGTGCTAAGGGGATAATAACGAGTTTCAGTATTTTAAGATGCTAACTAGAGATTACATCCATTTGAGGTGGAATCCTAATATTACCTTTTTACTAATCCTTCCACATGGAAATTCATAGCTGAGACTGAAGTACCAATATCTGTATAATAATATACATGTGGATGGTACGATCTACAGCCAGAAGTGATAGAGAACAAATCAACTCCAGCTATCTTTTTTGTTTGTTTGTTTGTTTTTTGTTTTTTTGGCGGTACGCGGGCCTCTCAGTGTTGTGGCCTCTCCCGTTGTGGAGCACAGGCTCCGGACGCGCAGGCTCAGCGGCCATGGCTCACAGGCCCAGCCGCTTCGCGGCATGTGGGATCTTCCCGGACCGGGGCACGAACCCGTGTCCCCTGCATCGGCAGGCGGACTCTCAACCACTGCACCACCAGGGAAGCCCTAGTTATCTATTTTTAAGCAATTAATAACCAGATATCTGCCAGTGAATATGGGAGACTCCCCTCCAATTGGAGATAATTATACCTGTGAACACAGTGCAATAATTTAAGAATAAAAATGGTAATCTACAAAGCTATATAAGAATGTACAGGAGTGGTAGAGTAAAAGGTAGAAATAAGATGCATTCTATGTGAGACAATGCAAAGAGAAATCTATCTAAAATGCAGGGCTCCTGTAGGGAAGAATAAAAAGTCCTGTGTCATTAGTTGCCCAACTTTGGATAGTTACTTAATTTCTCTATGCCTTAATTTTCTCATTTGTAAAGGGGAGATAACAATTGTGCATAGTACCTTTGTCACTAAAATTAGATGAGATACTGCATTGCAAAACATATGGTCTAGAAATTGGCACCTAATTAGTCCTCAATTATAGTCCTATGTGTTGTGGACTTTTTTTGTATTTATTATTATTACTTAAATGCATATATATGAAATGTTGAGGCTCTATGCTGAATATTTGTCCTAGCCTGGGATGTAAACCTCTATTTCAACAATCATAGTTTTTCTTTCTTGCCATGGTTTAGGAGACATGCAAAAGGTTACAAGGAGGATTTTCTTTTTCTTTCTCCTCCAGTGCTTGTGAGTAAGACTGATGATAAGCTTTTCTCACCATGCTTCTTGCACTCATCATACTGAGCCTGATATATAAAAGTAAGTACTGGTAAGATAGTTTTACTAGTACATATTTAAATTCTAAGGGTTAGACTGGGTCTTCACTGAAGCCTAACTCTATCCAGAGACTCCTAGGAAACTACCTGACCATATTGCTTCTACTTAGGAAGATACTCTCAGGATGGAAGTACACAGAAGCAGTTTAGATTCTATTGTGCTGTTGCATTGAAAAGCTATCTCTAAATCATCTTTCACCTTCTACGTCACCCAGCAATATGCTTAAGAAAGCTGTTTTCTTTCTTGTAACTACAGGTGTCAGATGCATCAAAAAAACAGAAGTGCCCTTTCAGCTCTTCTCCGTGCCATCCCTTGTCAGTTTCATGTTGCCTACAGCAACAACATAATACTGAAAACAGCAATGATGGCACTGGAAGTGCTCTGTGATTGACAAAGAAGAACAGTCATAGTCAGAGGTGGCTCCTCAGAGAATTCAGAACTCGCTTAGTGTCCTCCAGGGGCTCATCCCTTGATTTGAAGGAGGAATGAAGTGTTCGCTGCATGAGAAAGCAGAGTTGAGAAGTGACATAGGTACATAAGAATGGTCAGTTACTCTAAAAGTACTTAGAAGCAGGACAGGCTGAATACCCCAAGGTCTTGGTTAGGTTCTCTGTAAGAAGCTCTGGGGACCCAGAAATGTAATGGCAGTGAAGCACATTCCTTAACTCTCACACTTGTTGAAATGAGTAGAAGGTGGCATTTGTTTGGAAATCCCTCCCCAGTCTTTGTTCCCAGAACCCAGTATTCATTTTCCTGTGCCTACATACGTAGCTCCTTAGATAAACACTACTACTGCAACAAATCATCGAGTGCCAGGTCTTACCAGATGGTTACATTGAATTAAAAATATATGCAAAAATAAGTTCTAAAGTAAAAGTGGTTAAAGATATAACTCTCACTAATTCCCAAAATTGCCTTCTATTACAGCCATGCTGCTACAAATACTGCCTTTATCCACCCAAATCTTTGTTCCCATCATCCTTCTCCTTTGAAGTCTTCTGTACTTTTCTATTCATGAAATTCTGCCCATTTATTAAGGACCAGTTAAAATCTTCATCCTTCATAAACTCTTTCTTGAAAATTCCCACCCTTCCTGGAAATCCTATTGCCTGCCTTTTATTTGTCCTTTAATATTGACTGTCCTTTTCTATTATTTTAGAATCCCTTTCCTCCTCAACAGAATCCAAATTCCTTGAGGTTAGAGGTCATTTTAAAATTCAGTCCTTTGCTGAACCCACATGACATGCACAAGGTAGAAAACATCCTGTGGAGAAAAGGACAGAAGTCTGCAGGCTGGGAGTGAATTGTACAAAATTATAAGGTGTAACCTAAGCAAAGTCTAATTAGAGGAAGTTTCTTTCAGGAAGAAACTGTTCTTCCCCATTTTCCCCTTTCTTTTCAAATGGTATTTTTCTATCTTTCATGGGAGATAAGATAGTCTAATAGAATTAGATTGTCTAGATTTGAATTTAGATTCTAATTGATGTTTACCATATAGCTTTGGGGAATTTACTCCCTTCCCTGTGCCTCAGTCTCCCAACTGTAAACTGGGCCAAGTAAGAATAATTGCCTTTAGCGTCATCTGGAGTATTAATTAAACTAACATATGTAAAGTGCTTAGAACAATGCCCAAAACATAGTGAATGCTAATAAATGTGGGCTATTATTTTGTTATGATTAAATTCCTTCTCATTAGCTTAGTATTCGATTAAATTTCCCTCTGGTTTCTAAGTAGAGGCCACTTGTTTGAATGTAGAGTCCCACTGGCTGGAAACCAGCGATGTAGTACCTAGAGCCTTAGGCTGGATGTTAGGGGAGTTGACTCTTCAGTCACTGGTCAGTGCACCAGCCCAGGGTTCTTTGGGGGTAATCACTGATATTTCTGGATTGCCTTCAGCAGATGATGATAACCATACCAAATATGTGTGGTTTCCCTTCCATAGTACACATTTATCGCTCAAAAGTGCTGTCCCTTAGATTCTATACTTCCCAGCCCTCTCCCCTTGCTTTTAAATGGTGAATCACATTCTTGCCAATAAAACATAAGCAGAAGTGATGTGTGTCGCTTCCAGTCCAATTGTGCCCCTCCTCTTCTTCATGCTTCTTTCACTGGCTTGATGCAGATGTACCCAGAGACCTTAGAAGCCACATGTTAAAGATGCTGGGTCCATCCTCTGGGAAGACTCTGGGGGTCCCTGATTGACTGCCCACAGGAAAGCTGCCTGCAATCAGCAATGCCCATGCTGGACTTTGTAAGAGTGAAAAGTAACATTCTATTCTATTTGATCAATTATCTAGGGTGGAGTTTGTTTGTTACAGCAGGTAGCAGTTATCCTAACTATCATGTTGTCCATCAGTAAATTGGAAAGAAGCCCATCCATCTACCAAAAGTTAATTATTAACCCATAAAATATCAAAGTCTCAGAAGCACCAAGTAAATACATCTGGTAATATTATCCTGCTAACTTAGTGCTTTTATTCTGAGAAATTTGTGTTAAAATTGCAAAATACTGAATAGTTCACAAGTGCTTCTCAACTCATCCATACATTTAAATGTTCTGGGTTCCAAAATATGCAATAGTTACAGCAAAGACTGTCTTAGGATCTTTAAAGGTGCTTATTAAGATTCAGGTATAAGGGAAGAGAAGGCTTAGATGGAGACAATCATTTATCATCAAGACAAACACCAAAGGAGTTTTAAGTAAATAGTTGAACAAGACCAGTTTACCATTGAGTTAAGTTCCCAGAGCTTTAATGAATGTTCATCAAATGAACTTAAATGGTTTTATATAGTAACCCCCAAAATATCATTGATTTTGCTGTTGTCTCTACTTTTAAGTGTAGAATTAAAAAACTGAATAAGCAAAAAAGGGAAGGTTTTTCTTTGGGCTCTTCTTGGGGCGGTGGTTAAGCATTTGTTGCCAAACAATAGCTAAATTCAGATTTGAATATGAACAGCCCATCGTCACATTATTCTTTTACCACTTAATATTTGCAACACATATATACTTTTAGTTACCTCCCAGACACCCAGCCTTAAGACCCATCTCTGAGATACTTTGTCTCTTTCATCAGGTGCTTGTGGAACTATGCATCGTCAACAAAGCCTGACATCTCTGATGGACTGAGGTGGTTTTAAACTCCAAAATTAGTGTTAATCTAACCTCTCCAAAATGAACACAAATTATACTCTTGTTGGTGACAGCAGATTTGTTTGTGAGTAGACTTCATTAAGCACCCCCTGCCCTAGCATCTATGGGTCTCAAAACAAGAATACAAATGGAGACATACATGCTGTATGTGAAAATATTTAACAGTTGTAAATGCAGTTAACAAACTTCACAAAATCATTTTCCAAACCATTTCATTGGTTGTGAGGACTAAATATGTTGATACATGTCAAGGAACCATACCTGGCACATAGTGAGGCACATAGTGAGGACCCAGTAAATGTTAGCTGCTATTCTTGTTGTTGCTATTGTTGATGATGATGACTTCCTCTCCTTGAGAGAATTTCATAACAACTAAATGACTCAGGGATTGATTATTGCGCCACGAGGCTTCTCTGGACCCCGAGGATACCCTCTTGATTAATGAAACAATGTCTGAGAGGGTGGCATCTTTTCCACCAGAGCCAAAATGCATACTAAAGTGACTGTAACAAACAAAAGACTTTAGGCACTGGAGCTTCTGCAGGCTTTAATTTTGTAATAACTTTAAAAATGAGAATTCTAAGATAATTTATTGAAATTTTACACTTATATTTATGTATGATAAGCTAAGTGAAATTTAAGTGCTAAAGGAAGGTTTTGAATAAAAATGCTGATTAAAATCAGTAATTCTGGTATTGTTGGATTAATACTTGGCTTAGTAATGTTATCACTTAAAACTAATGGGGTCAATATCTATTTCTAGAAACAATCAACAATAGCTCCTAAATTATAGTTGTGTTTCCCAGCCCTGCTAAAATTAATGGTCTTGTAAAATTCCTACTATAAGAATTTATATTTCAAATACTGAAAACTCTGCTATGAATTATTTACATAAATAATTACTTTTAAAAATCAATAAGACTATTTTAAAGTTTTGGAACTAAAAACAAGATTTTTTAAAAAGTTGCTCTGTGAGTAATTTATGAACAAAAATTACCCATCTTTCTATCATCATAATTTTTAAAAGGACTGTCTTTTCTATTAAATTTTTAAATTCAATTTTACAGGCTGTTACTCTATAAATAGAACAATCCATTTTAAATGGACAAGGTGAAGTATATAAATAACATTATTAGTGTTGCGACTAACAAGTTTTGAACTCTGCATATTTACACATAAATAAAACCAAACCAAAGAGGATAACAATCTAAGAGTAAATGAATAGTAGGGGTGGCATAACAATTATTTCCATAGTTTAAGATGTAAATGGATCAAAATAATTGAGTAATATTGGCATCTTCCTGCATTATAAATTGAAAAAGTACATTAAAAAGTAACTAATTTAACTTTGAAGACAGCAAAAATACTTATATGGAAACTATTAGATTTATCTTAACTTTCTCCTTTTACAATATTCTAGGTTATGGGCTGGAAGCTAAAGTTGCCCCAAATGTCTGATGAAATTGGTAAAGCATTGCAAAGCCCAAGCAACTGAATTTCAAAATAAGAATAGGATGTGCTTATAGGATAGAAAAGCCAAATGTTATTTGTACTCATTGTTATTAATTTGGGGGCACTTGGTTACGACTGTCAAATAGCACCACTGAGAAATGGACATTTCTTTGAGAAGCAGCCACAGCTTTCTAAAAGTATTTTGAAACTTTCCAGTTTCTAAAGTATTTTTATTCTGAAATTTTAAAACATGCCGTGTCTATCTATCTAAATGAATTTCTAGTTGATTTTTCCCAGTATCCAAGTACAACTCTTAAGGATACTGGAGACCTTTACATAGAATATGCTTTTTAGTGATAGTCTCAGCTCCAACCTTGATGGAGAGAAGGGAGGTGGGCTTTGACCCAAGCAGGGCAATAATAAAACGGGTAGATATGGAGGGCAAAGGTTCAAACTGAGTCAACTGGAATTCAAATCAATTCATCCTAGTTAAAACTGTACATCTGCTGAGTGCTAACCTGAGTCAGGTCTTAACAAAAGAGGCAAGAAAAGAAGACCCCTCCCAGAGCACCCACTCTGGCTTGCTATTGGGATTTTCAGAAGAGAACCCACCAGATAATAATGCATTGTAGTTCTTCAGAACAGGCAAAAACACTGTTACATGGTGTGATGTTTAATTTTCTGTGTCAACTTGACCGGTAAAAGGTGCCCAGATTAAACATTATTTCTAAGTGTACCTGTGAGAGTGCTTCCAAATGAGGTGGACCCTAAAGTAGATTGTCCTCCCCAGTGTGAGTGGGCATCATCTCATCTGTTGAGGGCATGAGTAGAACAAAAGACAGAGGAAGGAGAATTGTTCCCTATTTTCCAGCCTTACTGATTCGGGTGGGACATCTCATCTTCTCTGGGACTGGGATTTATTGGCTCCCTGGTTCTCAGGTCTTTGGACTTGAACTAAAATACACCACAGGCTTTCCTGGGTCTCCAAGTTGTAGATGGCAGAACAAGGGATTTCTCAGTCTTCATAATTATGTGAAACTAATTCTTCATAATAAATCTCCATATATATGTGTATATATGTATCTGATATGTATACACATACACACACACACATATCACTGGTTCTCTGGAGAGCTCTGACACATGATATCTATATATAGAGATCAGGAAACATCAATTCAAACAATCCTTCAAAAACAATCATTTGAATTTGAACTACTATACAAGAATGCTTTGCCTTTCTGTCATAGCACTTAGCATTAAAAAAACAAAGTAAAACACATAGGGATGTGTGTGTGTGTGTGTGTGTGTGTGTGTGTGTGTGTGTGTGTATCTGCTGCTTTCCATATAGATTTAAACACTTTGAGGACAGGTAGAGTGTCTTATACAACTTCATATTCACTGTTGCCCCCAGTATCCCTTCCAAAATATTTAATCCAAATCTTAGAAAATGTATTCTTTAGTATATTTTTGCAAATAAATTGAATTCAGTTAACCAACTGATTGGATATATTTTTGATAGAAATTATCAAACCAAGTCAAATTCACTAAGGCTTTCTTTGTTGCTCTTGTTAGTAATTCTCACCTTTTTTTGCTTAGACTTCGGGCATTCGTTGTGACCTGCTCAATGTCAGGCCACAGAACAGTAATGCTTCTCCCTCACTGTTAATATCATTGGCAACTTTATAACACCTTGTGTGCTTCCTTCTCTCTGACAAATCTTTCATATTCCTTGATGTCAACACCTGGCCGATGCTGTTCTTCTCTACCTTGTCACCTGCTACCATCCCAGCTACTTTAATCATCTCTCCAATAATCTCTTTGTTTGCCTGACTTCCAAATCCCTTTTATTTCTTCAGTCCTACCTACTCCAGATATCTACTCCTAAAACTATTTGAGTCATAATTAGTTCACCCACCACACTCTCAAATTCAAAGACTTGCTACATCGTGTATTCACAATTCAAGCTGAGTCTTTATACAAATCGAGGTTACAAACTGAAAGTATATGGGCTGAAACACAAGTCTCAGGTACATTTTATTTGATCCATATAATGTGTAAATTTTAAAAAATAAGTTGCTAATATTTAAAATCAAGAGATTCATGTAAAAATGCAGAAGATTTGGCAATTCTGTTTCATATTTTTGCATGCATCAATGATCTACAGCTGAAAAGCAGCTGTTTTTGTTTTTGTTTTTCAGATAGGACAAGCAAACTCCAGTGTATAATTGTCACATTTTCCTCAGCACTTAAACCATACCATTTTATGTCTTTACCAGTCATAAGCATTTCAGTATGTGGTTCCTACTTGAATATTTTCTGAACCTACGTCTTATCATTTAGCTCTCATTTACTCAGTGCTTAGATCTTCTGTCTATATATTCTAATCCTCAACCAAAACTCACTTTCACCAACCACTTTCTCAACACCTTCTCCTCGATGTGAACAGCTGATGGGGAAAATTTATGGAGTTGTTTTGCCTGAGCCCAACAGATAGTTTGCTATCTTCTTTGAGCTTCAGTGTCACTTGGTACATTATCACTTTGCACTCTGACCATTTCATGGATTATTCAAATCAGTTGCAAACTCCTTGAAAACAGGACCCAAATTGTTTATGCCTCTGTAGCTCAAGTACCTAAAGTTGTCTGAGTAGCTAATATAGTCCATTCATTTAGGTATATTCATTCAAAGCTTTTTAGGTGTGGCTATTTAAAGGATCAGACTGCATGTGATGTCATGCAGTATATGAAGATCTGACAAATTTATCAGCTGTGAAATAATTCTTCTCCCTCTTCTTATTTTTCTTTCGACCTCACCTTAGGGTGTGTGAAAGTCACTATGTATGAATTGAAAGGATACCTGATAAGAACAAGGCATCATACTTTTGTTAAGAGGACACCAGATTTAAGGTTTCTTTACTTGTCCTTTATATAAACAACTCAGAACAAATGAGAACCTACAGAGGCTGCGTGTTGTAATTCCTGGGCACATCTGGGTGGGATAAGAGGGAAGAAGCTTTGAATCTCTGCAGCCTGTATCCTTCTTTCCAACCAGGGTTTTCAGCCCTGTAAACGGTTATCAAGTGTACTGCCTTCCACAAAGATTTAAAATTCATCAAACAGACAAAGTGTATATTTAACACTCACATGAGGGAATACAGAATGCCTTTCAATACATCAAACTCCTAAACCTTTTACATCCTTCATTTTTAAGCTACATGGATTTTGATTTGTACAATTTTAAAAATATTCTGAAGCCTAGTCAATCTAACAGTAAAAAGCACTGTTGCACAGTAAGAAATCAAGAAATACAATTCAGCAAACCTGGTATAGTTGGTCCCCAGGGAAGCTTTTTTCCAATTCGGTTTGTCATAGCCCAGATCCATCATGTCATGCTAGCCTAACTTACTACTACTGTATTTCATTTTTTTCCCCCTTTTTTGGCACACTCCAACTATTTCCTGTTAAACTAGTGCTGTCACAGGAAAACATATAAAAATGCTCTTTTGCAAACACTCTGTTTGGTTCTCTCCTGAACTCTCTGGAGCTCCGGATTTCTCTCACTGTCTTCATCAGGGGTGAATGTTGACAGATCACTGCACCTTACTGGTATAGTGACAGGCTTGATGCTGTTTTGTGCAAGGTGAAGAAAAAAAAAAAAAAATGAAGCAAGGTTTCTTTGCCTTGCATTTAGAAGGTCCCTGATTGAACAACAAAGACTTATGTTCAAAGATGATTAGCTTAAAGGCATTTCAGAGATTTCTGATCGTAGCCGCGGTTGGGTGTCTTGCTACTGGGTGAAATATGTATTCCCCTGAGAATAAAGGCAGCAGCAATCCTTTTCTGCTGAGATTGCACCTTTAATAATTCCATGTATTTATCAGTATTTGTGTCAAGGTCTTAGGGATTTTGCCCTTCAGGTGAGGCTAAGAGTAGATGGAATGGATAGGGTCTTAAATAGTTCTTTAAGGTATCTGCAGAGAAAAAATAATTGTCCCAAGGTATCTAGGAGAATGAGAAGAAAATATTCTTGTGGATGAAAATGTACACAGCACAGAAAAATACCTCCAAATTTTCTAAAGGGAAGAGTGAATAGCCTTTAGCTATTCATAAAGGCCAAGATAAGCTATGGCTAAAAAAACTGTACAGCACTGTTCTTTTTTCCAAGCTTGAATCAAGTAAATCTAAAGAAATATATCCTTTTAAAAGGTTAAAAATACAAAAAAAAAATTAGGTAAACTTATTTTTCCAAATAAATCAACAAGCTTTGTATGTGCTGTTGCCATGGATTTCTCCTGCATAACCATTCTGCATATTGTGTACGTGACTCCAAAGGAGAAACGGTTGGTCTGCAGTTAAGAGAAACAGGATGTGCACAAGACTTAACTGAATGTGCATACACATGGTTGGCGCTCTCCCTATGGCCTGTGGCCTCGCATGACACCTTTTATCACCATCTGAGGCAGATTCATGTACTATTGAATCATATGGCACTTTTTCCCACGTGGGTTCACACTGGGCTTGGTTCTTTGTGTCCCTCATCAATGTAGAGAGCACTGTGTGCAAGGGTGAATGTGTTAGAGAACCATTAGGGAGTGCCAGAGGTTTGAGGAGATAATCTTTCAAATCATGACTTTGATACAGTCTCCCAAAGTTTGAAAAATCAGAAAGTCAATTTGCAGAAATGACACACTAAGCATCCTTCCCTCGGCACAGAAGGCAGACTCCAAGAAGTGAGCTAAATTGGGGGGTTAGCCTTCCCTGAAGAGGCACACAGAGCAAAAGCCTCAGATGATTCTTTAAACTAGCCCATGAGAGCCCATCCTATTTTCCTCTTTGTTCTGGAAGCAAACTTTCAATGACACATCGGGGATATCAGTTCCTTTCAGGGTGACAAGCTGATGTCCTAAAGTGCGATTTTAAGGCTACAGTGAAGCCAGGCAGAAGACAGGGTGGATTTTGAGAAAGAAAGAAAGCACTTGTCATAAGTAAGCACACGGCCAGATAATTAGATTAAGACTGACCTCTTCCAATATCTTTTTAAGCGCATTTTCCATTGAAATCAAAATCAGACTTCCCTCCTAACGACTAATATAATTTATATTTTTGGACAAATTTTATATTGACATTAGATAAAAGTAAGCTATATAAAATATATGGCCAGGCAATTACATTAATATGTAGTAGGTTTATGCCAGTTTAGGTAACAGAATTATACATTTGTTCACTGTAGTGTTTCATTCTCAAAAATTCTGGTCATGCTCATGCCATTCCACTTCTAGAACTTCAGACTCCTAAGAATTATGCATTTACAGTGCAGAATGGGCTCTACACACCTGACTATATATTAAAAAGAACAATCATTGCAATAAACTAATGTC
Organism: Delphinus delphis; assembly: GCF_949987515.2. Taxonomy (NCBI): domain Eukaryota; kingdom Metazoa; phylum Chordata; class Mammalia; order Artiodactyla; family Delphinidae; genus Delphinus; species Delphinus delphis. The sequence continues at coordinate 86,575,212 of NC_082689.1, forward strand.
TTCCTGCCTATTTCCATTTTACTAAAGTGTTTGATGCCTACATAGCTATTGAGATTTCCCTCTTCCCCACATTCTTTTCTCAGAACTATAGCAATCTTTCTGTCACAGAAAATAAAAGGAAGCAGTAAATTTACTTCTATAGGAATTCATTACATGTATACATATGTATGTGTGTACTCACGTGCATACACACACAAATATGAACATGATTTCACATTCCGGTTATGCTCAGACAAAGCTGGCAATACAACAAGGGCCCAATTAAAAAAGAGAAATTCAAAAGTTTTAAATGGTTACACTTACATTGCCCTCATATATTACGTGGTGTAAAATGAATGGAGGGAAACAGAAATCTGATCAGAAGTTGTCAGAGCAGATCATGGTCTATCAGAAAGAGAGCTCTGGGTTGGGATTCAGAAAACCGGGGCTTTACTCTTTAGTTCTGCCATTTTTTCTAGATGTGTGATGATGAGGATGGTCATTCACTTCTATGAGACTCTTATCTCATCATTAAAATTATAATAACCCCTCTTTTCACAAAGGCCACTCTGCAGGTTAAATGTTGTATTCTACGTGAAAACACTTTGTAAACTCAGATACACTTGGCAAATGTAAATGAGAAAGATTAAATCATAACACTGAGATTTTGTTCAAAAAAGTTATGGAATATTTAGAGAAGACAGTTTTTTCTTTCATAATTTTGTGCATCATGAATTTTCATTTCAAATTTTAGGGGATTTTTAAGATTTTGCTAAAGTCAACATTTAAAAATATTGTATGGATGTAAAATTATTTTATCTACACTTAAAGGGTATATAATGGTTTGATGTTTCAGTTTTTATGTATAACTTAAGTCTTGTTCAAACACACTAAAGATAGAGTTTTATTAGGACTGGCAAGAATGATACCAACACATATTCATAGACTTATTCCATCTGTATGGAATATGTAGATTTCACTCTAAATATAGCCTTTCAGTGTTCTGAAATGCTTGTGCTTTGGAAATTTGAAGTACAATAAACTGATGCTATATTAACTTGGTAATTTATTTTCTCAATTTAAAAAATTAAGTACCTTCTCACAAAATATTAGATGTTTTTTAATTTAAAAAGTAAATGCATACAGATCAACGACAGCTCAGAAAAGATTCGAAAGCCCCTATACCACAGTATTTCATATAATGTATTTTCCATTCTCATTCTTAAGATATTTCTTATCAAACCAATTTGCCACCTGATCTGGGTAAAAAAGTTATTTGAAGCTAAAAGTCTATTTCCAAAGGACACACACACAAAATAGAAGTTTGGTATTATTTATTCAGTCACTCAGCTAATTTATACTTAACATGAATTTTGCACTGGTAGTTTGAGCGTTTAAGTGTATAATCTTAACCAGGTGTTTTGTATGCTTATACTTTTCATTTCTTTTATGTTTAAAAAATACCCTTTACACTATATTGAAAAAATATTGAATTAATTAAGTTTCCACAGTTCTTTAATTTTCTCAGTCAGTATGGGGTTTACAAGTAAAAGCCCCAAATGTAGAGGTATTAAATCAAATTTTTAATTTTTGTAAGGAACTATTGTTGAATTTATATGTACTTAGTTTCATCTGCACATGCCTTTTTTTTTTTTTTTTTTTTTTGCGGTACGCGGGCCTCTCACTGTTGTGGCCTCTCCCGTTGTGGAGCACAGGTTCCGGACGCGCAGGCTCAGCGGCCATGGCTCACAGGCCTGCACATGTCTTTTTGATGTCTTAAGAGATCCTGTCAAAGACTGCATTATGTCATTGCATACTGCATATTGTCAGTATAGTATATATCTTTGAGTCAGTCTCCAAAAGTCTAATTTGATAAGTCTATAATATTTATTTTCAAAAGTTTATTACAATAACTTTGTTATGATAGAACAAAATGTACATTATCTCTAAAAGATTAAAAGAACAAAGTAAGAATTAGAGACATGGGATGCATGTTCACTGAAATCTACCAGTCTTAGGCTGGAAATTTGTTTTTCATGCTTAGGAGAACCTTGAAGGAAAGAAATATAACCTGTGCCTTATTTTTGGAGAATCAGGATCACCTTGTGTAGTTCCTGGCTTCTTGTATTATTTTCTCACTGATTTAGAATGTATGATTTTTTATTTCAGGTTTATGGGTTTTAGCTCAATGTCAGTTATCTCACTGGTTAAATTAATTAAGCCCATTTTTCTGGAACACTGTGCTAAGTGGCCCAAGGTCTTGGGCCTCCACTCTGTTGGACTGGCTCTGTTTGCTCTATACCATTACCATAACCAAGAGTATTTATCTACTTGTTATCTCTCACTTATTTATATATTTTTTCTAATTGCCTTTTAGCTCAGTGCCTGTAAAATGGTCACAGATAGGCAGCCCTTGGGATAGACATGCTCATACACATATTTCCGGTGCTTCCAAAGGGTTTAATCTTGTTTAATAGTTGCCGGCATTTAAATATATTTGATAGATTTCACAACAAAATCTACATTTATGTTTTCCTTTGAAAAATAGGACTGAAAAAACTGGGCCTGTCCTTCTCTATGGTGACCATTAGGTGGCGCTGAGTTACAAGGGGCAGGGCTCCCAGTTCAACCAGCATCACTGGCCCTACTATATTGCTGTAAATGAACTCCTGTCCCTTGTACGTATGTAAGTTTTGCCATTTTTGAGCCCTGGTCCAAAGTTTCAAGTGTGGGTGATTGGAAACATGTTTCTATTCTCAAAAATAAAAAGGAAATAAGGAGAAGGTTGTTTGGGGGTGGAATGCATATTTATTTGGAAGAAGGGGTGAATCATCAAAGTAGAAAATGTCCAGTGAACATTTGGAAATAAATGGCTAGTGCCGACACAAGAGGAAAAGATTGGCCATAGAGATTTTGGAATCATGTGAGTAAAGGCAGAGCTGAAGCCATGAAAATGGATGAGTTCTTTGAAGGAGAAATTAGACAGCAAGAAGAATGAACGAGAAAGAGCTGAACTTAGGGAAATATTCACAATTATCATGCAGGCAGAGAAAAAGGATCTCGATAGATACACGGAAGTTTTGAAGAGGGTGACAAAATCTACCTTTTTCCTGGCTTGAATTTATTGGTGTTTTTCAACATGGAAAGAGATAGGTATGCATAAAATTAATGGTGAATAATGAAAGGTTTAATATTGTTCCAGGGAGGAACAAAACGTCGTGGTGCCTCGGCATAACAACAGCACAAAGCTCAAGCAGGACCTTTGCTGAAACCCTGATTTGCAACATAGGCTGAGAGTGCTGGACACAATAGGCAGAAAACCAAAAATATTTTTATGTGAATATATATAATAGGATATTACAAGAGTAGAAACATGTAATTTTGCCATTTTTTGGGTAAAATACATTTTTAAAAATATGGACATAACTTGGAGATATTGCGGGTTTGGTTCCAAAAGCACTGCAATTAAGTGAATATCACAATAAAGGGAGTCACACAAATATTTCGGCTTCCCAGTGCATATGAAAGTTATGTTTACACTATACTGTAGTCTATTAAGTGTGCAATAGCCTTATGTCTAAAAGCAATGTATATACCTTAATTTAAAAATACATTATTGTTAAAAAATGTTAATTATGATCTGAGCCTTCAGTGAGTAGTAATTTTTTGCAGTAGTAATGTCAAAGATCACTGATCACAGATCACCGTAACAAATATAATAATAATGAAAAAGTTTGAAATATTGTGAGAGGAGAGCAAATGCTGTTGGAAAAATAAAAGGTGCTGATAAGAGTTGCTTGATACAGGGTAGTCACAAACTTTCTATTTGTAAAAAACACCAAATCTGTGAATCGCAATAAAGCAAAGGGCAATAAAATGAGATATGCCTGTATCTGAATTGAAGTTTTTGCCTTTCTTTAAATTTTGGGCTACAGATTGATCATCTTTATTATAAATATAGCAGTTATATTTATACAAGATAGGGAAGGAGTTTCTTACTTGTCCCTTAAATTTCTACTTTCTCATCTTGGCGGTTTCAAACTAAATACTGTACATTGAGGAAAGCAGTGAGAACAGAACGGTGTGAAATTATTGATCTCTTGCCTTGTGAAGTTTCACAAGTCCTTGCAAAAATTTACAAGTTTGCTGCAGGGCAAAATTTGATCATTTTAGACAGGGATTGAACATTTTGCCTTGAAAAATGTTAGCAAAATAACTCCTAGGGGTGAAATCACAAATTGTCCAATCATTTGGGCATAGAAAGTCATCAACTTTATGTGGTGAGTGGCAATTTATACTCTATGCTTAGCTTTCACGGAAAACAATGACAAATTTAGAATCAATACTCCTAAATGATCTGCTCCCAACAAGAACTGATTGTTTTCACTGGATTGTATTGAAGGGCAGGCTATGGTGTAATACCAGGGGAGATCAGCAGGAGGCAGCACTGAATGACAGGTAAAGTAAAGGAGGAGGAGGAACCAGGAAAGGACCAAACTTCTAAGCAGCGGGCCAGGGTAGAAAGAGCACAGGCTTTGAAGACAGACAAATCTGGGTCCAGATTTTGGTTCTGTCATTTATTAGTTATGTGAAATCTGGTAGGTTACATAGCCTCTCTGAATCCCAGTTTTCTCGCATGTAAAGTGAGAGAATTAGTATTTACCTGATAACAATGTTGAATAATGACAAGCTGATGCATGCATTATAAATGGTATTTCTATTATTAGTTTATCATTATGAAAATCATTATTATTAAAGCAATAAAGGTGTGTCGGTAGGAGGACATACTGCAAATCTATATACTTTTCCTTGAGAAATAAAAATTTACATAGTAAATAATGTAACTTGTGAATTCAAAATTTTATTTACAAGTACAAGTGGACTGGAAACATGATACTGAAAAGATGACTTTAAGAAAAGTTGCTAAAACTAAGAATTACTAAAATAAAGAAGTCTTTTATGTAGTAGATGGTAACCTTATTGGATTCCATCTATCACAATTTCATTTAGTCTGAGAGCAAAGGATTACATACGCTTATGAATACTGGATTCATAAACAACTTTGAAAATATTTTTGGCTAGGTAACACTTTCACAAGGTTCAGCTACTGAAAGCATTAAAAAAAGGAATAAAGTAAGAGGTTTTTCTCTTTTCTTTATCTTAATAGTAGGATTTTTAAAAATAGAAACTAGAATATTTTGGAGTCCATTAATAAACTGCTAATGAAAATTGTGCTTGAAACACAGGTACACTTTAATAAAATGCATTAGTCCACGATGCACTACTGGCCATTTTATTATCATAATAAAACACCATCATTCATAGTTGGTCATCATGAAGGGAACCTGCAGCTTCACTACAATGTTCAAGAAATGGGTTTTCAGGCCCATTTCCAGTTGGCTCATGTTTTCTATGGGAGAGTCACAATTTGCAGGGCTCTCTCTTCTTTTAGTTTCACTTCTATTTGGCTCTGCTTCCTACATGAACTGTCTCAGAACCTCATGAGGGACTTCCCTGGTAATTCAGTGGTTAAGACTCTGCGCTCCCAATGCAAGGCGCCCAGGTTTGATCCCTGGTCAGGGAACTAGATCCCACATGCCGCAACTAAGATCCCGAATGCTGCAACTAAAAAAGATCCTGCACGAGGCAACAAATATCCCACGTGCCTCAACTATGACCTGGCGCAGCCAAATAAATAAATAAATAATAATAAAAAAAAAGAACCTCATGAAACATGTCTCTATTTTTAAGCAAATGTTCTTAATTGCAAAAAATCCTAACAATTATTGTCCTCCTGCTATGTTATAGTCTAATCTTCTTGATTTTGACTCACTGTTTAAGACTTTCCATGTAAGAGACTCTATTTCAGCTCTAGATCTTTTATATTAACATAGGCTAATGATGTCTCATGATTACTATTCTTCCTATGTGTATATTTGATGTATTTTGAATATCTGTAATTAGTAGTTAATGTTTTCTACATTTAAAATTTTCTTCACTATATATATAGCAGAGCAGTCGACATCAAGAACCCTGTAGCAGGAGCACCCTAGTTCTAAACCTGGCTTTTACTACTTGTTAATTATAGGACCTCTGGCAAGTGATCTAAACTCTCTGAGCCTTACTTTTCTTGATCTGTAAAATGGGTATAACAATTGTTTCACAGATATTGTAAGGATTAAATCAGTAAAATTAAATAAACTCCTTAGAGTCTAGTGTATAGTAAGTACAACATATGGTAACTCTACTACATTTTTTTTTTTTTTTTGGCCACGCCACACAGCTTTTGAACCCAAGCCCCAGCAGTGAAAGTGCCAAGTCCTAACCACTGGACTACCAGGGAATTCCTGTCTACTACATTTTTATTGCAAGTATATCTTACTAATATTCTATCTTTAAGCAAATAATGAGGGTGCTCTTTTTATACCTGCCATTTCTTTGTATCAAAACTGAAGTGTGGGTTCCTTCTTATAAATAGTTGGCCAATATCTACCTTTTGATGGGGCAAGTTATTAAGGACATATTTGAATATCAAAACCACGATTCTTCCTTCTCAAAACCGCTCAACAAACCCTTAATCAAATCCTTAAAACTTAGCTTTTTAGGTTAGTCTTGGCATCCCTCTTGGCTGTGAATGCTTCAAAAGAAGACACTATAGACATACAATTCTTTGGGGATGAATAACGTTGACATTGCTAGGGCCAGTCATGTTAGCAACATTGGGAAAGAAACATGTCTGCCTTCTCCCATGCCAGGTCCATATCCACCCATTCTCATTTCCAGCTTCTACCAAGAGGGCGAGGAGTTTATGATCAGAAGGGTCAGCACCCAATACATGACTTGGATCAATGGATGGTGTTACCAAGTCTTAAGAGCACCCTCCCCTCTTTTTTTTCTCTCTTGTTTCTTTTTCTCTTGTACCCTCGATTGTTTCTCCATGTGGTAAGTGGACCTAGACATGACCTAACCCTTGATCTTCTTTTCTACTCTATGCTTCTGGAAAAGTAAAAGAGCATAGCCTTTTCCCCTATTGATAGAATCTCACCATGTCCTCTCTTGCTGCTTCTCATACTGAACTGCCAGGCAAGGAAGGCTGGCTGCCTAAGCAAGTTTGGAATTACATAGTTACTGAGTAAAATCCAATGCTCATTTCTATCCTTTTCCTTTAGAACTAGAAGTATGAGGAAAATAACACTTTTTTTTTAAGAGTCCATACATATGAAATCAAGATTCAGATAAGTTCTATGGGTACACTTTTGCTTTGAAGGAAGTTATCTGTTTTGATTTGTGAAGAATGATAGGTTGAATTTATTTCTAGGAAGAGTGATATAAGGTTGTCAAAAGCTGTCCTAAAGTGCTTGGGGGAAAGCTAACACTGATGTCCCCAGCAAGTCACTTCCCAAGCTCAGTAGTAGACACAGTTGCTCACTTGCTTCAAAACCTGCTGTGGGGAAACAGGCCCGGCTGCATCGATAATGAGCTTCCACATCCCCAAACAGAACACAGATTTTTTAACAGCAAACCACAGCTGCAGTCATTAGAACACATGAGGACTTGCTAAACGAATTTCTCAACTAGCAAACCATCAACTTAAGAGTTAACAAAGGTGCTCAATGTCCACTAAAATACCTTCAAGGTCAAGCATAGCTAAACCTCCATAAAATGCAGTTAAGAGGTGAAAAGAGTGGAGAAATTTAAATGTATAGCTAAAACTGAGGATTCTAGAAGAAAATGGTAGGGATCTGTGACCTAAATAGGAAAACTTACTGCTTAAAAAAGATATTTAAAAGTAAACTATTTCACAAAGTGCCTCTGGGAATAAATAAAGATTATGCTCTCAATCTGTCTTCTTTCTATGTCCAAAATGATCTGACTCGGCCCATTTCTATGTAAATGGGTGGATGAGATTTCTTTCCTTCTGTACAAAGCCGAATAACCTCTGAATAACTTGGTGTATTCAAAACACGTCTCAGTTTGAAGTCAGATGTCCTATGTTTGAGAACCAGCTCTATACTGAGCAGTGAAGGCTCTTCTGGCCATAAAAGCTCTCAGGGAAGGACAGCAGTAAGGATTGCTATCATAGGCTGACGCTTCATGGAAGAAACCAGGATTGAGTGTGACCTCAAAAAGGGCCCAGGTCACAGTCTTCAATGTAGTCATTGCTTGTTTTTACAAATGCAAACAGATTCTAGCATGTATACCAATTTGCAAGGCCATGCTATGAAATATTCAGAGAAACTCAGGAATCACACACGGTTCCTATCATCGAAAGCAATACTTGCAAATCTTTTAAGCGCAGCTACTTGAGAATGAGAAGGGTCTCACATGGTGAATTAAAATCCACCAAATTGGCACTTCAGCTGAATGAATAAGAGGGGAAAATTCTAGAAGCATGGACTGTCCGTAAAAGAGACGCTGCTTCATTCTTCCCTAGAAATAATAACATCTTTTACATATGACACTTCTGAGGGGCTTTAAATACTTTATCTAATTAATCCGCCCAGCTTCCCAGAGAGGTAGATAGGGGGCAGGTATTATTATCTGAATTTAGCCATTGTAGAAATTAAAGTCTCCTGATTAAGTGACTTAGGTAGGAGGTGGCATTTGCACTTAAATAAGTGGGTTCTAAATTCCCTGCTATTTGAGTAAAAAGAGCATCTACAATGTATATTAAATCTTCCTTTTTTTAATCCATCCTACGTGTAGTCTGGCCAAAAAAGTCTTCAGCATTGATTGGTACAAAGAAGAAAATACCTCAAAATGTAATTGTAAATTTAGCAGTGGCTTCTGGGCCAAGAGGCTAGAGGTTATTTTTATTAAACTATAAATAAGAAGATTTCTTATATTTTTAAATTGCTGTACTAGTCAATTTAGTATTATTGAAACAGTTAAATGTTCATCTTAAGTATCAGAATAGAACTATCTGAGGGGCTGTGGAACTCCACCTTTGGGATTGGAAGGAAATCTGCATTTGGACCAGGTAATTAGACCCTCAGGGTTGGAAACATGAAGGACAATAGAAAAAGTCCAAAGAGAGAGTCAAAAACAGGAGACTAATTTAGCAGGCACTGTTACCTACGCAAAAGTCATTTTCTTCTTTGCTGGCAGAACCCCAGCTTGGGGGGGTCTGTCAGCCACCCTCCCTTGTCAATCAACTCTTGTCCCCATTTCTCTTGCATGTTATACACGTCAGGTCTTTGTGGGCTACCTGGACCAGCAACAGCAAACATGTGGCCATGAGTGAGACAAGTAGACCAAGGGGATGACAGGACAAGAAGAAGGAATGACTCTATGCCTTTGATAATGTCATTGAGCTATTGAATTAGCCACCCCTGGTACCGTTTTATCTTGGCACTCTCTTTCTACATGAGTTAAAATTTCGGTATCATTTAGGATAGAAATGTCGGGTTTTCTACACAGATGAGTTGTCACTAATACAACCTGGAAGGCATTGTTTTCAGAATTATTTCTATGTCATTACTTCTGATGGCATCTCAGACCTGCTGCTATCCACCAGTGTAAAAATACTGAGATAATGAGCCCAACGTTTGAGAGATCCCTGAGATGCATACTCACAAATTTCCTCACAGATCAGAAAGAAATGTTCTATGGACTTTCCCCTAAATAAACCACAGGGAAAGAACGGGCAGAAGCTACACCTACAGAAGCTGGCGATAATGGAATAGAAAAACTGGGACGCAGAGGCAGAGAGTTTGAAGAAATTATGGCCCATTTTACCCTGGATCTACAGAAGAATAGTCCAATGATCATCTAGTTGATAAAAATAAATGCTATGTCCACAAAGCACCATGTAGGTCTACAGAGCTGATTTCAAGGTTTGCCTATGAATTTAATAAACAAAGCCTATGGATTTGTCTTATTGTCTTGCTGCTTGAAAGTTGCCCAAAGATGGCTAGTAGCTTAAGATTTAAAAGCTCTATCTGTCCAAATACCCAGACAGACGGTCTATCCATGTGGTAAGAGCATACATAATTCTCAGGCATAGGAGGTACATTCTGAATCCTGGTGTGACTTCCTGAATCTATCTACCTCATATTCATTTTTCAAAAAGTAAACAAGCTATGTCTGCCAGTTACACTGAACAAACAAGCAGCAAATGATACGTAATGAAACTGTTCATTTTTTTCTTACTGAGGAGTGTGCAACAAATGAAAAATAAACTACTCCATTTCTTGTTATTTGAAAAGCAAACGGCTAAGAATGAATTCATTTCCACTCTTAGGTTCCCTGGGCATACTGGAAGTTCAGAAGGGTGTAAGGCAGTATTTCAATAAACGCCAGTATCAAAGTACAAGCCACAATAACAATAAAAACAACACAAATAAGCCAAAAAACTACGAAGAACACTCAGAAATACAAGGCATCCGAGTGAGCAGAAGAATGAAAAGATGGTGTGGTTAAGCTTCCAGTGACGAGATTTCTACAACTTTGCGAGTTTTTGCTTGTTTTGATGGTGTGCCTAATTCTGAGCCAATGTTTTAGTAAAATATCAAATTATAACAAGAAAAGAATAAACAACTTTGAGAATCACTATGCAAGATACTACGTCAGACATGGAAAGAAATTTAAAAAAGAAGGAAGGAAGGAAGGAAGAGAGGGAGGGAGGGAGGGAGGGAGGGAGGGTAGCTGTGGCCCCTGCTTTCCAAAGATGTAAAATGTAATTAGAGAGAATGCATAGACATATGAAAACATGCATAAATGCCAAGTAGTAAGCAAAGTGTCTAACAAAAAGATTACCAATAATAACATGCACAAAGACAGCAACACTGTCATTCAGAGGCAAGATTCAGTGCTAGCGGCATAGGGATTAGAGACAACCTGCCTGTGGTTTAAACCTCACCTTTGCCATAAGAGCTGCACAAAATAAGGCAAGTTAACGAACCCTTCTGTAAATCCTTTTTCTCATTTTTAAACTGGAAACAAAGCAAACTATAGACTTGGTGAGTTGGCTGTGAGAAGTAGAAAGATACATGTGGAGTATTCAACAGAGTGCTGAGCCGTCACTAGAGTACTTGGTAAAGGGTAATAATAAAATTAGTAATAGTTGGCTAAGTAAATGGTATTCATAAATATAGCTGATGTTTATTTTGCTTTTTCTGTGGGAACCATTCTGCCTAAGTTATCTCATTTAATTATCACATCAACTCATATAATGTCATCCTTACTTTAAAAGTTTAGAAGTGGGCAAAGTCTATTCTAGCTATGAGACTCGGAAGAATTCATGGAAGAACTTATTGTAAAGGATGTGCAAGAGCTGGGCTGGAAGAGAGGCAATGTAATGGCATACCAGGAAGGGAAATGGTTCAGCAAATACACAATGATGTTAAAGAGCCTATCAATCATTTAAAGAAATCATGCATTATCACCAAAAGAGTATGGGCACAAGCAATTTGGTTTGTTAGAGGACTGCTGTGTCCAAGAAATTGTTCATCAGAGAAGCGTAGACTTGGACGGTGCCTTATACAAATGAATCGGGGAACTGACTTGGTCACCTCTCTGGGGTTGATAACTTGAAGAGATGGAAGCTTAGGGAAAATGTGCTCACTGGATCTTCTGAAGTAAGTAGGCAAGTAAATAAATAAATAAATGGGCCCGTTTTCACCTACACAAACCTAATCAAGCAGAGAAATGAAATCTACTTGTCCAGTAATTATTTTGTTAATATGTAGATTTGAACAGTTTCGAAATTACTGTTTTCAAATTAATTGTCTAACTGCATCTCACCATCACCAGGGTCAACCCTTTGTGATGGAAACATCAACATTATATGTTATTCCATTCCCTTGCTGATTATAGCATCAATAGTTCAGTGATGGTGAAGTCAGCCTGGAGGGGCACGGGCAGGGGGTGTCCCTGGGATCTCCTCCCCTTTCTCTAGCAGTTGAAGTCAGCCCAAAGTTGGACAGTAGCTGCCTGAAGAACTCTGATATTTCTCCTAGTTTACCTGTCTGCCCCCAGACCTTCAGCCTTTTAGTGTGTGGGTGATGTCTGCTTTTGTTCTTTTTTTGTGGGTGGTTGTTTCATTGTGCCAAAGGGTTTTTTTTTTTGGGGGGGGTTCTGTGTTTTCTCTTGATTCAGGAATTTTACTGAGAGTGGTGACCCTCTTCATTGTGACATTTTTCAGTTATACATTGTTAGGTTCCCAAAGTCAGTTAGGCAAGGTGTCCTGGGGAAATAAAAAATTATTATTGTCATTTTGAAATTCTGAAATTAGGACCACCTTGCAAAACAACTGAATTATAAACGTGGTTTGTCGTCTTGTTACCCAGTCAATTGGCCAGTAACATGAAACAGTTATTAGACTGTGCTGTGCGAGTATAACTTCCTCCTGCTAATGTGATGGAATTAATTCATACAACCTGATAACAAGGCTATTACAATGCGAACAATGGTTTAAAAGAGGCTTGCATGGAACAGCCAGGCACCATTGAACATTTCAGATCAAAGGTCTATTGAACAGAAAGAACAAATAGAATCAATTTCTTGAACTGTTTCTGCATTTTCAAACTTGCAACATTATACCACATAATGTGACTTAATGAAGTACAGATGAGAAGACCAGAGAAAAGCTAGTTCTAATGCAACAGTGAAAATTAATGTTGTATTTTGGACTTTTTTCTTCTCTATGGGAACAAGCTAGTTATTAAAAACAGCTTTATATGCCTAACATTGTGGACTTTGAAGCCAGACAGGAGTTAGATAACTTACTTAGTTACAGATAACAAGGGGTAGAGAGATACCTTGGCAACTTTTCATCTAGGTTGCAAAGTTGTGTGTTACAGAATTTATTTATTTTCAAACAACAGAGTACTTAATGATGTTAAGTGTCTATCCAACTGACATAAAGTAACAGAAGATGCACAGAACATTTTACTTAAAATCTGAAATTAAAGGTTGAAGAGTGACCATAATAAAATAGCTAGTGAATAGAAAAAAAAAAAAAACTTTACTTTTCCAGAAAGCTCATTTGTGTTAAAGGTTGTTTCTCAGTAACATGTATTATAAGGGTTGTTTCTCAGTAACATGTATTATAAGGGTTGTCTAGAAAAAAGTACAAAATATATTTATTCTTTAAAAACATTTGTACTCTGACTATGATCCAGACTTTGTTCTAGGCTCCTTGGAATTACCAGGAAATAAATTAGCAATAAATGAGAGGAAATTACTAATGATGAAATTTTATAAGAATAAAATATGGAAGTGAAGTATTTGGAAATGACTAGCAGTTAAAATAAATTAAATAGTAATTTTAAAAGTAACTAAGATTAGGAGAGATTTATAAAATCTTAAAAAATTACACAAATAAAATACTAACCTACATTTTAAAATATTTAATCTTTTGAAAAATGTCATACAACATGCTGCTTAAGAATAAGGGTCATGATTTTTTATTTGTAATATATTTCATCTAATTAAAAAGTGGCTTTTTAATATGTTATTATTAAGAACAAGAGCTATGGAAAACATACTATAAAATAAAGCAGTTATTAGTAATTACTACCGAATATCATCATCAAATTATTCAGAAATACGTATTAGATTCTATTAGGATGTATTGTCTTATTTTTACCTATTTTATCATTTGTTTTACTGAACAAAGGTATCCAAACCTAATTACCTTCATTTCTGGATATCAATAACTTAAAGACAAAGATATCAGTGTCGTAATATTTTAAGTGAAAATTTAAGAAAATAACACAGGTTGACAAGTAGAAATAGAGTGATTATGTAGACAAAGCAACGTAAATCATTTCTTTAACCAAATCTTTAACTTAAAAATATCCAATTAAAAAGACACACGAAAACAATGAAGTAATACACAGCTAAAAATGTAGAGAAAGTACTTGAACACGTGAAATAAAAACGACATCAACAACACTGTCAAACTTTAAAATCACATTGCCAAAAACAAGAAAAAAAATTCCATTTAATATGGTCGAATTTAAATGTTAAAAGTGCAGCCTATTAAAAGGCAGAATCTGGACTGAGCCGGTGGTTAAATACATATATGATTAATACTTTTCTACTGAAACATTCATGAAAATACCAGTGAGTTCTAGCAGTATTGGAAATTGAGAATATAAACTAGTGATCTCACAGATTGGTAATAATATTCCCTGAATACTTTACAGATCATCTGGATTGAGATTAGCAGTGAATGCATTGCTATACTTTTTAAGCTGAATAATACGGAAAGAAAAAAAAGGATGGTTATTAAAAAAATCTATTAACTCTTTTTTCCTAATATGGTTTGGCCTGCACTGCCCATGCAGACTTGTGACCACAGCCTTGTGTCTGCTGGAAGAGAGCCGTTTGCTGAGGCGACCAGGACCATTCACATCCTGTTCCCACCCCACTGCCTCCTCCTGACACCATCAGTTTGTAAGGAGGCAATGGGTCCAGCACAAGAAGAGGAGAAATTTTACTTAATGAGCAAAATTAACAGTAATTGCTGATTAAAAGGAACCCAAGAAATGGTTCATTCTTCCAGAGAATTACAGATACATGCCCACGTTCGAGTAAAAGAAGAACTAAAAACATTTTTGAAATTCTCATGAATAAATCCATCTCCTTATAATTAGCAGAACATATAATAGAAAAGAATGTTTGACATATCTAAGTTTCCTCAACTTTAAGGCAAGAGAGAGTCTGTCAGCACTCAAGTGGAGCTGAAGTTGTAAAAAACTATAAGAAAAATGTATGAAAACTTGGGTTCTGTAAAAAGAGTCTACAACCTAGAAGAAGAGTGCAATGCTTAAAAAATACAAAGGGGGGACCCTGACGCCCAAGGAGATGGAAGGAACCCCCAAGTGAACCAGTAGGACATGGCGGGACAGAGGGGGTAGGAAAAGTGGAAGCCAGACAGGATCGGCACCCCTAAGCCTGGGGAGATCAGGAGAGGCAGGCGAGAGGGCCCTCTGGGAGGAGCAGGAGAGGAGCAGAGGGCGATCGCCTGGCCCACCCAGCCCGGGGAGCCTGTTGAGCTCCCAGGCCAGTACCCCTCCTCCAAAACCCCCTCCAGGCCGCATGGGTCCTTGGGGGCAAGGGAGGGAGGCCCGG
This sequence comes from Delphinus delphis, assembly GCF_949987515.2. Taxonomy (NCBI): domain Eukaryota; kingdom Metazoa; phylum Chordata; class Mammalia; order Artiodactyla; family Delphinidae; genus Delphinus; species Delphinus delphis. Next base: position 86,590,272 of record NC_082689.1, read on the forward strand.
GAGATCAGGAGAGGCAGGTGGGAGTGGCCCTCTGGGAGGAGCAGGAGAAGAACGGAGAGCGTTTGCCCTGCCCACTGGAGCCCAGGAAGCCTCCTGGGCTCCCAGGTGAGGTCCCCTGCCTCTGAGACCAGGGGTGGGGGCAAACCTAGGCCCTTCCTGTTCCTTGAGCCTAAGCCCCACCCCCCAAAGCCCCCAGGCCCTTTTCGAGCCCTGTGGGTCCTGAGCATAGGCCCTACCCACCACCCAACCCTTGCCCTTGCTTAGGCCCCAACCTCCACAGCCAAGTCCTTTTCCCCTTTATTTTTTTTTTTTTCTTTTTCTTTACTTTCTTTCTTTTCTTTTCCCTCCTCTTTTTTACTACTGTGGTACTGTTGTATCTTCTGGTTGTTGATTCATCTGTATTCTTATATTCTTTCTAACATATCTGTTAGTTTCCTAGTCTAATTTTATTTTTTACTTTGTTATTGTTCTCTCTCTTTTTTTTTTTTTTTTTTGCCACCTCATGCAGCTTGCGGGATCTTGGCTCATGAGCCAGGGGTCGGGCCGAAGCTCCTGCGGTGGGAGCTCTGTCGGAACCACTGGACTAACAGAGAACCTCAGACCCCAGGGACTATTCATTGGAGTGAGATCTCATGGAGGGCCTCATCTCAGCACCAAGACCCAGCTCTACCCAACAGCCTACAAACTCCATTGTTGGAAGCCTCAGGCCAAGCAACCAATAAGACAGGAACACAGCCCCACTCATTTAAAAAAAAAAAAAAATGAGATGGCAAAAAAATATGTCACAGGTGATGGAGCAAGGTAAAAACCTACAAGACAAAATAAATGAAGAGAAAATAGGCAATCTACCTGAAAAAGAATTCAGTGTAATGATAGTAAAGATGACTCAGAATCTCGTAAATAGAATGCTGGCATGGATTGAGAAAATACAAGAAATGTTTAACAAAGATCTAGAAGAACTAAAGAACAAACAAACAGAGATGAACAAAACAATAACTGAAATTAAAAATACACTAGAAGGAATCAATAACAGAATAACTGAGGCAGAAAAACTGAGGCAGAATAAGTGAGCTGGAAGACAGAATGGTGGAAATAACTGCCGAGGAGCAGAATAAAAAAAAAAAAGAAAAGAATTGAAGACAATCTCAGAGACCTCTGGGATAACACTAAATGCACCAACATCCAAATTATAGGGGCTCAGAAGAAGAAGAAAAAAAGAAACGGTCTGAGAAAGTATTTGAAGAGATTATAGTCAAAAACTTCCCTAACATGGGAAAGGAAATAGCCACCAAAGTCCAGGAAGCACAGAGAGTCCCATACAGGATAAACCCTAGGTAAACACACCAAGACACATATTAATCAAACTAACAAAAATAAAATTCAAAGAAGAAGTATTAGAAGCAGCAAGGGAAAAACAAAAAATAACATATAAAGGAATCCCCATAAGGTTATAAGCTGAGTTTTCAGCAGAAACTCTGCAGGCCAGAAGGGAGTGGCAGGATATACTTAAAGTGATGAAAGAGAAAAAAACCTACAACCAAGATTACTCTACCCACCAAGGATCTCATTCAGATTCAATGGAGAAATCAAAAGCTTTTCAGACAAGCAAAAGCTCAGAGAATTCAGCACCACCAAACCAGCTTTACAACAAATGCTAAAAAAACTTCTCTAGGCGGTAAACACAAGAGAAGAAAAAGACCCACAAAAACAAACCCAAAACAATTAAGAAAATGGGAATAGGAACATACATATCGATAATAACCTTGAATGTAAATGGATTAAATGCCCCAACCAAAAGACACAGACTGGTTGAATGGATACAAAAACAAGACCCATATATATGCTGTCTAAAAGAGACCCACTTCAGACCTAGGGACACATACAGACTGAAGATGAAGGGATGGAAAAAGATATTTCATGCAAATGGAAATCAAAAGAAAGCTGGAGTAGCAATACTGGTATCTGGTAAAGTAGACTTTAAAATAAAGACAAGAGACAAAGAAGGAAAGGAAACGAAGAAAACAATAGCAAAGATCAATAAAACTAAAAGCTGGTTCTTTGAGAAGATAACCAAAATTGATAAACCCTTAGCCAGACTCATCAAGAAAAAAAGGCAGAGGACACAAATCAATAAAATTAGAAATAAAATAGGAGAAATCATAATTGACACTGCAGAAATACAAAGGATTATAAGAGACTACTACAAACAACTATATGCTTATAAAATGGACAGCCATGAAGAAACGGGAAAATTCTTGGAAAGGTACAATTTTCCAAGACTGAGCCAGGAAGAATTAGAAAATATAAACAGACCTATCACAAGTAATAAAGTTGAAACTGTAATTAAAAATCTTCCAACAAATAAAAGTCCAGGACCAGATGGCTTCACAGGTGAATTCTATCAAACATTTAGAGAAGAGCTAACACTGATCCTTTTCAAACTGTTCCAAAAATTTGCAGAGGGAGAAACACTTCCAAATTCATTCTACAAAGCCACCATCACCCTGATACCAAAACCAGAAAAAGATATCACAAAAAAAGAAAATTATAGACCAATATCACTGATGAACATAGATGCAAAAATCCTGAACGAAATACTCACAAACAGAATCCAACAACATATTAAAAGGATCAGACACCATGATCAAGTGGGATTTATCCGAGGGATGCAAGGATTCTTCAACATATGCAAATCAATCAATGTGATACCCCACATTAACAAATTAAAGAATAAAAACCATATGATCATCTCAATAGATGCAGAAAAAGCTTTTGACAAAATTCAACACCCACTCTCCAGAAAATGAGCATAGAGGGAACCTACCTCAACATAATAAAGGCCATATATGACAAACCCACAGCAAGCATCATACTCAATGGTGAAAAACTGAAAGCATTTCCACTAAGATCAGGAACAAGACAAGGGGTGTCCACTCTCACCACTCTTATTCAACACAGTTTTGCAAGTCCTAGCCATGGCAATCAGAGAAGAAAAAGAAATAAAAGGAATACAAATTGGATAAGAAGAAGTAAAACTGTCACTGTTTGTGGATGACATATACTATATATAGAAAATCCTAAAGATGCCACCAGAAAACTACTAGAACTAATCAGTGAATTTAGTAAGGTTGCAGGATACAAAATTAATGCACAGAAATCTCTGGCATTCCTATACAGCAACAATGAAAAATCAGAAAGAGAAATTAAGGAAACACTCCCATTTACCATCACAGCAAAAAGAATAAAATACCTAGGAATAAACCTGCATAAGGAGGTGAAAGACTTGTACTCAGAAGACTATAAAACACAGATGAAAGAAATCAAAGATGACATAAACAGATGGAGAAATATACCATGTTCTTGGATTGGAAGTATCAATATTGTGAAAATGACTATACTACCCAAAGCAATCTACAAATTCAATGCAATCCCTATCAAACTGCCAGTGGCATTTTTCATACAACTAGAACAAAAAATTTCACAATCTGTATGGAAACACAAAAGGCCTCGAATAACCAAAGCAATCTTGAGAAAGAAAAACAGAGTTGGAGGAATCAGGCTCCCTGACTTCAAACTATAGCACAAAGCTACAGTAAATAAGACAGTATAGTACTGGCACAAAAACAGAAATATAGATCAATGGTACAGGATAGACTACCCAGAGATAAACCCATGCACATATGGTCACCTAATTTACGACAAAGGAGGCAAGAACATACAATGGAGAAAGGATAGCCTCTTCAATAAGTGGTGCTGGGAAAACTGGACAGCTACATGTAAAAGAATGAAATTAGAACACTGCCTAACACCATACACAAAAATAAACTCCAAATGGATTAAAGACCTAAGTGTAAGACCGGACACTATAAAACTCTTAGAGGAAAACACATGAAAAACACTCTTTGACATAAACCCAGCAAGATCTTTTTTGACGCCCCCTCCTAGAGTAATGGAAATAAATACAAAAATAAACAAATGGGACTTAATTAAAAGCTTTTGCACAGCAAAGGAAACCATAAACAAGACAAAACGACAACCCTCAGAATGGGAGAAAATATTTGCAAATGAAACAACAGACAAAGGATTAATCTCCAAAATATACAAACAACTCATGGAGCTCAATATCGAAAAAACAAACAGTCCAATTAAAAAATGGGTAGAAGACCTAAATAGACATTTGACCAAGGAAGACATACAGATGGCCAAGAGGCACATGAAAAGATGCTCAACATCACTAATTATTAGAGAAATGCAAATCAATACTACAATGAGGTATCACCTCACGCTGGTCAGAATGGCTTTTATCAAAAAATCTAGAAACAATAAATGCTGGAAAGGGTGTGGTGAAAAGGGAACCCTCCTGCACTTTTGGTGGGAATGTAAATTGATACAACCACTATGGAAAACAGTATGGCGGTTCCTTAAAAAACTAAAAATAGAACTACCATATGACCCAGCAATCCCAGTACTGGGCATATACCCTGAGAAAACCACAATTCAAAAAGAGTCATGTACCAAAATGTTCATTGCAGCTCTATTTACAATAGCCAGGACATGGAACCAACCTAAATGTCCATTGACAGATGAATGGATAAAGAAGATGTGGCCCATATATACAATGAGAAACGAAATTGAGTTATTTGTAGTGAGGTGGATGGGCCTAGAGTCTGTCATACAGAGTGAAGAAAGTCAGGAGAAAAACAAATACCGTATTGTATCACATATATATGGAATCTAAAAAAAAAAAGGTACTGATGAACCTAGTGGCAGGGCAGGAATAAATGCATAGACAAAGAGAATGGACTTGAGGACATGGGGTAGGAGGGGGAAGCTGGGGCGAAGTGAGAGTAACATTGATATACATACAATACTGAATGTAAAATAGTTGGCTGGTGGGAAGCAGCAGCATAGCACAGGGAGATCAGCTCAGTGCTTTGTGTCCACCTAGAAGGAGGGTGGGAGGGAGGCTCAAGAGGAGGGGATATGGGGACATGTGTATGCATATGGCTGATTCACTTTGGTGTACAACTGAAGCTAGCACAGTATTGTGAAGCAATTATACTCCAATAAAGATCTATTTAAAAAAATAAATAAATAAAATGTTTGAGATCAGCAATGTTCAGAGGAAGCATATTACAGCTGACCAAGCAGAAAGGATTTTGGAAATCTCTGCCTCTGCTCTGCGATCCCATTGTCCAGTCCTCCTCTCATGAAGAAAGAATTTAACCTTCAGGAAGGATGGTCTGGAAATTTTTTCTGCATCGTATCAGTGATTTCACCAGGTGCGGTCTTGCCTCCCTTACTTCCTAAACAGCAGGATATACAGTTTTTACGTGCATCTGAGGGCTCCAAGGAGGGTCCTGAATACTCTCAATGTAAGTGAAGATTAGACAGGGAAGGCCCCCTCGTTCTGGGTAGGGAGAGCTGCCCCAAGATGCTCTCATCACTGATGTCATTTGTATGGTGGCCTCCTGCCCTGTTAGGAGAAGTACCTGAAGGCCTCTTGGGCTGTCAGGGAGGGAGTTTGATCACAAACTCACTGGTGACTTGAGAGATTGAGCTGTTTGTATACTTACTGGCTAATGGCACATTATCTTCTACATAGTGCCTGTTCATATCTTGCCTATTTTTTGACTGGTTTGTGTTTTTCAGAAAGTGTCTCTTGAACAAGAGACAAGGGTCAGAAAACTACAGCCTGCTGACCGGCTGTCTATTTTTGTAAATAATGTTGAATCAAAAGATGCCTGTTAACCCTCCTACACTGTTGGTGGGAATGTAAATTGGTGCAGCCACTACGGAAAACAGCATGGTGGTTCCTTAAAAAACTAAAAATAGAGTTGCCATATGATCCAGCAATCCCATTCCTGGGCATATATCTGAAAAAAAACTATAATTCAAAAAGACACATGCACCCCAATGTTCATAGCAGCACTATTCACAATAGCTAAGACATGGGAACAAACTAAATGTCCATTTACAGATGAATGGATAAAGAAGATGTGGTACATATATATAATGGAATATTACTCAGTCATAAAAAGAATGAAATAATGCCATTTGCAGCAACATGGATGCCCCTCAAGATTTTCATACTAAGTGAAGTAAGCCAGACAGAGAAAGACAAATATCATATGATATCACTTATATGTGGAATCTAAAATATGACACAAATGAAATTATCTACCAAACAGAAACAGACTCACAGACATAGAGGACAGACTTGTGGTTGCCAAGGGGGAGGAGGGGTGTGGGGGAGGGGTGGAGTGGGAGTTTGGGATTAGCAGATGCAAACTATTATATACGGAAAAGGTAAACAACAAGGTCCTACTGTATAGCATAGGGAACTATATTCAATATCCTGTGATAACCCATGATGAAAAAGAAGGTATACATATATATATATATGTATAACTGAATCACTTTGCTGTACAGTAGAAATTAACCCAGCACTGTAAATCAGGTATACTTTAATAAAATGAATTAAAAAAAAAAAGATGACCATTAACTTATGAAAAAAAAAGATACAGAGAAAAATCTGTGGGGGGAAAAAAGATTTATTATAGAAACCAGAACCTGTAGGAACATACCTGTGTTGCAACAAAAGAAAACTTGGAATGTATATGGCCAGAAAAAGAAGATTTGATTCTTTTAAAGGCTTACATAGAGTGAGATATGCATATGGCTGGAAAAGGTAAGAAAACAAGGCAGGGCAACTTTGTGCATTAGATCAGAATTATTTATTAAAATATTTATTAGAGGCAGAAATATTTATTAGAGGCAGAAAAGAGCTGAATTTACACGGCAAAAAAACAACACAAAACCAAACAAAAACCAAGTATCAATAGTGGAGAGGGAAAATTCTGCCATTTCTAATACAGAGGAAAGAGACCAAGAGGGAGAAATTTTGAGATAAACATGATACATATGAAAAACAGATAGGGAGGTGCAATTTTACAGAAAGTTAGATGTACTGAAGATGAAAAAAAACAACTTGAAGTGATCATCACTGACATGAACTTTTTAAAAAATAACCTTAAGCTTGAATATGCATTAAAATATTGAATGTGACTAGTAAATTAGTAGAAAAATAAATAAGATTTTTTTAAAAAATTTTCTAGAATAAAGATATAAACAGGCAGGAAAACCAGGTTACTTGCAAAGAACAAAATTAGATTGTTTTCATATTATACTAACAGCCTGTAGATAATAGAGCAATATAAAGATAGTTTAAAAAAAGAAAAGCTGACCAGGAGATTTGATCTTCCAGTAATTAGAATAAATTATATGGTTACAATAGTGATGACAGTAATATTGGGTGCAATGTCAAAGAAATTAAATTGATATCTGAAATGCACTTATTAAAAAGAGAAGATAATATATAATAAAAATATAAGCATCATAAAACCATAGAGAATGATACATTATTCACAAAATGTTATTGAATGTTTGAGTACTTGAGTCATGTTACACTACACACCAAAATAAATTATGAACAAATTAAATATCACCACTAGCTAAATGTTAAAAAATACTGAAATCCTTTCAGAAATGGGCAATACAAATGAAAAGGTGCTGATCTCAGTGTGGGTAAGGATTGTATTTTAACGCATAAATGTAAAGGAAATCACATCCAAAGCAAACCAGAAATGTCTACATGAAGGTGAAAACTTCTGAGTTAGTAACGTCTTGAGCAAAATGAAAATCAAATAAAGGTTTGTAGTTGGTGAAGAATATGTAAGATGATTAATATTTTACTACAGACATATTTCTAAATTATTGACATAACATCTGCGCCTCTTTGTGGACAGTGTTTTGTTTTTTGTGTTTTTTTTGTGGTACGCAGGCCTCTCACTGTTGTGGCCTCTCTCGTTGTGGGGCACAGGCTCTGGACGCGCAGGCCCAGAGGCCATGGCTCACGGGCCTAGCTGCTCCGCGGCATGGGGAATCTTCCTGAACCGGGGCATGAACCCGTGTCGCCTGCATCGGCAGGTGGACTCTCAACCACTGCACCACCAGGGAAGCCCGACAGTTTTTTTTAAAAGGTATTGATACTTGCACCTAATGGGACTTGTACACACATCGATACAACAGGCAGCCCTGCAGGGCTGCTAGCACACACTCTGAACACACTTGCAGCCACTATATCATTCAATGAGAATAATTTTGTTTTGAATAATTTTGCTCATGATTTATTTTCAGTATGATCAATAGAGTAGTAAAAATGATAAATAGTTTAAAAATAGCTTGGCTTTTTAAAAAGTTTTTAACCAAATTTATAATTCATAGGAAGTGACCTGGAATACTTTTTTCAACTGGAAGGTATATACTTAACTAAGTCAAAGTTTTTAACTTCTGGGTTATTTTGTTATTTATCTTCATAGAAAATGATCAAAATTTGACTAGGTAAATGGAAATTCATTATTTTACCTTATTAATAAAAAATGACTCATTAATCATATATTAATTCAAAGGTTCAGAGTCTCAACCATCAGCTGTAAAGGAACACTCTTAAAAATTGGAACAAAAATCACTGTGACAGTGAAATTTAAGAATTGGATGAGCAAGTTGATTGTAAGGATCACGACCTGTATGAGACTCACTTCTTTTATATGTGATGAAAATTATAGCTTTAATGGCAAGTAGCTGTATGTGCTAAACCTCATGTTTAGCAACCTCATGTGCTAGACACCATCTAAATCCTGAAGTTCCCTAAGTCTGTATCTTTATCTCTGACCCCTCCCTAGCTTTCAGAGTTTTTATTCCCTCGTTAGGATTTATTAATAGAAAAGCTTGAGAAGCATTATTTTTTTTAATTTTTTTAACGTTTTTATTGGAGTATAAGTGCTTTACAATGGTGTGTTAGTTTCTGCTTTATAACAAAGTGAGTCAGTTATACATATACATATAGCCCCATATCTCTTCCCTCTTGCGTCTCCCTCCCTCCCTCCCACCCCCCCATCCCACCCTTCTAGCTGGTCACAAAGCACCAAGCTGATCTCCCTGTGCTATGAGACTGGAGAAGCATTACTTTAATTAACTTATCATTTCTTTTTTAAAATAATAATACTGCATTTATCAACTGCATGGGATATTATATATTCACTAAGTACAGATCCTTTTAAAGTAGTTATGATTCATTCATTTTCATCTTTTTGAGACACAAAAAGCTATAGGTGTTTAATAAATACAACTTGATGTGTTTGGAGATAAGTATAAAACATTGAAACCATCATACCAATCAATGTCATAAACTTATCCATCACCTCCTATAATTTCTATATAGATGAAAGCATGTGAATATAATAAACCAATGTTGGCACAGGAATATTTAGAATAGGAAACGGGTAAACCATAGTATTTTCTCTTTCTTAAAGAAATCTACCAAACATAGCCTTCTAAATCAGAAAGCTTATTTTATTTCCTTGAAAACCTAAGATATTCTAATTTTTTTTCTTACAACTCTTTGAAGTATATTTACTTAGGAAGGGCAACATACAGCAGGGTCTTCCCTTTTCATTTTGTTGGATAATTTTCTTTCAATTAATATTATCCTAGTTTAATCTTTTAAATGCCAACTTCTGTTTTACTCTTAATCTGAATTATTTGCTCTCTTCTTGGTATATTCTATATTATTTGATGGTAACATACCCATATTTTATCTTTACCAACTTAGTTGTCAAATGTATACTTATCCAAAGATTTAATAAGCATCTAATTTATCCAAAAATATTAATACCAAATGTGCCACTCTATTGCTATTCTAGAGGTTAATTAAACACATTTTCAAGTCTAGAATGTGTAGTTTTTTAAAGAATAAACCAGTACTAAAAGTTTTTACCTGACTTGCATTACATGTGTTATAAAGAAAAAAAATACTGATTTACACAAGGCACAAAAATCTTTTACTCTTTCTGTTTACAGCCGTATACACAACTATTTTCCATTCTTTTCTAACAGAGGACTCATTTTGTTTTTTCACATTCTTGGGAATTCCAATCAGTTTAATTGTTTGACAGAATTTTCTTGCCTTTCCTCATAAGGTGTAAATTTTTCAAGTGCCAGCAACATATGCTAGAATATTTCCCAGGAGTCGAAGCTAATTGCAACTTGGTTTACTGGGACTTTTGTTTGAGGGCCTTTTTGTTTGTGTTATACCAATACGCTGTACATTCGAAACATAGGACTTAAAACCAATGACTTCCAAGCAAAAACAAAACAAAACAAAAACCTACACTCTGTAAAATTACTTTGCCACGATAGCTACATACATAAAGTTGAATTGCAATCATTTTTCACTGACACTAGTTGGTACTTTCGCTAAAATTAAAGTAGTTTTTACTTGTTGTAACAAATCTATAGTATTAAAAATGAGGCTTATGAAGCAAAATGTGTTCCTTTGCTACTGAACAATTTACACTGAGCACCCTCATTTCGTCTTCCATCCCATCTAATATTATCTCTCTAGAATACACCTCAGAAGGATAAAATTCATAAAACTCGATAGAAAAGAATCATGATTTCTTATGCCAAATATCTGTTTTCCAGAAAACTGTTATTTCAACAACAAAAGTGCTCTAGTTTATTTTTTCAGCAAAGCATCTCCTGAGAGACTAACAAAATCAGGCACAGTATGTATGTATTCAATATCTTTAAAGATGGTATATAAATATCTATGACCAGAAGACAGCCTTATTTGATAATATGAGACGTATATTCATTTACCATTGAAAAAAGGTGTAAGCCTATTAACATGGTTCAATTACTGAATGAACTTTCCAACCCTCATCTCATTTTTGACACCCTCATAAAGTATTTATTTCACTCTGAATTCTTTGACCTTTAGCTCCTATAATTCATGCATCTGACTTGGACTTAAATAATTATTGATGCACATTTTCTATATTCTCAACACTTTTGAACTAATTTAAAATAGGTATGAATTAGTATGCAGGTTGTCATGTGTTGTTGAATAACTTGAACTCTAGTTTCATACTCAACAGTCTTTATCAAAGAAGCTGAATGGTTCTTTTAAATAAGTCACTATGTCACCATCAATTACAAATATGCAATCAATTATGTTAAATGTTTTTTATCTCTAGAATGGCTTGATGAAATGTTACTCCATTTAAAGAACAACAACAACCCTTTAGATCGGGCAGGTTATGTCAAGTGAGTTGAATATGTAGTTGTGTAGGGATTGTGGTAGACTCTATTATTAGTTACCATTTATAACAGTGCATCTCCCTGCAGTGGCCCTGCACATGGGAGGATTATAGTGTGTAGTCTCCTGGCTGTGTGACTTCCTTGGTCCCATGAAATGAAGACAGACCTGACATATGCCACTTTCAGACAGAAGCTTAAAGGCTAGCATGTAGCTTGTCATATCTGTTCCAGACAGAGGCTATTCCTTCAACCCGTGACCGAGAATGAAGACAGTACAGAGCTGAGCAACAGAAATCTGTTCCTAAAGTCTATCCTGGATGATACAGGGACCATAAATTGAAGTATGGTAAATCAAAACCCTGATGCCATTTGGTCCTTTGTATCATTCTGTTAATGTTTACTTCATTAAGTCATTATAGATCTTTTATTTATTTGGAAACATGAGTGAATACTAAGCAAAGTTTATGGGAGAAAAATAAGAGTAAGGATTTTGTTGATACAATGGAAATCCTACACAAAGTAACTTAAGAAGTGATCCCTCTTACATCTCTCTGCCCCTGAGTCAGATTGGACTCATCAAAGTAGAAAATTCAGAAATATTTCACCTTTAGTAAGTAAATTTAGCAGATTCACATGCTAAGTGAAAAAAATAAATAATAAATATGAATTAGTAATCACAGACATACATCATTTCTTTGGTAAATAATGTCATATATAAATCATGTCTTTGGTAAAAGCAATCTAATTACTTACAATGACAACTCCTGACTACCTTTAGTTCACCCTGTTTGGAGTTCCGGCAAAATTAGTAGAATCGCTACTTAGTCACCAATAGCAAATAAGTACTCTACATAACCCAAGTATTAGTTAACTTTCTTAGAGCTTGCATTTGAAAAATAGCTCAGCTACTTTCTCCAGTTACTGAAATTTGCACCGTGATTTGATTTGCGTTACACTGAAAAAAAATAATTTTGTTTGACTTTAGAAGATAAAGTAACATGTGTTATCAAAATGGCATTTTATATGGAGTGGAAAAATTATTTAAAATAAACTGTGAAACAACGGATGTAATAGGAATAAATGGGAAATAGTTGAGTGTTATTCAATTTCTTAAACATAAATTAGACATTTTTGAAAACTGACTTTTTCCAAGATTCTGGAGTTCTACTCAGTACTGTGAAAAAGTAGTAACTGAACACACAATTTCTAAAATAACTACCAAAAAATTATTTAAAACCTAGACTTTGATGTAACTGAATAACTTTATTCCCTGTTTTTCATCAGTTTTTGTTCCTGAAGTTAACCTAACACAGATTTAGAAATAATAAACTCTTGAAAATTGAAAATTTAATTTAATTAAGGAATTCAAATAAATTTTTAATCCAAAGCAGAGTATTCTTAGTATCATGCAGCTTTAACATAGAATATACCATGCTTATCTTTGGGTTTAATTATGTAAAAAAAAAACAGAAAGAAATAAATGAATTAAACCTTCTTATTTACATATTTTAGGAAGAAAAAAAGAAACTAAAAATTATATCGATGAAGGTAGGTCTGGGAATCACATGTTAACCTTGCACAAATAAATACCTTCTGACCTGAAATATCCTGTGAAAATTCTGAGGACAAATAATAGCATTCTCTATGTGTATATTTTTCAAAATTAAAGGAATTGCTAGAATATTTAACTCCAAAATGCAAAGCAACATGGACTTCATGCTTTTTCCTAACTAATGGTTTTTAACATGAAGGTCATTTTCAACTTTTAGGAACAAATAAAAAATACCATTTGCAATGAAAATATGACAAATATAATTTTCTTAGGTCATTTGCAAGCTTTTCCATCAGCAGCACAGAAATCAAATTTCTTTTCTTTCTCCCAGAAACTCTTAAAGTGCCAAAACTTTTCAGCTATATTTAGATTTTCCAACTGTAGCTCTATCTGGTCTTATGTCTTACGGCTCAAATTTTGGGTTAGAACCTCTATAGTTGCTGGCCTAACAATGACCTGTGACAACCCTGGGTCCTGTTGATCCAGACCATTTAAAAAAATAGCATAAATATACAATAGTCTCTGATTTTTAAGAGGCCAAGAAAGATACTATCTTGAAGACTCTGAACATACTGTTCCATGAGCATTTGCTGTGATTTTTTCTCTTGTAACTTTTCAAGCCAAATTATGTTGCCTCCACCTAATGTTGCAAAAACTTTGGGTGAAAGCCCAAAGTGATTCTGAGGCTCTGGTATGGTTCTGTGTAACCTGGCATCTTTCCTGGAAGTTAACTTTGTTAGGCGGCTATTTCTATAAACAAACTGAGTAATAGAAAAGACACATGATGAGATGAAATGCTACTACCTGCATTTTCTCTACAACCCTGTAAGGAACTAGTGCTTGGTAGTTAATTATTAGAAGCTGACACCATGAACTGGGTTTCCACAACCTTTACAAAGGCCTTTTATACTGGCTGGATTTTACTTTCAAATATGTTATTTTTTTCTTCTAAAAATCATGCCATTGAATTTTCTTTGTAGGCATATTACTTGTATCAATTAGCTGTTGCTCTGTAACAAACTAGCCCCAAATTTAGTGGTTTAAAACAATAATCTTGTATTTGTTTACAATCAAGAATCTGGGTTGCTCTTAGATATTCTTGAACAGTGATATCATCACAAGTCCTGGACCTCCATGACAGGTGAGTCAGTACACTAGCCAGCAGGAGTATTTCTGGATGTCATTCACACATCAGCCTGGCTATCCATAACTTAGCAATGCCTGCAGCAAGCTCAGGCTATGGTGTAAGCTCTTTGACTCTTGAGTCATATGACTCAGAAAATTCAATGAGGAATTACAGTATAATGCTGCTGTGGAGTTTGTGGCAGTTTATAAAAAGAGCCTCACAATGAAGACACCCAGGGTTGTGGAGGAAGGCTTTGCTTCCTTCAGTAAAGAAATCCTCACCACCTAAAACATAGCTCCTGGCCTATTACTGGGTTAGAACAGACTGAGCACCTGATCACAAGACGTCAAGTGACTATGTGACTTCAGCTTCCCATGATGAGCCAGGCATTGTCAAATTCATTGAATAATAATATTGGACAACAATCCATGGATGGAAATGCTATATTTAGAATTTGGCCCAAGCAGGTCCAGAGGGCCTAAGTAAGTTACATGAACACATGGCTCAAAGCCCCATTATATCTGTCACTATTGGAGTAGTGCTTCTCCCTGAGCTTGCACCTATGGCCTCATGGAAGTTCCTAAAAGCCAACTGATGAAGGATGAAAAAACTCAAGCCTGATTCACAAATGGGTCAGCTCAGTATGTTGGTGAACACCAAAAATATGAACTGCAGCTGCACCATAGGCTGACCCTGGGGTGAGCCTGCAGGAAAGTGGTGAGGAGAAATATTTCCATGGGGAGAAATATAAGAAATAAACTTGACTTGTTCACTCTGTAGAGAGCAGGGCAGCCTGAGGTAAGCATATAGACTGATTTCTGGAAAGTGGAGAATGACTCTGCTTTTTGGTCAGAGGCCTGGAAGGAAACAGTCTGGAAGGCTGGAGATAAAGGAGTCAGTGGACTCATGGGAGTGGGCACAGGACATGCAAATCATTGTGTTTCATCTTCATGTGTTAATGTCTACCAGAGAGTAAGTACACCAGATGACTTAATCAGTTGAAGTCCTCTAACCTTTGTCTTTAGCCACTTGGAACTTGTATAATACACTTATGAATGGAGTGGCCCTAGTAGCAAAGATGGAAACTATGCACAGATGCCAAACCATGGCTCCCTCTAACCAAGGATGATATAACTCCTACCACTGCTGATTGCTCAGTCTTCCAGCAGCAGAAGCACAACTGAGTCCTTAAAAGAGACTAACCAGGTGCCTGATAGCAAATTCACTGTATCAGAGCCCTTCCTTTGAAAGTGGATCCCGGGATCCACTGTTCTTACTAAATAACATATTATTTGGTAGCAATCAACCTAATAGAATAATGGAATGACTTCTTAAGGTCTCAGTTAAGGTGATAGCTTAGGGATTAGACCCTGTTTGGTTAGGGTGTTGTATTGCAAGATGCAATATATATACTGAATCATTATCTGATATATGTTACAGTGTCCCCAACAGCTAGATTATATGAGTCTAAGGACCAAGAGGTAGAAGCAGGAGTAGCTCCTGTAGTAACCCATTTGCAGCATTGATGCTTTTGACTTTTGCAGCTTTGGCTCTGCTAGATTAAAAATTCTTGTTCTTGGGATGGGGGAGAAGTTTGCTTCTGGCAAGGATTAGTAATGGAATCACTGAACTTAAAGCTATAATCACTGCTATGTAACTATGGATACTCAAGCAGTGGACCAACAGACAAATAAAATAGCTGCTATAATCATGAGGATAACTGGCCCTATTATAATGAGAAGGTGAAGTTGCTTCTGTACAATGGGAGTTGGAGAAATGATTCAGGAACTCGGGGAATTCACTGACATGTGTCTTGGTGTTTCTGTGCCTGGTGAGAGCAGTGAACTGTCAACTGCAGCAAACAGAGGCTGGCACTGTCAAAAAATTAAGGGCTCAAATCCGTCAGGTATGAAAGTCTGATTCACCTCATAAGGCAAACACAACAGACTAGTTGCAGTCCTGACTGAGGGTGAGGATAATCTAGAATGAGTGGTACAAGAAGTAGATGATGAATAGCAAATATGACCTCAGACACAGTGGCAGTAAAGGAGTGTAACTTATACCACCACAACTTTTTTACTACCTCTTTTGAAGAAACTGAGGCCAGCCACCATCTCGGAATATTCAGAAATGGATTAAGGTTAACATGAGGTCCAAGTCAATTTGAGTATAGCAAGGAGTGAATTGCATCACATACTTCTTGTGTCCTGCCTCACATCCTCTTGGCTTTACCTGTGACTCTAGCTGTAGCTGGTGTAAACATTTCCGTGAGGGCTTCACATTCCTTTGTCCTGACTTCATCTTGCCTCAAGCATGCACCAGGTATCTTTCACTTTCTGTCACTGATATTCTCTAGTCTAAGGAGGAGGACACCTGAAAGAGCCTTCTTGGTGCACACACAGACACACACATACACACACATGTGCAGCCTAAAAGTCAAGAAGATTTAAAGATATTATCCCATCCGAGGTGACCCTAAACCAAAGGGATGAGAAGCTGATGAACAAATGCTTCCTTCTGTTAATCCTTGGGTGAAAATTCTGACAAGCATCCTAGCCACTTTGACCCACTCAATAACGTTCCTTGTAGTGCCTTTTCATCCTCTGTTTCACTCTTTCTAGTTCTGAATTCTTGCTTTCTGGGACACCTCGCAAATAAACTACTTGCTACAAAATTCCTAGTCTCTAACTTTGGTTTGAGGGGGAACCCTGCCTAAACCAGAGGGCATATATGGCAAATCTGTTTGCTTAAAGAGAATTCAAACCTAGCTTCCTATGAAAGGAATGGATCATTCCTCCACTGAGATACAGCTGTCACTGTCATAAAATTTAGCATAAACAAATACACCATTAAATGCCCTGCTATAAAATGTAACATCCAGCAATTACATACTAAAGGATTTAAGGTGACATCATTCATTATAGTATGTGAATGATTCTCCTGGCTAAATGGGAATTTAGTGTTAAGTAGCTGTAAAAGCTGCCAGAAAGCAAATGTTATTGAAACAAACATTAGCAACTTATGACTACAGCCTGGAGCGTCCTGACCATAGCTACCATCTCTATTACGGAGCCATTAGAAGCCACTATAGGGTTGTATCCAAGTTGAATAGGAAAATAATTTACTTGAAATTTTATACTTATAGGTGAAAGAGACTGGGGCATAATCATTATAGATTTTACTTTCTTTCTAAGGTTTTATTGTTGTTTTTCATATCCTCTTCCTAAATAGAGACAGGGGTAGGGGTAGGGGTAGGGGATTAAGTGATCTTCCCAGGGAAAACCAGCAATGTTCTTCCATGAGTCAAATTAAATATTTTGAGGGAGAAAACATTTTAAGTGGCAAAAGTAGGTACTTATCGAGGGTATTATCAAGTATGCATTCACAGAGTGAAAATCTTAACCAAAAATTTAAAAATAAAACCCACAGTCTTACTTTAAAAACAGGCATTTACAAATTTTTTTGCAAAGATAATATGCATTTGATATTATGATTCTTCCAAGTTAGTGCAATGGCCTTTTGTTATCTGACTTTTACTAAATTATAAGGTGGTTTAAAGATGTAGGCAAATACCTGGTAGAAACTGAGTATTAACTATTAAATATCATCCTTGAGAATTCAGGACTGAACTTCAACTTTCCTCCTGGGGTAATTTTAACTCATTATCTCCTATAATCTTTAAAGACTTGTGATCTATATAAGTATACACTTTAAGGATCAGGATTTTCATTACATACAATGAGACATTCTACAGTTATTAGAAACAAAACATACACTGAAGTTGCCAAGATAACCCTACTGCTTCTGATTAAGAATGTGTTAATTCACTGATGCTTAAGAACCATCAAAATTTCTTAAATTACATTTTAACTATTGTATTTTTGATAAAAAGTGCAGCATGAGCTGAATATTTGTCATTTAACTTGTAAATCCATGAAGAAAAATGACTTCGTAAGTCTCTGAGTCATTAGCAATTAATCAGATTTCTTCAATATAACAATTGAATGACTGGGAAGAAATCTTGAATTTTATGAAGCCCTACACATTTCTCTCTTTTGACGCTGTAAATTATGTTATTTCCAAAATCAAGCTCAGTAAGTGGTAACTTAAAAAAAATTCATGCTTAGATCCAAAAGAGGGATTACAACATCTCACATATATTCTTATTTAAGCAATATAGTATATCTTTAGATTCAATAAATCTTCCTAATATTTGACTACATATTTATTTTCTAACAGAAATGAGTGTTGATAAAATTCATCAGTCAATAACAGCCAAGAATAACTTCCTTAGATAAGTCATGGAAAATATACTTTCATGTTCAGGACAAAAATTACACAAGTGTGTCATTGCCTCCCCTGAATCCTCCATTCTATGACAGGACAGAGAGAAAGGACTGCCATCAGATGAATAACATCTAGGGCCATGGGATTTCAGGTTTAAGCTTAACAACATAAATAGAGACCTCCTTTGAATACCTCTCCAGAGCACCCAGCCAAATCAAATCAGCAAAGTCAGTGTTGAAATGCCAACTAGCCACCAGATGGCAGCAATGCTTTTATGAATAATGCGGCATTATGTGCAGTCCATCTAAGATTTCCTATGTTAATAATAGAACAATCCTTACTTTAGCAAAAGGACAGATTTGTTCGTAATGAGGCCAGCTATTTTTTTCATGTCACTAGTTATATTTTGTGGGATCTATTTGCTTTCTAGAATTTGGGCCCCCCGAAAATATTTACTTTCTTACACATTAAACATTAAATTGTTGTTGAATTTCATTTTGATATCGTGGTAGAAAATGCCTGTGGCTTGAAACAAATATTTTCCTTTCTGATGGACAAATAACATCTGCGGTTGTAAATGTTCCAGTGTAGCTGTCAAAAGAGAAGGGTTTCACATAATTTCCTGCCACCCTCATCAGTCATCCTACACATCAAAAGAGTGTGTTCATAACCTCCCTTCCCACGAATTGATTTCAAATCTATCACAGATCTCAAATATCAGAAGCTTCTCCTCTACTTGATCATGGGTGTGGGAATTTTGAAAAATGAAGCACTGTTTAAATTCAAGTTTTAAAAAAAATCCCTAAAAACTATCAAGGTCTATATTACTCAGGAAGGGAATCCTCAATATCAATGTTTCTTTCCCTTTTTGGGCTGTTTGCAGCATTTGTTAACTTCTCCACTGTAAATTTTTTTTGGTTTGCACATGTTCACCAAGGAAGTCAGACTTAGAATTTCTCCCAGTGCTGGAAATAAAATGTTAGGCAAAGTGGTGGGATGAAGGCCAAGGATCTAATAGCTCTCTACTAAAAAGAAATTCATCTAAAGCCTCCAAGTGAATGTGCCTCCCTTGGTCAAATCACCTCATACTGATCTGTTATCTGAAAAGAGTTTAAACTGCTTCCTTCCTGATCTTTCCCCACCATCAGGCATTTCATTTCATCGTTTC
This sequence comes from Delphinus delphis, assembly GCF_949987515.2. Taxonomy (NCBI): domain Eukaryota; kingdom Metazoa; phylum Chordata; class Mammalia; order Artiodactyla; family Delphinidae; genus Delphinus; species Delphinus delphis. The sequence goes on from NC_082689.1 coordinate 86,609,568, forward strand.
TCTTAGATCATTTCTCAACATTCTGTCAAGATAAAAAAACAGCCTCCTCTCCTTTTCAAATACCGAGAATCCTTAACTGTCCTGCAGTGTTTACAGCCTTGCTCTTGAATATTTATTTTCTACTAAATTTTAGTAACATATTTAACTCATATATTGAGAGGCTGCATAGATTCTATAAGTGGCCTCTCCAGTTCTGTATGAATGCTGGCATTTCCCTTTAATTTTAAACTTATTTTTTTTCTTGTGTACATTTCATACCTTTGTTATGGATGCTTGCTTTGTTGTTTTCTTATACTGCTTTAAACACTGCTTTGAGGTTTGAGAGTTTTGCTCACCACTGCCCAGATTTTTCCCTGCTCAGTGACTTGTGGCATATAAATGCTGTGAATATATATTTTTTTCTCTTGCTTTCAGGTCCAGCCTCATTACCTTATGTTTCTAAAAACTGAATGGCATCAACTATATCTCTGCCAGTGATCCTATATTATCCAAAACCACTCAATTTTATTTCACCCTGTGTCACCCTCATGGACAAGCTATAAAATGTCATACCATTTATTGGCCCCATCTATTATTTACCAGCTTTAGGGATTAAATCGTTCCTTTTTCTAGAAAAAGCCTGTTTACTATTAAAAGAAATCATATTCATCATGAAATAAACACAGTTGTTCTCCTTTAAAATATAAAATAAGAATTTTGAAACAGATATGAAAAAGGAATAAATTGGTTTGAATGTTGTCTTGCTAGCATCAGTGTAATATCTTTTGTATTTTACAAGAGGAAAATTACAAAATTACAAATTACAAAAATTACAAAACCATAACACTTGATGATTCTACTTTGATGCCATGAAATCCCCCATTGGCAGTGGTGGCTTTTGCTCAGGTGGGTGTTATGAAGGCCCAGGTTTGATCCCACATAACTCAGCTAGCCTCACTCTGGTTCTGCAGACATGGGGAAATGCACTGTTAGCCCATGTACGGCTCAGTGACCAACACACCAGTTCTACCAAAACATCAAGAAACAGAGTGTGTTCCATAAGAGGAGAGGATTTACATCATGATGTCAATAAATGAAGAATGGCATGTTGCATTTAGCCTGGTGTCAAACTAAAATCCAGAATTTATTCCAAATGGACAACTCTTATCTTTGAGCACACACGAAGCCAGCTATTCCAGAAGGCGATGTGAAGTGAGCTAACCAGTGACATAAGCCCATTAGGTAACACACATCCATTCTTCTGCTAAAATATTAGAAGTAAAAGAAGACAAGTTGACATTTTCTCTTTTTTTCTTTATATTTTTAATTTTGATTAATTTTATTTTATTTTGGAACCTTAAAATCTTGGTTCTCTTGGCTAATTTGGGACTAAAAGGTACTAGTATGGCTATTGTCAATCTTTACTGTCATCCAGTAGCATTCTGCTTTGATGATAGTTTAAAAACAAATGAAGACAGTAAGGTAGAAGACAGTGAGGTAGCATTGTGTCCTTTGGTAGTTAGTATAATAAAGAAGCTGTGCAAATGAGACCATATCCTCACAGACTACCATGCTTCATGGAATCACGAGGCAACATAAGCTTTCTATTGTTTTATTTGATAATACACCCAAGGTATCAGTATCTTAATTCTATACTTGAGATTATACCTGTTTTTTTACAGAGATCTTTATTACTTCTCAAAAGTTGAACCAGAAAAAAGACAGTGGTTTCCAAGTAACATGGTCTGAAGAAACAGGCATGTTCTTCATTTGAGGGGTGTACTTGCCATCCAAGGACTTGTTTCTGTTTCTCTTTTCATCAGTCAGGCTAACATGCTCTTTGGCTCTCACCTTAGATTTCTGCAATCAATTTTATTTCCTGTCTCCAGGCTCTCTCCTTTGCAGTAAGTCTTATATACACCCTTAATGTTAATATTCCTAAATCAAATCCCCAATTATAAAAAATTATATCATTCCATTCATCAAAATTCTTCTGTGAAATCCCACTGGTAAAAATGAAGCCAAAATCATCAAAATAATATCCCTTCCCCTTCAATCAGAAAAAAAGTGTTGTCCTGATATCTAAGGAGGGGAATAAAAAGAGTTACTGTTGTCTCTCATTTGGGGGCATAGTAGCTGCACTTGTCTCTAAGTTCCCTTTTGCAAGATTCTCTCAATAGCTTGGTAGAGGCTTTCAGGGCAAAATGCTTTTCTTAAAGTGTTTACTGGGATATGACATTAATTAAATAACCTGTATTGATTAGATATTACATTAATTATACTATTTACTTATAGACTAGGATATTAAAAATAATTTCAGTAATGTTTGAGGATACATATCCTTAGACAATGAATGAACAGATTTTCAATGGTATATTTAATCTTAGTCTCTTGGTTAAGTTCATAAGGTAGTACAGAGAGTACAGAGACCCTGAATTGCATTTCACAGAGGCATACCTCTCCTACCCATTTTCTTCCAAAATCCACATCTGGAATTGTTCTCAAAGTACTGTGAGATGATGTGGTTAGAAGATGAATACAACCCCATCTTATTTATGTTAAAAATCAGTCCTTTGGAGTTGCTTTCAAATACAGGGCTGTTTCACTTTAACCTTAACACAGATGGGAGGCAGGTGAGTTAAAGGCTTCTCTCTTATTTCTTTGCTGTGAAAAACTGTAAGCTGGAGGAGGGATCCTACCCTGGGTTCTACATAAAGTTACAACTGACATCGCCAAAACTGGAACACACGTCCCCAGACTCTTGTGCTCTCTCCACTGAACCTTCTGAATGATGGATGAATATCTAATAAGTAGATAAAATGATTGGGGACAAGAAAAAACTAAAAAACCAACTGTATTAGACATTAATGCTGCCCTTATTCTGGTTTATTTTTAATGCCATGCCTTTTAAGATACTGTGAGTAATTCTCCAAAGTGAAACCAGCTTTACTCGAAATCTAATGCATATATGAATGTGAAGAATCATCCTTTTGCATTTAGTCTAACTACAAGCATTGAAAAATGAAAGAGAAAATTGATAAAAGCTCAGATTTATTTTAAACCATCACTTTTAACAGAAGGAAATGGATAAAAGCAAAATACCAGTAGTTTTCCTTTTGGCTTAAAATGACATTTTCCAAGATGTTATTAAATTATCTTCGCATTAATAAACTTAAGTAGTACTTAAAGATTTTAAGCTAAGACATATTCAGATCAGGAAGAGCTATCAAATTATGTTTAAATGTAAAGCATATCCATGGAAAATATTACATGAATATGTTTAATATACATTATAGTCAGAAGACTCCATCCAAAGTCAGAAAAGAAATACAACTAACGATAAATCTATTCCGAGATTTACTTTTAGGGACAGAATTGGCTTCCTTGAGATATTTTTATACGTTAAAAATGAGCCCGTGTAATGCAAAAAAAAAAAAAAAAAAAAGAATCTCAAATCCAAGAAATTTGGCCATGGTTTTTGTTGAGGTTATAAATTGGTGGTGAGAGGAAAAAAAATTGACTTTCATCTTCTTGAGTCATTTAATTTTTTTCTGCCTTTAAGGCAGGCAATTGATACAGTTCTAATCAACCATAATTCATTAATAGTAGAATTATCTTATTTAAATCACGTAATCTGTAGATGAGCCTGCTGCATGTTCACGGGTGAAATTTTTTGAAAATTTTATTTGAAAGGAAACTCAGAAAAACTGAGGCCTAGTCACCGTCTGGCTCTGAGAAAAGGTTTAATTATTTCAAATGAGTAATCAACTACTGTTGTAATGAAAATGACCAAGAAAACAGATAGTATTTTTCTTATTCTTAACCCCCATTTTAAAAAGTGACTAGAGATGACACTCCAGAAATCATCTTGGAATATAGAGCCTATATTGTGGACACAATTTCTTAAAATTTTTTTATGACAATGAATTTCTTTTTTTTTTTTTTTAACTGAAACAATGCAATTTTAGCCTTAGCAGTAACCACTGAATTGGTTAAAAGGTTTCCAGTCTTCTGGTTTAAAAATGCAGTATGGGATATAGTCTCTATCTTCGTATATTCTTTGAGGAGGCAAAACTAATTTACATGACAGGAGTAAAGAATATTTTAGTGCTAAATTAAAAGGCATGGAATTAATTACAGTGCTTGGGACCATCATATATTTAATAAGAGGGCAGCTTCTTGGAGGCTGGGAATGTTTTAGAGGTGTGTCATCTATTTATTTGATAGCCATATCATGAACTCCTTTTCCCCAGACTTTCAAAAATGTTTAGCTCAGAGAGCCTTATGTTCAAAGGAAGGAAGGAAACCTGAGTGAAACTTTTCCTTCAACTTTGAAACAAAAAGATAGTAGATGTTTAAAAATTACTGATTGTTATAAATTATTTTACAACCATTTTCTCAACTGGACTTCTATTGAAAAGCTTTGTAAATGCCTGACGTATCCATGAGGAAAGAGAAGGTGACAGAAGCACTGCTTATGTTACAGATGCTGCCTGACAATACTGCCATCCTTTCACATGGTTTTATTTAGTTATTACAAGTATCTCTCTGTAAATGACATTTAGGATTATTTAAGATTATGTTGTAATCCTTTTAATCCTCAGTGCTTTAAATTTCAGGCTAAACACCAAAGAGCAAACTAGCACTTAGCAGAAATGCTTAAAACATGTGATTTGTACATAAATCTTTTTATTCACTCTTTCCCTGATGAAGACCTAGGGTTGCTCTTAACTAAGAAAACTCGTACCACATTTCATTACAATTTACTCGGTTGCTAAATGCTTTCTCAAGCTACATCAAACTTGTGATGGTCCTTGACAATTATGCTAAATGCAGAATTGAACAAAAGTTAGCAGCAATGAACATTTACTAGTTTAACTTAGAGTGTGTATGACCTTTATAATAAATACAATATGTCTTTCAGTGTTGGTAGCGTATGTGTGTGGAAAGGACCATTCTATTTCTTAACGTCAAGCTATTACATGTGGGTATATACGTTGACACATACATCATATATGCATACATGTATGTACATTTATACTTTAAACACATATTATGACTTGTCTATGTCTACTTTACATATATATATTATAGAAGTTGCTAAATATCTTTAATATATGATTTATTATTAAAGCTACTTATGTCAAAAACTGCTCTAAAATAGGTAGATGTTCTTGAACTCAGCCAGTGAGCATCATTCTGAATTACTGAGAGTAGTTGAATACAAAACCTAATTAATTAATGCTGGCACAGTTATGTTACTATGTACCAATCAAATAAGATTGAATCTACATCAAGAGTTTAATAAGACTTTGACTATAAAGAAAATTTGACTTTTAATGCAAAAAGAAAATGAACTCAAATGTCCAAATGACATATACAAAGGAAACAAATGAAATCCTTCCATTTTTGTGTCATAAATGTTTGCTTCTGAGTCTTTCAAGCATATCTCAGGCACATGTTTGTTTGTTTTCCTCTTCATTTTAAGTTCAACTTCTCTAGAGACATTGTAATTATGTGGCATATAACTGCTAATCCATCAACTTTTTAAAGACAGATTTCAAATTTTAAATTATTTCTAATTTTGCTTTTCCTTGATTTTTCTTGAACCAAAAATCTCAATAGTCGTTTGCTATCTGTAATCTATAATTCATAGACTGAGATTGAACACCATGCCTAATTCAAACTTGGTATTCTAAAGCTATTTCTGATGTAGCATATCGGCTAAAACTGTGATGGTCTTTTTCACTGAGGAAGAAATACTTCATTATCCTGTAGGTAATGAAACCCTTGAACACACACACTCAGATACCCAACAATGCCTTAATACCATGTTTTTGAGATATAATCATGTTTATTCTGATCATTTGAGAGTTATTCCAGCTAATGTACCTAATCAAATATTGATGCAAGTCATCTAGAGCTAGCTCTCTGACAAATCCTTCCCGATGCTTTTTTGTTAACAGAACTATAAAAGCTATCTATATTGTTCCTCTTGAAACGCTTACTTTCACTATGGATACGTATTAGTCAATTTTACCTAAGCTCGTATGTTTAGATGATGAAAAGATTTCAGCATGACAAGAAAACCACATGATTCACCCCAAAAAGAATGAAGCAGGAAATTAAACCTGAATCTTTCTTTAGTTTTATTATTTGCAACATCCTTATCATCACCTCTTGTTTCTCTAAACTAAAGGGTACAAGACAAAAAAAGATAAACTGGATGTAAGAAAACTGAAGTCCCATGAACTGCTCAGGTATCTTACAAACAAAGCTAACTGGCAAGATTTTCACCTCCAAAAAGCTACCAAAAGTGAGAATAGTTTTAATTATCTTTGGAAGTACCTACATTAAGAAATAAGAAAAATGAGTAAAATATTATAACAGAGGCAGTCACACCCCGAAAAGGTTAGGATGATAACATATTATCAATGTATTGGTTTAAATATACATCTATGAATATTATATTCACAGCTATGTAAAATTATACTTAAATATTTTCTTCCATATTCGCAGCCCTGTACACATCATATATATTTGATTATCATCCTCATTTGTGATCTAACTTAACTCTTCATAAGGTTAACAGAAGGAACTGAAAAAGTCTTCCTTAGTTCAACTCCGAGGGTTTCTACTATTCAAGAATTATGTCAGTGTCAAATTTTAATGTCTTTATCTTTGTTTTGTTTTGTTTTTTATAATGTCTTTATTTTATAACATTGATGATTAGGTTGCTAAACTCACAATACATAATAAAACTAAACCACTTAGCTCACCCTACCCTGTTCAGAACTAGCCATACTGATTATCTAGGTTGTCACAGAGGCTAGGATTATAGCCCCTAATTTTTCTTATTTATAGCAGAATAAAAAAAAAAAAAAAGCAAGAGATTGGGAGACAGAGTATGTCACTGATCTACAATTCCTCACTTTAAAAAAAAATTTAATTTTACTTCTTGATTCTGTAAGTTCACCTTCTAATCACTTTGGGCTTTAGTCCTTTGATTTCTTGGCAAGTATGTTTAGTTTTCTTTATTTCTTTTTTTTGGTTTTCTTCTTTCCTTCCTTTCTTTCTTTCTTTCTCATTTTTGGTTAAAAAGAAAAAGAAAAACAAAAAAACCTCTACCATATAAAAATGAATACCTAAATAGAATTCAACTATAATCAGAAAAATAAGTTATTCCATAATATGTTAAAAGTGTTTTTTCATGTTGTTTTGTTTTGTTTTTTTAATTAACATGAGTCCAAATTATTTGGCTAGAACTCATTGAGCATTTGGAAAATGCAAAAACAAACTGAAAATCAGTTTTTTCGTCCCAGTGAGAGTTCAGATAAGAAATGTCACCTACCTACACTTCTATAAGACTGAATACATCAATTTTAGTGATACATTTAAGAACAGAATTGACTTTTCTTCAAGGGCTAAAATGGTCTCAGAAGACATTTGATACAATAATTATGATAATCTAGTTCCTACTAAATGATATAAATTCTAAAATATACTATAAAGTTATTGGTTACTTTGGAGATATAAAAGTAAATTAAATGTCATGTAAATACAGAAAAAGATCAACTTCCATAATCTGAAGTTATTAATTGCCAAAGGGATTTCAGTAACATCATATGTGAAATATTAAGTTTTCCCATTTCCTTTCTTTCAAGGATTTCATCTGGTGCTTTCCATTCAAAGGAACATGATTGAAATTATTAATCACAGTTATTTTTTCCAAAAAATTAAATTATACAATATGAAAAATCCAATTTTTATAACTGTTCAGCTCTCTCCATCCCCCAAGTTACACTGGTAAATATAATTTATGACTGGAAAGCAGGAATGGCAATGAATGCAAAGAGTTTATCATAATTAGCAAATCTTACTTTGTTTACATCTGAAAGTCCTACATTAAATCTATTTAAGCCAAGCATTCTAGGTTTGAACCACAAACAGCTATCAAACACACTGCAAAATTCAATGACTTTCGGGTATATAATTAATCACCACACAACATATATTTTGTGTTTAGATAGCAAGCAGTCACCAGGGAAAAATAACAAAACAACCAAAATTCAACAAGGAAGAGAAGCCAGGTTTTTCACAATGACCTCTACACAACTAGTTCATGCACATGAAAACATCGTAACAAGGTAGTCTTGTTTTGATTACCCAAGAGAGCTCAGATTTAGAAGGAATAGGAATAATTTGAATCTATGTAGCATTCTTACCTGAAAGACATTCTTTCTGCTTGATTTTTCTTTGGCCCATTCGATATATGCCCCACACAAATCCACACTTTCTGGTTTGTGCCCAGTTTTCTGCAAATGAAAATGCAATAAGAATAAAAAGCATACAACACTGGAGATGCATGTCAGAAAAAATAAAGCTTTATTGACTTAGCAGCTATATATTTATGGTATAAAGACTTTCTTATCTTTTTTCCAGTTTCAAATAGATATCCTCACCGTCATGTTCATTGCAGCATTATGTACAATAGCCAAAACATGGAAATGACCTGTGTCCATCAATCCATCAATGGATGAATGGATAAACAAAATGTTTTATATAATATAATGTTTTATATTATGTGTGTGTGTGTGTGTATACATATATATATATATATATATATATATATATATATATACACACACACACGTAAGTTAGACAGGAGACAAATTCTGCATGATTTCACTTTTATGTGGAATCTAAAGTATAATTCATAGAAACAGGCAGGTTACCAGGCACTGGGGTAATTGGAAGATATTTGTCAAAGGGTACAGACTTTCAGTTTTAAGATGAATAAGTTCTGGGAATCGAATATACAGCATGGTGACTATAGTTAACACTTTACTGTATACTTGAAAATTGCTAAGAGAGTAGATCTTAAATGTTAGAACCACACAAAAAGGTAACTATGTGAGGTGATGAATGTTACTAACTAACCTTAGTGTGGTAATCATTTCATAGTATATCTGTATATCAAATCACCACATTTCATGCCTTAAACTTACACATTATTGTCAATTATATCTCAATAGAGCTGAAAAAAAGAAAAAACAAATTTAATAAATATTAAGTGCCAACTGTATGCCTTTTAGAAATTCATTTTTCAGACTTTAAGTCTATACACATAAGTATAATGTGTATTTGTATTTAGTAAATTTAATTTAGATCAAATAGATTATGGTGTGTGCCTCCTTTCACACAATACAATGTGTATGTTAGTGAAAAGCTGTTTTCACTTCAGTAATTCATAATAATCAGTTAATAGGAATATCCTCTGTATTTGCCTCTTCATATTTTTATTTAGTTCAAGTGAATCACACTTACATAACTTTAAATTTGCAAAACTCCAAACATTAAACAAAAACTTACCTGCTTGGGAGATTTTTTTACTATTTTTAAAGAAAGTTAAGCCACATTTCAAAGACTCCAACTATTTTCATATGTTCTGAGCTACTCTAGGTTTTCCTATAGAGAAATTCAGTTTCCTCAAGCCATTTTCAATAGAATACTTTAAAATTTTAGTGTAAAAAGCTTATAATATATTTAGACAATGTTAACAGTATGAACTTTAGGTTAAAGCATAAAATTATGGAAAAATGGCAAAAATTTTATAAGAAATCTGTCCACAATTGTTGCCTCAGAGCCACTATGTTCTATCAGTTTAAAAGAAATAAATTATTTTTCAGAAGAAGCCAGAAATATGGGTTTTTTAATAGTAAATTGTGAGATTTTTTGATTTTTGGCAACTCAATAAAAATTTTTTTGGAAACATTATACAGGCCAAGCATAACTTTCCTTCAGGATAAATTCGGCTGGCAAGATGGCAATTGATAGCATAGCTTTCCTTGGTTATTTGGTAGTAATCTCAGGAAAAACTTATCAAGATGAGCATGGCTCTTATGGATGCTTCAGATACTGAAATATTTTTACTGTTTTCCCATAATCTGCCACCCAGGTCATCACGGCTGTGGAAAATCTCAAGGCACAATAATAATGTTCATTGTTGAGTGATTTATGACATAGAAAAATTAAGAAAAACCTGCTTCTACAGTTAATTGAATTATGGGACACTCAGAACCAATAAACATATATAACAAAAAAGATTATCTCTCCCACGTAATGCAGTCAGGAAAAAAAGATGGAATATGATTTTATATAAGAAGCACTCTTTATGGGCCAAACACTTCTTATGTGTTTTATGGCTATCAATTCTTTTAATTCTTATAATACCTGTATGAAGTAGGTATTATTATTTTTTTAAATAAATTTATTTATTTATTTTTGGCTGCGCTGGGTCTTTGTTGCTGTGTATGGGCTTTCTCTAGTTGTGGTGAGCAGGGGCTATTCTTTGTTGCGGTGTGTGGGCTTCTCATGGCAGTGGCTTCTCTTGTTGCGGAGCACAGGCTCTAGGGGCATGGGCTTCAGTAGTTGTGGCATGTGGGCTCAGTAATTGTGGCTCACAGGCTTTAGAGCGCAGGCTCAGTAGTTGTGGCGCACGGGCTTAGTTGCCCCGCTGCATGTGGGATCTTCCTGGACCAGGGCTCAAACCCACGTCCCCTGCACTGGCAGGTGGATTCTTAACCACTGCGCTACCACGGAAGCCCAGTAGGTATTATTATTATTACCATGTTACAGGTAAGAGAATATGCCAGAATGGTTAGGTGAGCTTTCCCAAGGTAACATGGGTAGAAAAGGAGGTGCCAGGATTTAAATGCTAGCAGTGCCCCTCCAGAGTCTGTTTTTAACCACTATGTAGTCCTTAAAAATTGAATATACACTATGATCATATTCATGCTAAAACATGAAACATTTTGGGAAAAGATATGCTTTTCTTACTAGACTAGTACAGACATATTGATCTTGTTTCTGTCCTTCTCTGTTGAACTTGATCTTCCCATTGGGCCTTTACACCACCTGTTTACCTGGAATACCTCCCAATCTTCACATGGCTGACTCCTTCTTCTCCATCATGTCTCAGCTGAATGTCACCTTGTCAGAGGTCTTCTCTCTGACTGTCTTATATAAAATCATGGCATTCCAGGACTTCTGATTACTCTCTACCTATTTATTTTAATTTCACCACAGCCTTCCTCCTAACCGAAATTAATATATATATATATATATATATATATATATATATATAGTTTTATATGCTGACTGTTTTTCTCCCACTGGAATTTAACTCCCTGAGCTGGGACCTTGTTTGCCTTTTCCTCCACTATTTTTCCAATGTATGGAACAGTGCTGGTACATAGTTGTTGTTCAATGAATATTTGCTAAATTTGTGCATGAAGGAAAATACCAAAATGCAACTAACATTTGTGCTTTGGAAGGAAGGTTTGGGCATCTTAAAATTCCTAACTTTATAACAAGCAAGATTTGTATCTGGTCTAATGGTTAAGCAGTCTTTGCTTTGTGATTTGGCAAAATCTAAACAGTTTAATGGACTCATATGTGGACTGAACATAGGATTTCACAGAATCATGCAATAAACACTTACTGTATATATACTAAGTGTGAGTGTGTTAGCTACTGTGTTGGCCTATATCTTGACTCTTCCTTTAAGAATCGTATCCTAGCCTCAGACTCTGTATAATTATCTATAGACTCTCTCTATAGAAAGAGAGAGAGCTAGAGGAGACTTATGGGTAAAAAGCAATCTAAGCTTTGCCAGTGTGCTTACCATCTAGTTCTGCCAGCTTCTAGCTGTCCTCATCAGCGTCATATGCTAAATCCAATGGCTTTGGCACCTGGCTTGGGTTTATCTCAGTCCGAACACTGCCCATTACACTTAGTCACCTCCTAGTGCTCATTCATGTGACTTTGACCCGTCTCTTACATTCTTCATGAGCTCACTGCTTTACCTCCTCTCCACATTAGCAATCTTCATTGTGCTTTCTGCCTAACAAATCCCATTTTCTGAATCTGCCTTACTCCCACCTTGTTATGTTTGATTTTCGAGGTTATTGAAATCTGCACACCTTTGTGTGTTGCCCCAGCCTCTCAAGTCCTTGATTTCACTTCCTTTCATGTCCAGACCTGTGCCTCTGATTCTGCAGTCAATTCAGCCTCTCTCTCTCTCTCTCTCTTTCTTTCTCTCTCTCCCTCCCTCATTCGATGATCCACTCCACTCTCTCATCCACTTTTTCTTCTTCTACAATCTTCCTCATATTCCTCAATTCTAGAGAAATAACTTGACTACTCAATGTAGTAACATTACAAATAATGGCCACCTACTTCAGCTGGGCTTTTGACTCTACTTAGCAATACTATTGTTACTGTGATAAGGACACAACGTATCCATGAAATCATTACCAAGACCAATGTCATGAATACTCTGCAAAGTTTTTATGCGCTCCTAGTCAGTTTCTACTCTTCCTCATGGTACCTCTCTCCCAAAGCTTTACCTTTTTCAAGCCCACCAAACGGCTTACTCATAATTCAAAGAGATCATAGAGCTGTGGTGCTAGAACATTCGCCATTCTTCCCTCTTTCATAGTTAGTCTGTGTAATGCAAATGAACAAACAGAAACTTTAATAAATTTCTATATGTCTTGCCCTCTGAAAGCTTTATATCAACTTCTCATTTATTCCTTACAACAAATTTGTGAAGTTAATACCATTGCCTTTAACTGACATGTGAAGAAAACTCAAGCAGGGAGTGGTTAAGTGCCTTACATAAGCTCATGCACTTAATAAGGACCTCAGCTGAGATACGAATTCATTTTTATCTGACTCCAAGTCCCAAGTCCTTATCACAACACAATACACTGCCTCCCCTCCATACCTATCCTTTCCTCCTGCTAGGTCACATAATGCCTTTTTCAGGTCCCAAAGTAAGAATTAACACTTTCTATTTCTTCCTTGTAAGTGTCATCATTTCCCACTTTTGCATCTGTTTCCCAAAATTCTGGACCTGGGTCTGTGACTCTGGTCCACCTGTCCAATGAACTCCCATGTCTGGGCACGACAGTGTCATCTATGAGCATCAAAATTACCTGGCCTATCAGTGCCATATACTGCATGAACTCACAAGGCATGTCTTGTTTTGCCTCAGAGTAAGAGATGCTCCTTCTTCAGCCCAAGGTTTTTCCTCTATAGTTCCTAATTCTATCCAATCTCATACCTTGTTTTCCCTAAAGTAGATTATATCCTTTAGACTATAATCACACTGAAGTGATTATAAAAAAATAAAAAATAGAAGAAAGCAAGCACCAATGCCACAACTTCACGTTTTCTCAATCTCACCTATTTCCTTTCATGATTACCAGGATTCTTCAGAGTTTCCTGCAGTCACATTCTCTGCTCCTGTTCTATTCTCTCCTCAACCCACTGCAATCTTTTATCCCCTTCCTTGGTTAATCTAATTCGTCTTAACCATTAAGGTCAACAGGAACAGTCTGATGCTTTCTCTCCCATCCACATTCTGGTTGAACTCTGTAGTACTATGAGATTCTGCTGGCCCTTCTTAAACCCTCTGTCCTTCAGCTAAGGAGACATTTTCTCTCCAAATTCTTTCAACTTTTATTTCTCTGTTTTTTTTTTTTTTCCCTCACTGACTTCTCTTCCTCAACCAACTTCTTAACTTCTTAAATGTTAGTAATCCCTGGTTTATGGTTCTAGGCTTTCATTATTTCTCATAGTTTACATGATTCCTGTGAGTTTTGATTTTGCCTGTGGCCTGATCCATCACTTATTTATGTTAACTCCCCATGATTCCTCTGGTCCCCAGCTCCCTCTTATGTGTCCAAACTCTATTTTCTAACTATCATTAGGATATAGCACAGACATCTCCTTGAAATCACTGTCTTCTTCTCAGACTTGTCCCCTTTTTTCTATTGCTTGTCTTGGCTAATCATTTATCTCCTTCACTCTCTTCACTTTCTTAGTTCTCCTCTTTCCATCAATAGCCACAACCAAAAGGTACAAAGCCCAAATTCCAGAACGAGATCACAAACTCTTTTAAGTTCTTATTTTCTCTCATCTGAATTTCTCTCCTTCCCATTTCCTCTGAACTCAGTAAAAACCATTTCAATTCATTCTCCACATTTTGAATTTTTTTCCTAAAATACAAATCTCACAATATTTCTCCTAGAAAACTTGTTATCCACAAGATAATGTACAAATCCCTTAGTAGAGTATACAGGTTTTTTTCATCATCCCCCAACCACCTTCTCAGTTCCATTCATCCCTCCTTTTTTCTATACATCAGCAATGCTGAATTCCAGGCAGTTTCCAAAATGCTACATGCTTTCACAACTCTATATTTTGGGGAAGTGAGTATGCATGTACCCTTTTCATCTGGAACACAGTTATTTCTCTCTTCATCCACTCTCTTTGCCTGCCATCTGCCCCAATCCTGCTCATTTTCATGATGTAACTCCAAAATAATTTCCACGAGGCTCTCCTTCACCTCTGCAGGCACAGTCACTCTTTCCTTCTTACCATTTCCCCTACTCTGAAAAACATTTTTTTTTTTTTTTTTACAATTTGTTTTGTTATTCACACATTGCAACTACTTTTTGATGTGTTTCTTTCCCCCAGCTATACAATCAGAGAACAAGCTGGGTTTGTCTTACCGGTCTTCATTTTCCCCAAATTTAGCAAAGTGGCCCAAAGTAAGCACTCAACAGAAGTTTGTTAGCCTTTGAATGAATTTATGAACTGGATGGAAAATTGCAACAGAAAATTTCCAGATTCATTCAAATGAATTAATAAAATTAAGAATACAGCTCAGAATTATAGTTTACAAAATGAGAAATATTTAGGACATAAAAATCACTACATTCCCATTTATACTGACCTTTAATAGGAACTGATCTTATGGCAAAATTGAAGCAAATAATAGAGATTTGGGGTGAATTTAAAAGTATGCCAGAAAAAGCTAAAGTGATTTTGGTAAAAGTCAAGCAAATAAAAATATTAGCCTCAAGAAAAGAAAACTAAGATAAGTAAATGAAGGACTATATAAAAATGATCCTTATCAATTGTTTATTTTTACAAAGTTAAAGCAGAAAGATCTAGGCTTGAAGAACAACTTTAGGGACTAGGCTTTATTAGAAGGGAAAATTATCAGTGTTTAAGTGTTGTTAAATATTGGAATAAGTAGTTCAGAAAAGTTGTAGAATTTACTTGGAAGACAGTCAAGATTTTATTCCATCTGAAATTAAAGAATCCTTTAATAGAAAACGTATTTCTGATTCTACAGCTATAAAACACATGAAAAAGTCTGCTGAACTACATGATGCCAATGTATCACATTGTACATCATTATAAAAATGTACTTTTAAAAATTGACTAAATATAAACTTAAGCCTAAGAGTAGACATATATCTATTCTGGGTAAACTTAAAATATAAATGATTTTTAAATATTTAAATAGAATTATTTAAAAGTTACTGCTTCTGGACAAAACATAAAAGCCTCTTTGTTGGAGAAATGTGAAGTCATTAAAAATTGATCTTAGGTCTTGTCCACTTCTGATTTTTATTATTCTCTTAGTCCATCTTTACCATTTCTCAATAATAGCTGACAGGGTTGTCTCTCCATAATATATTTTTCTCTGACTTAGATTAAACCTTTGGGATTAAGTTTCCCATTTTTCTTTATGGGATATTTGGGGGCTTTTAATGTATATTAAGAAAATATCAAAGGCCAGATGCTCTTTTGCTTGATGGCATTTTCCATGATGAAGATTGGCCATGTGTGTGGGCAACAAATCACTGGGCCACTCATTCTCATACCCTTATTACTAGATGTGGTTGGAAAAAAGTCAAGGCTCAGATTTTATGAAACAGTTTATTAGCTACCATTTTTTATTTTGGATTAATTGCTATTCCAGAATATAGACTCAGATTGTCCTTATCAGTCTGAAACATGAAACACAAAATCTGTTTAGAGGAATTAAGTTTTATCACATAACTGGTTTTGATTCTGGAAAATCAGTCATGGAGGAGGATAAAACTCACTTATAAATTCTCATTTGGGCAAAATGATTTAGGAAAGAGTGCTGAATGGATACCTGATCTTATTAATGTCTAAAGTATGGCCACTGTCAACATAGAAGAGGATACTTTGATTGTTAAGATGTGGGTTTTATGTATATGAATATAAATGGTGTTAATAATAACTGAAATTGTTTCTCCAGTGAAATTTCTCAGTATATTACAAGACCAAATCAAACCAGATTTTCAGAAAAGCAAAGCCTTGTTAGTGATTTGGGGCACTAGAATGTTATGTGTTTGTTTGTTTGTTGAGGAGAAAGTATTCTCCCCTTTTTAAGAATTTATTGCATTTATTCCTGAATCAAAATCTTGCTAGAATAAATATAATAGCTTCTATTTAATCTATGTTTGTTGCATGCTTACATTGCCTTAAATTTACACTATGTAAAAACTATTTAATTCTGCAATGTGAGCAATCTGGGCACATTTTTGATGCCTCAGGCACCTCCTCAGATTCCCTCCTTAGACCCTCATTCTTTCAGTCTGCCTCAGTTGTCCCTGTAGATGACCAGTGATGCTTGGGCCCACATGGTCCCACTTCCTGTGGATGACCAGACACCTTCTTGGAATGCAAGGCCCTCCTGGTTGCCAAGGTTCAGACTGGCTTTTAGATCCCTACCACATCCAGATTTGGATAAACTACTATTTTACAGGGTGTAGGATCTGACCTTCTGCATAGCCATCCAAGGGTGTGCCCAGGATCCACATAATACAGGGAGAAAATACTCCGGGTGATAAATTTTAACCAAAAGGAAGCAAGAAATGGGAAGAAACAGGTCGATATATTCCTTCTCCTACCTCCATCCCTTCCTCCTACAGACTGCTTCATGCTTTCTCCAGTTTATTTGCAGCTTTTTTGCAAGTCAAGTGGTGCACCTGCCCAGTGGTTCTCTGTGTCTCTGAGGCTCACTGTAGAGTAGTAGCCAGCATGATAACACATCCTCTCTTCTATTTTGCATCATCTCCTGCCTCACTTCCTTTTTACTTCACTCTCTGTGTCCTGGGCTCATGCCTCCCAAATAAAGCATGGATGCTTAATTTGGGCTTTGTTTTCTAGGAAATCCGGACTGAGACAATTGATGTTACTCTCCTGTGTCAGGGAGGCATAGATCTCCACTGAAATGTGTGCAGGGCTCTCTCTTCAGGAGTCTAGAGTTGTCATTGGAAAGTATTGGGTTGGCCAAAAAGTTCATTCTGGTTTTTCCATAAGATGTTACAGGAAAACCTAAAAGAACTTTTTGGCCATCCCAATAGCTCACCAGCCAAAGGCTCCATTTTTTTCTATCCCCCTTTACACCAACCTGTGGCCACATTACCCATTCTCATCACTGGAATGTGAACAAGAACAATGTGAGACACCTCTGGGCTCACAGCTTTTAAAGAGCATGCAGATTTTCCTATGCTCTCTTAACGTTTCCTTCATCTGCCACTAGGGGATGACAGAACCAAAAGATGGGAGAAGCACAATGTAGCAGAAAGCTGACCAGGAATATCTGTTTTGGCCTATGGTATGAGTAAGAAATGAGGTTCTGAAGACATTTTGAATTGTATTTGGACAGCAGGTAGTGTTTCTTTACCTGAAAAATCTTGATATTATTGTTAAGAAAACTAAGACAAGGATTTTGACGTATACTGTCATTAAGTGAGTTTGTGCATTTGAATCCAATTCTGATTCCAAAGTCTGTTCTCTTAACCACTATACTCAACTGCTTCATGTAATAATAATACCAATAATACCAATAATAAATATAACTAATATTTATTATCTTTGCTGTGTGTCAGGCTTGCTACATCAATTTTCTCACACAATCTCACAATAGCTCTATGAGGTAGGTACTCTTATTAACCCCATACTGCAGCTGAGACATCAAAGAATTGTAGCAACAAATAAAATGTGAACCTGGGATTCCTAACCCAGGTTGTGTGACTTAGAAGCCCCTATTGCTACCTAATATGGTATACTGCTTCCCAGAGCATTTCAATTTAGTAGTGACTTTTAAAGGAAGAATAAATACATATATTCAGTAAATTTAAAAATGCACCGTGGAGTAAAAGTCCGTTTTATCTTAGAGAAATGTAAGCTCTAAATCAGATGTATTACATTGACCAAAATGATAAACCACAGAGAGTCAAGCTTCATAATTAAAATACTTTTCTGAAAGAGCCTAAGGTGAGGTTTATTGGACAGTAAGCTATTACCCATTTATAAGGCATCCTATCAATTTCATAGATTTTTGTGGTTATTAAAAATTATGTACGATACAGAATTTATTGTGGTTAATGGCCAAATCTTGAGAAAATTATAACCAGAGAACATGGCTTCATTTATATTAATATCGATCACTTGATTTCATTTTTTTCCTTACAAAGTTTGTGTTAATAAAACACTAGAATTCATTTTTCCTTTATTTCTTTGATCTCCACCTGTCATCCTCCAGGTTTTGGACTGTTTTTTCTTTTAATTTTTAAATGTATGTTGAGACCGTATGATAGTGCAATCTATGGCTGTACTAATAACCTGCCCTAATGCTAACCATGCTGACTTCACCAGAGCACTATTATTGTGAGAATTTAAAATGCCTTCGTTAGGCTAAGGTTGGTAGATCTATTGTTTGCACCTCCATTTTTATGATCTTTTTGAGCACCTCCATTTTTATGATCTTTTTGAACACTCACTTTACAAAGATAAAATCATTCCACATTCATTTTATACAGATTACTCAATAATTCATGAATAGCTTGCTGATTGAAACTATTTTCATCTTTTTTTGCTAAATCGCATCATTTTACTCCCATAAATAAGTCCATTTTTTATTAAAGTAAAGCTACAGTGAATGAACATTAAATATACTGCATTATTTAATTAATGTTTGTGCTCATTATTTGCACTGGAAGTAAAGAATATTAAGAAAAAGTAAACAAATTATTTTAATGAAGTCTTTTATATTACTCTTTTTGCTTTCAAGGTTATGGCTGAATGAGTGGTCTAAAAAAGTTAATAGTTTATTAAATGCCTTGGAAGAGTTTTCTGTCATTAGAAGTAAAATTTGCCAGTGTTTGCCTCTGATTAGAAGTATTAGTACAACGTAAAGTAAAAAACATAAAAGTAGCCC
Source organism: Delphinus delphis (assembly GCF_949987515.2). Lineage (NCBI taxonomy): Eukaryota > Metazoa > Chordata > Mammalia > Artiodactyla > Delphinidae > Delphinus > Delphinus delphis. The sequence continues at coordinate 86,628,667 of NC_082689.1, forward strand.
CCAAAATCCCAGTTACATACACAATCAACATGTAGCCTCCATATCAAACATTCTGGCTTTAGAACTATACAGTTTGAGGGGAGAAATAGTCCCTAAAATGTTTATAATACTTTTGAATTTATGTCAGAAGTGACACTAAGTTTTCTGAGTACCATGAGATAAATATAAAAGGAAGTAAGGTCCACTTGGTCTGATTTTTAGTGGCTGTGGAGACAAGAAATTTCCTAATCAGAAATAGACTTTGCATGATGCATTTATCTCAGTGGGGTACCACACTGAACATATATTCTGGAATCACATGAAAACACCTCCAGGTTGCTACTGGTGCTCACTAATGTGCTGATACACCCATGTTTTGGGCACTGCATATTTTTTAGTTCTTCCTAGAAGAATTACCCTGCCTGCTTTCTTTGCACTAGGACTTCTTTAGCAATGACCATGCTGCTAAAAGATCAGGTCATAGGAGAATATTAATATACATTCTGAGTAAGAAGATGCCCTGTGATTTACTAAATGCATGGGGCCATAATGATGACAGACTTAGCCGTTTTGCTATTATCTTTGTCAATAAGAGCACAGGCGTTATTACTCTCATCTATTTCCATATATTTTTAGAATAGGTTTTTCAGATAATTTAACAAGTCCTACCTTCATTTTTTTAACTGTAGGAAAAATATATCTTAACTCCCCAAACTGTCTCTGAAAACTCTGAATCTCTCTTAATTTGAGCATATGCAGTATAAACTATAAAGGGCTCCACAATGCCTACAGAAAGAAATCATCTCCTCCCACAATCCTGTTCAAGGTCTTTCATGAGCTGATTCCACACTGACTTTCTAACCAAGTTAGAGTGTTTGCTGTCCTACAACAATGTTCCTCAACTTTTTTTGAGGCAATCCCTCACTGGCAGTGCATCCAGACAACTTACAGAAGAAACACAAAATAGTCTGGACTGGGGCATATACACCCTAGGACTCAGGGAACCACCAAGAAACATTTTTAAGAGCAATGACTAGCACAGTATGTGGAGCAAGGCAAGCAATTGATAATATCTGGAAAATAAACAAATTAAGGAATTAATTTCCCACATGTTATCATTGCTTACTCCCTTCTTTCCATGTAAAGTGTATTCCCCCCCCCCCCATTTCTGCAATGGAATCCTATTCAGCCTTCAAAAACTTCCTCAAATGTCACTTCCTCTAATGGATATATTTAGAATCCTTTCCAGCTGGGAGCCATATCTCTCTCCTCTTAGTTACCATGAAACTAACCCATGTCTCTGTTCATGCCATTTTGGAGTAACTATCAATGTCTACTTTTTCACTACAATTACCTGATTTATGGGCATGCTTTCTATTTGTTTCTAGACCCTCAAGTGAAAGATCTGAGTTTGTTTCATTTTTGTGTCTTTCCTAATACCTAGCACAGTGGCTTAATATCAAGGACCCTAAGTGATATCAGAATGAACTAATGGAGAAATACATAAGTTGACCATTACTTGCAACAACAATTTCCTTGGGAAAGAGCTACCTGCAGCTAAACCTATGGTTCCCCAGCATGTTTTCTTATATACCTTTATCATGTTAGTCATGTTCTATTATAATAAAACTACATACGATTCTGTTTCCCCTACCGGACTATAAGCAACTTGACAGCAGGGATCGTGTATTATTCATCTGGATATCTCTAAGGTTTAACAACACATTGTGTGACACCTGTTAATAGTTCATAAATCAATAAATGAATGGGTTCTCTAAATTACACAGCTTCTTCCCCATGAGGCAATCCATCAATTTTGTTTTTTTTAACCAGGAGTGCATATTTGCCACATCCCATAGCTATAGTCCAGGTCTACTCCATAACAAGCAGATGCTCTAAAATCACAAAGTATAGCCCATACACAGGAGAAAAGTTGCAAGTGAATTGCTAGAGCCAATTGAAATACTATGCTGGTACTGAAATAGGTAAGTGTACCTGAAAAATGCAAGGGGTATGATTCAAGGCCTCAGAGGATAATTCAAACTGACAACTCTTGTTTCTTTAGGACTTCTCTGCCACTAGATGAATCAAATAATACTGTAGCTGCTTTTGAGGCAAAAGTTTTTGCTCTTGGACTAAATGAGTTGAAGTTAGAAGAATCATCTCCTCTCTTGTCTTTTTCCTGTGATAGTACTGGTCTTTTTAAGACAAGCAACACCTGGGTCATACTGCTGTTCAGCATGTAGTTGTTAAAAGAAGAGCCACGGGAGATTATTCTAGCGTGAAGATGTCTGGAGAATACTGACACACCTTATTAAAGAGTTGCCCCTGGTAGCAAATCTCAGCCCATGGCATTCTTCTCAATCCTTTTCTTTTATCCTATTTTCCAGCCGAACTAAAAAATTCATTTCTCTTTTCAGCACACAGACCTTGCCCATTTTCAGTTTCATGCCATTGTTCATATTTTTTTACTCCACTGGAATTTTCCCTGCCCACAAATCTCCACATATTGAAATTATAACCATCCTTCAAGGCCTAATTCAAATCTTTCACAGATGTGAGCTGTCCCTCCTTTAAATGTTAAAAAAAAAACAAAACAAAAAAAACAAAACAAAAAAAACACTCTCCTATGTTTCTTATTTCATCTCATCCTATTTTTTGGCAGAGATGCTATAAAGCAAAGACTATATCTTGATTATATCTCTATGCCTTATATGTAGCCCTAACGAGCAAGCTGTTCATTGTAGGATTTCAATACATATTCTTATGAAGTCTTTTCCCACCAAGGCTTATATAAATAGCACTAACTTGATTAACCAAATGCATATTTAAATGAAAGTGAGGTAGATTGTAATGAGAAACTATGCTATTTGGATCAACTCTCCCACTGCAAACAATGAAAAATGCTGGATAAAATATTTCTTTTTAAAATTAACCTTAAAAGAATTGAAAGGCTGAAAAGATAGTGGGAACATCCAGGGTAAATATTTTTTGGAGGTGAGAATCTGAACCCACAGAGAAAAGCAGAATATCAAATCAAAATAACTGCACCTTTCCTGAGGGCATTATAAAAGGATAAAGGAGAACCAATATTCAACTTGTTCCCTTTCTCCAATCCCAAGGGATTATAAAGAAGACCGCCTTTGTAGATGAACAATGTTAAGAGAAGAAGGAGTGAAAAATAATTCTGTCCCTGATAAAGTGTAGCACAGCTGTAGCCCTCCTTTTATGTACACATAACTCAAAAATTTTAAACTGTTAAATTGATCTAATCAATCACTGGAAGTGCCCCCAGACAATTTAGAAAAATACAAAACACTCTGGAGTAGGACACATTTATTCCAGGCCTCAGAGAGCCTCCCATGATAGTTCAATAACAATGATTAGCACACAGTCAAAGATAAGCAGACACACAAGGAAACAAAGCAACATGAGTGAGAACCAGTAGAAACAGCCTGATGTAGACTTCAGATGCTAGAATCACAAGACACAGAATATAAAAAAACTATGCCTTCTAATTTTCACAAAATAAAAGAGAGTCTTTAACATTCAGGAAAAAAACCTACAACAAATGACATAGTAAATTTAAAAAAGAAACAAACTTCTAGAAATAAAAATTATAATAATTGAAATAAAAATAATGTTTATCACAAAGGGAGACTGAGTTAAATTAGAAGATAAATCAAGATAAGTTATTTGGAATGCAGTTCAGAAAGACAGAAAGAAAGAAGAATATAAAACATGTGGAGGATAGAGTGAGAAAATTTAACATAGGTTTAACTAGGGGCTTAGAAGAAAATAAGAGAGAAAATGTAAAAGAAGCTACATCTGAGAAGATAATAGCTTGGAAATTTGTAAAATACATTAATGACAGTTATAATCAATTTCAAGAGGCCCAACAATCCAGGCAGGGAAAATAAAAAGATATTGACACCTGGATGCATCACAGTGAAACAGTGGAAACACAAAGGTAATGAGAAAATATTATGAGGGACCAAAGAACAGTGGTTAGATTAACAGGTAACTTCTTGATAACAATAATGGATGACAGCAAACAGTGGAATGATATCTTTGATGTGCCAAAAGAGTATTACTGCCAACTCAAAATTCTATATCCAGAGAGAATATATATTTCCAAAATGATGGAGAAATAGAGACATTTGAAACAAGCAGATGCTGAGACAGATTGTCACGACAAGACCCTTACTACAGGAATTTCTCAGAATATACTTCAAATAGAAGAAAAAATAATCCTAGAGGGAAGGTCTAAGATACAGGAATATATAAATAACAAGGAACATGGCAAATATTGGGCAAATAAACATCAATATTGATTCTATAAAAGAGAATAAATAATGTCTAGTGCTGTTAAAAAAGAATTAAAATACAGACAGAAATAGCATATACATTGGGAAGGTGATAAGTGAATTAAAACTATTCTAAAGTAATATTTGAATAGCTTTAGTCTTCAATAAGTTATAATTCTAGGCAAGTCACTAACAGAACACCAAGTGTATCACTCCTAAAACAGTAAAGAAAAATATGAAATGATTAAAACAAAATGAAAGGAAGGAAAAAGCAGGACATATTGATATTTAGAGAAAGAAGCAAGAAACAAAAGAAACACATGCTGTGATTCCATTTTATAAATTCAAAAGCAGACAAAGTATACTATATTTTTAAGGGCTACAGATATAGGTGGGAAAATAATAAAGGGTGATAAAATAATGACTAAAATGCCATCTAAGTCTGTGGCAAGGGAAGAGGCTGTGATGACATACAGACAATAGGCAGGGGTGGGGCTTCTGGAGGGCTGGCAGGGTGTGCATCTTGCCCTGGGTGGTGGTTATGTAGAAGTTTGATTATAACTGTTAAAATATACATACATGTTTTATACATTTTACTAAAAATGGTTTCTGCATTATTTTCCAGTGACAATATTTTAAAATTTTAAAGTGAGTTACAAATCAGAATACAGAATAAGAACACTGTCCTTTCCTTTATAATCCAGAAAATCCGGAACTAAGGACACCAGTGGTTTTCCAATGCTCCTTTTCACAGGAGGGCCAGCCAGTCTGGACCAAACTTTCTCTGGTCTGAGGTGAAGTGAACAAAACAGAGACAATGTATGTAGACGTAGGAGGGAGATGGTTTCCTCTCTTGGTAAAGACTGTCTTTAATTTTGAGGTTTTATCCCACCTAGATTTAGGATTGGGGTATTATACAATGTCCTTTCTGTTAGAAAGTGACAGCAGTAGTAGGCAGTACTTTACTCTTTAATGTCATTAAAAAAGAAAAACAGAATAGGTCAGTCCTCCTTTTCCTTGAATAGGTCACTGAGGACCCAGAGCCTATGAATCTCTGATTTACACACACCAGCAAAGTGACTGTGTTTCTTTTCAGGGGGAGGCCTGCTTTTGATAAAAATGTGACTTGGTTATGAACTGACAGAATTTCAGTGAGAAAGAAATATAGTCAAACATGGAATGTGGGATCTGGCACAACACCGTGTGACATTCTGTATTAAATGTGAAAGCAGTAAGGTTAAGAGACAATGAAGGAAGATGAGGGTCCCAGGAAAATATATATGGATAAGCAGGATATTACATCTAGAACCCCAAATGGAGAAATGGCTTCATTTTCAGAATTATTCAGTGCTCAGACACAATATTTTATGCTGCCTATGGATACATATTTCTTTTTTTGGAGACAGTACACGCTGGTATTCCTTGAATTAATATACCTTTTCTTCTACGCACGTGTGAATCAATTCAAGTGCAAAACTAAGATAGTATAATGATAAGTTATAATTATACTATACCCTATATTATGTACTATAGAATACAGTATATTTATATTTTAATGGAGTATATTAGAATATAATAATTATTTTATGGCTACTATGCATATTTTTATTTTATTAACTAATTTTATTCCTTACTAATTCTCTTGGCAAATATTACTATCTCCACTTTACAGATGAGGATTCTGAAGCTCAAAGCAGTTGAATAAGTTTGTCAGCTCCTAAGTGGCAAAACTAGAATAAAGCTCCCTATGGTTGAACTTCAAAGCCCTTCTCCTAGCTACTCTGCTGCTTTGTCTCACCACTGCATTAACATTCAAAGATCATTCCTGTACAGATTAAAATGCCATTTACTCTTTTAAGCCACATTTTGCACTCACTTAGGCAGCTTCTACAGACCCCCTTGGAGAAAAGGACAGACTTTCCCAGAAGTACAATGAACAGTAATACCAGGACATGTGTAAGGGGGCACAAGAGAAATTCAGAAACTTGAGCATAAATCTCTTTCAAAATAAAACCACAGTATCTTTCATCAAGGCCTGGTAATCATCATATCATTTCTCTGAGACTGGAATTGGTAAATGTGGGCTATCCCACCAGGCCTTTAATATTTGGTTAGAAATGTATCCAAGAACTTGACTAGCAAGACAATCCATGCAGTACAAACAGGAATCTGCAATTCTTTCCCCTACTACCACAAAACACAGTTAGTTCCTGCCCAGAATTTGCTTTGAAGACAATGAGTGTCTGGGAGAAACCATAAGAGCACTGAAAATGGGACTAGAAGTAATAAATAGGGACTGCCAAAAAAAAAAAAAAAAGGGGGTTAACAAATTTCCTCTAAAAGTAAAATCTATCGTCAATTTACAACAGTTCTGAAGCTTGAACTAGAGGCATGCAATTAGTGAGCTGACTTGCAAAGTTTGCCTACAGTAAGGGGGAGTTTCTTCCACCTGTACAAAATTAAGCACCTGATAACTATCTCCTGGTATGAGGAGACTAAAATAATAAAATAAAAATAAACCAAATGCTTTAACTTGGAATCTAATCTCTCCCATTATCCTAGCACATTCACATAAACTCTGCTCCAATGGAATTCTTCTCACCCAGCAGGATGAAGATCATCTTCTCAGCAGCCAAATTCAGCAAGGCAAGTGACTTTCCTCCCTTCCTGATTTCCCCTTTAGAACTCATTCAAAGGGAAGACAAAGGACCCGTGGGTGGATGGGAGTTGTTTTGTACCTAGCCTTTAGGGATACCTTATTTTTCTTAAAAAGATTATCTCAACATTACTGTAGCCAAAAAATAAAAACAAAACAAAACCCTAAAACAAATTTCTGAGGCAGTTTAAATTAAAAATACAAAGGACTGAGATATATTTTTAATTTATTCATAATTAGTTTCCAGATTGGACTGCACCGAGACTCCAAAATCAGCAAGCTACTTGCTGGGATAAAGGCTATTGCAATTATCAGGAGCAAGCCAAATGCTACCTTTTGTTCTTACTAAAATCTTCTCCTTTAAAAAAAAAAAAAAATCTCCTAGCAAATGATTTTCTATTTCCTATTTAAAGAGGATTACATAGCAAACACGACTAGTGGCTGGAAAGCAAAGAATCTTCCATCGTTTTATTACCTGCCAAATACAAATTAGTTCATTGTGGTTAATTCCTGCCAGGAGACCCCTTTTCCCTGCTGCCCATCAGGCCGTTGGGGTATGGCAGGTTGGTTCCTGCCCAGAGTCCTTCCTACTCAGGAGGCTGTCAGATATGCTGCTTGCCCACTGTCTCCAACATCGTGTGGCAGTTCTGGTGTTCGGGCAGCAAGGTTTTGAGCTTGAATTGCCCCAGTAACTAGCTCAGAATTGCTCCTACTATCACTGTCAAATCTCTGTGGGCATATATGATGCCCTCCTCCAGGTACAAATCAAGAAGCCCTACAAATTTCACTTTGTAATAACTATTGGATACAGAAATTGTATTAGTTCCATTAGATGGAGTCATAGAACTGTTCAGAAAGGTTAGCTGGATGCAGTGAATGTCACAGTTAGACTAAGATAAAAAATCACTGTTAACTTAGAGTGTTTCCTCATTGGTAACACCCTATATTAAGGTATCATTTATAAACAGTTTATTATTATTTATTAATGTGTGAAGCACTTTATAGCATGCTAGATAACAACTTAAATTCATGTATTAAAGATGCACATACATGGTTTAATACGATTTATGCCTTATAATATTCTTTAAAACAGCTTTCCATAGTCTCATCCGTTAAGTATTTATTACTAATGCATTTTATAACATACTTTATACTACATTATTTGAGCAAGTAGCTGCATTTAGTGATCATTTCATAAATAAGAATAAAGCATTTATAAATGTCACCTTAATTTAAAGTGTTACCTTCCCATTACTAGAGAGCTGCTTGCCATTCATCTCATTTTGTGATTATTCTCCAAATGCACCACTTAATAAAACAAACACTAAGTTCTATTTTCCCTTCATCTGATTAAAAGTTTATTGAGTCATTTTCCTCCATCTGCTTTCAGATGTTGATAGCTTGGAGGCTTTAGTGTGATTTCTGTTGAAACCAAACTTTTAATTCAACGGTATTTCTGTAAACATGATAATAGTAGAAACAGAGAACTACCCACCATATTAGACAGAGCCTGCTGCTTGGATTCTTTGTAAAATTCAATTTTTCGACTAGAAAGAACAATCCAGGAAGTAGACCAGTTTTTCCTTAGGAGAGAAAAAAGCAAAAAAGCACTATCACTTGAAGAAATCATTCACAGGTATTGTATGAGCAACATTTGGAATAAGTAGAGACTAACTTTATTTTTAACCAGGATTCCTAATAATCTTTTCTTTATTAAAATCTACAGGTGGTATGGAATTTAGATTAAAAAAATAATAAAAATATTCTGTAATTTTTATATATCATGGCATTTATAGTAAAAGTTTCATCATTTGTAGATCTTCCCCAAATCTTTTTCAGCTATCAAAAATCCAACCTCGTGTATCCATGTCTTCCACTCCATAAAAAGTCTATGTTTCTGCAGCAAACCAAAAACAGCAAAGTAAAAATAGAAATCAGAACCTTGTCCTTCATTGTTATATCTCTTCATTGGTTTAGTATACATCAGAGTCTGCAAAACTAATCAGCTAATTTGCCTGCCTAGTTCACAATATTTTTCAATGTTGAAACTCAATGCAAATAAAGGGAGTCAAATGCTTTTTACTTTTTTGCCAATCAAATTGGCAAAAATTAGAAGGAATAACACCAAGGTTTACTGAGAGTATGGAGAAATGGATTCTCCCATACAATTTTGGTGGGAGTGGAAACAACTTTTCAGGAGTGAATTTGGCAATATGTTTTTTAAAAAATATTTTTCAATGTGTATATCTTTTGATTGAACAAGCCCATTACTATGAAGTTAAATTTATCCTAAAGAAATCATCTCATAAGTTAAGGCTCTGTACATAAGAAGGAAGTGCACCATTTCTTAATTCTGCATCTAAAATATCAAAAAATGAGATAGGTTATGTAAATTGCATATAATGGAGTCATACAATGGACTAATGAACCCTGTGCTTAGCAGAATCCTGATGTGGGAAGATTTTAATGCAGACCATAATATAATATGTAGTTCATACGACCATGCTGTGCTATTTACCTATGATTGTCCTCACCCATCCCAGCCCCTTCTGATTATCAATTCCCATTCATCGAAGTTCAAATATTATGTCCTCAAATATGTCTTCCATGACTTCCTCACATAGAACTTAGGATAAATTAAAAATTTTTTTTTTGTAAATTTCACTTCTCTCTCTCCCCCATTAAATAAAAAGCTCCAAATCGACAGAAAACATTTCATCCTTACAGAGATACCCCCAGTGACAAGCAACAGTGCCTTGGACAGAGTAGGCAATAAATATGTATTTGTTGAGTCAATGATTAAACTTAGGCATGGGGGTAAAAAAAAAAAGCTGGATATAACAATAGTTAAATCAGAGAGTGAAACCATAGCTTTTGATTTTCCTTTTCATTGAACATGTATTACTTCAATACGCAGATGTGTATATATTTGTGTCATAAAGAAAGACAAATGTTTTAGATGGTAAAAGATTAAGGAGATTAGTATACATAAGTTTCTATTACATCATATTGCTGCAGTTTGCTTTGGTTTAACACTCAGTTCAGAATAGCTGAATTCGTTTTACAAAAGTGATTTTTTAAAAAAGTTTACAAAAAGACTTCTCTGATCCATAGAAAACTACACAAAGATACATTTTAAATGACCATTTGAGATCTTTGTGTAATTTAGTTCCACTTGCCTCATAGTCTCTAGGGGCTTGATTTAAAGGACAGCTGTGATTCAGTAAAGTTAATATTTACAAGATTAGGCTGCTCTTACATGCCTGAAGCTTTCCTAATGATACATCACTGTGTTAAAAAGAAAAAAAACTGGATAAACAGAAACAAAACAAACACAATGTGTATTTTCCACCATGCAAATATGAACACTATGTTCTTGGACCCACTTGTCTTCAAATAGTCACTTTTTCAATCAAATGATGAAAAAGATGGAGGAAAAATGAAAACCACATAGACCTTTTTCTTCCCTTGCCTTAGTTCCCATTTCTCATTTTAGGTAACAGTAGCAGCAAGATGAATTGCAACACCTGTAGCCTCTTGTTATGCAGGTCATAATATTAGATGGCCCAAGATAGAGTAAACATTGGTGGGACTGCTGTTCTAGACTGGGCATCTTTTTTATCTCCACCCCTTACTTTGACCATATGTAACCAAGGAGAATGGGACACCCCCAGGCATGAGGGAACCTATATTTAACCTGCCTGTTGTATTTCCCACTATATTTTTCATCTCCTGGCAAGAGATTCTATACCTTATTTGCTTCCTGTCTATAGCAAGCCCTGAGTAAATGGTTCTGATTTGATCTTTTTCAGATGTTGATCGTTTATAGAATGTGTTGGCATTACTCTTCCCTTTCTTAAACTTGGAACTGGAACTGGTTAGAACTGAAGTTGCATGAAATTCGATTACCTCATGGTTCACAGTTAGAACTTTGAACTGCTGTGAAATATTCCCTCTTAGGTGAATCTGATGAACAAGCTGAATAGGGTAAGAACTGCAGGTATTGGAACCTTAGTAATATGAATTGTTCTGGCACTTTACATACAGTAAATTTCTTTTTGATCTTATAAACTACAAACAATGTCTTTATGAATACAAGTGAAGATTTTTCCAATTTAAGATAATTTCATTTCAAAAAGAAAAATAGAATGCTGTTTTTCAATGTTTTAGAGGCTCCATTTTTAATTCAGTTTTTCATGATCTCTTTTAAAATAATAATTAGCATAAATTATTTTGAGTACCTAGTATAAGTTTGCTTGTCTACTGGAGATTTAGCTTCACAAAAAAGATGAAGGTACTAATCTGTCCATTTACTAATATGGAAAACAAAGTTCAGAGTGTTTAGGTAACTTACTTAAGGCCATACACTTAGAGTCAAACTCAGTTTCTCCGATTCTGAAGCCTAAAATCTGTTCACTAATTTATGTTGTGGGTTTCTTTTTAAAGATTAAAGAGTATAGGCATACATCATTTTATTGTGCTTCACAGATATTGTGTTTTTTTACAAACTGAACCTTGCCTTCAAGTCTACTGGCGCAATTTTTCCAACAGTGTTTGTTCACTTCATGTCTCGGTGTCACATATTGGTAATTCTCGCAGTATTTAAAACTTTTACATTATTATTATATTTGTTATGGTGATCTGTGATCAGTGATCTTGATGTCACTATTGTAATTGTTTTGGGGCACCGTGAACCATGCCCATATAAGACAGCTAACTTAATCCATAAGTGTTATGTGTGTTCTGACTGCTCCACCGACTGGCCTTTCCCCATCTCTCTTCCTCTCCTCAGGCCTCCCTATTCCCTGAGACAGAGCAATATTGAAATTAGGCCAATTAGTAGCTCTACAATGGCCTCTAGGTGTTCAAGTGAAAGGAAGAGTTGCATCTCTCTCACTTTAAATTGAAAGCTAGTCATGATTAAGTTTAGCGAGGAAGGCAGGTCAAAAACCAAAACAGGCTGACAGCTAAGCCTCTTGTGCCAAGCAGTTAGCCAAGTGAATGCAAAGGAAAAGTTCTCGAAGGAAATTAAAAGTGCTACTCCAGTGAACACATGAATGATAGAAAAGCAAAACAGTCTTAATGCTGATATGGAGAAAGTTTTAGTGGTTTGGATAGAAATCAAACCAGACGCAACATTCCCTTAAGCCAAAGCCTAATCCAGAGCAAGATTTTAACGCTCTTCAATTCTGTGAAGGCTGAGAGAGATGAGGAAGATGCAGAGGAACAGTCTGAAGCAAGCAGAGGTTGGTTCATGAGGTTTAAGGAAAGAAGCTGTCTCGGTAACATCAAAGTACAAGGTGAAGCAGCAAATGCTGATGTAGAAGCTGCAGCAAGTTGTCCAGAAGCTCTAGCTAAGATAATTAATGAAGGTGACTACAACTAAACAAGAGATTTTCCATGTAGACAAAATAGTCTTCTATTGGAAGAAGATGCCATCTAGGACTTTCATAGCTAGAGAAGAGAAGTCAATGCCCAACTTCAAAAGCCTCAAAGCACAGACAGACTGTCTTGTTAGGGGTTAATGCAGCTGGTGACTTTAAGTTGAAGCCAAAGCTCCTTTACCATTCTGAAAGTCCTAGGATCCTTAAGAATTACGCTAAATCTACTCTGCCTGTGCTCTATAAATGGGATGACAAAGCCTGGGTGAAAGCACATCTCTTGGCAACATGGTTTATTGAATACTTTAAGTCCACTTTTGAGACTTGCTGCTCAGAAAAAAAGATTCCTTTCAAAATATTAGTGTTCATTGACAAATTACCTGGTTACTCAAGAGCTCTGATGAAGATATACAATGAAATTAATGTTGTTTTTATGCCTACTAACGTAACATCCATTCTGCAGCCCATGGATCAAGGAGTTCTATCATGTAAGAAATACATTATAGCTGCTATAGGTCATGATTCCTCTGATGGGTATGGGAAAAGTAAATTGAAAACCTTTTGGAAAGTATTCAATATTTTTGATGCCATTAAGAACATTCCTGATTCATGGGAAGAGGTCAAAACATCAACATGAACGGGAGTCTGAATTAGTTGATTCCAACCCTCATGAATGACTTTGAGGGGTTCAATGCATCAGTGGAGGAAGTGACTGCAGAAGTGATGGAGATAGCAAGAGGGCTAGAATTAGAAGTGGAGCCTGAGGATGTGACTAAATTGCCACAATCTCATGATAAAACTTTAAAGAATGAAGAATTGCTTCTTATGGATGAGCAAAGAAAGTGGTTTCTTCTGATGGAATCTATTTCTGGTGAAGTTGCTGTGAAGACTGTTGAAATGATACCAAAGGATTTCGAATATTACATAAATTTAGTTGATAGAGCAGGGGCAGGGTTTGAGAGGACTGACTCCAATTTGAAAGAAGTTCTACTGTGAGTAAATTGCTTTCAAACAGCACTGCACGCTACAGAGAAATCGTTTGTGAAAGAAAGAGTCAATTGATGAGGTAAACTTTATTATTTTCTTATTTTCAAAAACTGCCCAGCCACCCCAACCTGTAGTATTCACCACCCTGAGGAGTCGGCAGTCATCAACATCAAGGCAAGACGCTCCACCAGCAAAAAGATTATGACTCACTGAAGGCTCAGATGATGGTTAGCATGTTTTAGCAATACAGCATTTTTGAATTAAGGTATGTACATTGTTTTGTTAGACATAATGTTATCGCACATTTCATAGACTACGGTAGAGTGTAAACATAAATTTATATGCAAGGGGAAACCAAAAAAAATCATGTGACTCTCTTTGTTGCCTTAATTTCTTTATTGAGGTGTTCTGGAACCAAACGAGCAATATACTGTTTTCTTGGTTAAGGAGATTGTCAATGTCAGATTTCGCCATAGTTTGGGTCCTAAGTCTCAAATTCTAAAAGCTAGAGTGCAGAGCCTGTGACAAGGTATAAGCCATCTGGACTGTCAAATTAACTGTTTTACCTAATGTTAATTAGAAGGATTGGTCAAAGGCCCACCACTCTCAAGCTCTATTTTTCTCTTGGGAATTGAGCTGATTTAAAGGAGTCACATGATGAGTCTTTCAATTCCTCATAAGAAGCCGGAAGCAGGGATGTGCTTCTAACCATGACACCACCTCTTTCTCTTTCCTGCTAGGGGATTATTCTGGTTTGTGATGAGTAGACTCACCTGCACTCAGTAGGGAGTCTAAAACCAGAAAGTGTTTCAAAAGCCTCTAGTCTAGGAGTGGCTAAGAATTCACCTAATGGGAATATCTTTTAACCTATGACTTAGGTCAGAACCTTCCTCTCTGAATGAAGTAGTCTAGAGACTTGGCTATTTTCTTCACAGTATCTTTCAAGTCCACTCCCCATTTGATGTGTTTGGCCCATTGTGCTGCTTGTAATTCTCAGGATATCAGCAGAAAAGCTTTCTCACCAGTTACTCTAACACAGCAAGCCTTTTGATGGCACTGTCAGCTCTGGAGGGAGTATGAATAGGATCAACTGGCAAGGTTTTGCCTTGACTTGTACCTTTAATGCTTTCTGTATGCAACCAAATCCTTATAGGTGACAGTTTTTCGGTGTATTGAGATTCAACTCAGAGAGCGAGTAACTCCTTCAAGTTTAGAGGGCTTAGGCAGGACTTTAAAAAATAGCCCTTTTGAGGATGAAGCGATTTTCAGAATGGAAAGGAAGTCCCTCTACTTTCCTAGTACCCCCAAAGAGGGGAACACCATGACCTCCTGGAGCTTTTCCGCTCCTCGGCACAATATCTGACATTTAGTGAGTGCTTATCAAAGGTTTTTGAGTAAAAGAATATATGGGTTCTCAAATTTCAGGAGGGTCACACATCTAGATTACTCCTGCCCTGTTTGTTGTTATTCACTAACAAGGACTACAAAAGCACCTACTTCTTGCATTTCCCTTATTTATTCCTTAGTTCCCAAGTGTTTTGATAAGTCTTTCATAGCACTGTTTTAAAAGTATCTAACATTCCTGGTTTAGTATATCTTTTTCTAATTTATAATTCTAGTGGCAATACCTGAGCTTTCTCTAGAGGGCTTCCTGACTTCTCAGATGTGTTTCAATAAGATAAGCTATTATGCATGTATTGGTTCTCACTCTGTGCTAGGTATGGCACCTGGCATTTTGTGTCAAGTAATTTAATCCCCAAGACAGTCACAAGTATCTACTGAGCATCTACCACAGGACAGATACAATTCCAAGGACTGAATATATAAAGGCAAATAGCAGAGACCTCAAGGCATTTATGTCTAACTCAGAGAAGACAGGCAGTAAACACAGAAACAAATCCTCCACATTCAGATAAAAAAATTGAGGCTTAGTGAGGTTGCATCCTACCCAAGGGCATCAAAGTCATAAATATGGGATTCAGACCAAGTCTTCTGGACTTAGAAGGCCATGCTCATTCTGCTGTATCAGTTGTCTCTAGAGCAGGTGGCATGCAATTCTCCCTTAGTCATATTGGGCATGTCTATGCAGAGCCTCATGATAGACTCTGAGAGAGGAAGACACCCAAGTGCTGTCAAAGAGTTACTTGAACATCTTTCTCCTTGGAACAAGGGCACTTCTTAGCCTGACCTGGGCTGTTCTGCAATGCTGACCTGGAAGCCCTTTCACCTCTACCTTCCCAAGATGGCCAGCAAGTAACTTCATCCATTGATGGGAGCCAATTAATGCATCAACACTTCATCATCTTAACTTTGGGGGAGTTCTTTTTTATTTTTCCACACAGAGAGATAAACACCAAGCTGTTGGACAGACTTGAGGGCTAAACAAGATACATAGGTCAGGAAATGTCCAACTTCAGTAAGTCAGAGGTCCCAGGAATAGGTGAGAGAGTCTCCGCATGAATTTACAAGTAACAATTAGGTAAGGGATTGATATTGACACTAGTGATTCAGTACAGGAAATATATCCTGGGACAATAAATGCAGGCTATTTATTTTAATTTTTTTTGTCACAAGACATCACATCTAAGGGGGAAAAAGATCCTTAATGTAATTAGGAAGGAGGAAGAACTAAATTCTAATAAGGACAATTAGTTACAATTAATGAAATTGGTGGGACAATTTCTCCAAGTGAGACACTTCAGAGAGCTTCCCTAAAACAAATCCTGAGTTGTAAAGGTAGAAAGTAAAAACAAAGCAAAACAAAACAACCCCCAAACCAAAGAAAACTCAACACAGGCATCAGCTTGACCAAAAACTCTGCATTCTACAAAACGGACACCGGATGGCAGCACATAATAACAGCAGCTTGGTAACGGCTTATCTGAAGAACGCTTGATGGAAAATGGCCCTTAAGATATTCGTTATCGTCATAAGAATCTGTTAGCTTGAACTCAGGTTTAACGTATTCATCTGCTCTAACATCAAAGCCTTATAACTTACATTCACCTCTCCTATGCCTCCTTTGGTAATGACACGGTGACAAACGAAAAAGTCAGAGGAAAATATGTGAGGTTACTTTGTAAATTTCAGACTCACTCTGGGCCACCTGCCTCCGTTATCTGACTGGATTTGACTTGATTCTGTACCTCTGGTGGGGGTGAATGTGATTTACTCTAGTGTCCTTGACTGATTTACTGAAAAATCACTTGGACACTGTTTAAGTGTTCTGACTAGTTCTCAAACTGGTAGGTGAAGAACTTATTGCTTCCCTCTTAAGCTTCTTGTAATTTGCCTCTGCTTTAAAAAAAGGGTCAAAGAGACACTGATGTATAAATATATACATCTCTGCCATTATTGCAAGAAATGTAAAAGCTTTATATATTCAAAGGGTTACTAGAAGTTGGAAATTATAACAGAGCATGTGTTGGAAATCATGAAACTCAAGCAACCTTTTACAAATTAACTTCAGTATTCCATACTCTCCAAACCTTCCCTCCAGTCCTCATTATGGAACATTAAAAAGAGAGAAAGACAGATGAAGCCTGGAAGAAGTTATTGGGATCTTGAGCAGAAAATGCTAAAAAAAAAAAAAAGTTTACATTAGGAGGGTACTTTGGTATCATGTTCTACAGAGTCTATTCTGAGAAACAATTGTTTAAAAAGAAGAAAAAACAAATAAAAACTAAGGTGTAACAGCCATGGGCTCTAGGATGAAAATACACACTAGTAGACATAACGCTGCACTACCTTTACTCGATTTCTTCCCAAATACCTCTCTGTCCATATTTTCACCCTCAAGTACTTCTTCCCAGGTCCCTCTGAAAAGCAGAGCAGAGTGAAAAGCCATGATAAGATGTACAGAGCCACAAATGAGATGACGAAGGGGCAGGCTTGAAAGGTATAGAGGGAGAGATAAGGGTACGGAAATAGCTTACATGCTGTCGGGGGCTTTCATAAATTAAAGTTGTTTTCAATTAAAGAATTGAAAACAGCTCTTTGCTAAGGTCTCCGAGAGCTTCAGAGAAACCTGGGCTACTTAGCTTTTGGGGATAGATGTACCAAAATGCAGGAATTTCTAAACTTTATCAGAAAAAGCATACTTTCAATGTTCACAAAGAAAAACTAAAGTTGAATGCTGAATGTCTTCGGCTTTCAACCCCGTCTGTCTGTTTGGGGAGATTTCTAGAACTTCATTTCAAAATAAAGTTAAATTTATGTCCCTTTACAAATGTAAGATACAGCCAAGGAGTTCTCCTTCCTTCCACCCACTCTTGTTGTATTCAGAGATAGGTCAAACTTGTCTTAGAAAGAAAAAATATATGAAAGAGGAAAGGAAGCTAAAGAAAAAGGAACAGGAGGAGGGAAAGAAAGAAAAATAAGAACACAAGATATAATGTGGATGACCTGCCATGTATTTATGAGTAGAAAACTTTGAGATTAATAAAATAGTATTAAGTGACAATTGAAGCCCTTTGTACTGTTTTTTTTTTTTTTTTTTTTTTTTTTTTTGCTGTACGCAGGCCTCTCACTGTTGTGGCCTCTCCCGTCGCGGAGCACAGGCTC
Source organism: Delphinus delphis (assembly GCF_949987515.2). NCBI lineage: Eukaryota > Metazoa > Chordata > Mammalia > Artiodactyla > Delphinidae > Delphinus > Delphinus delphis. The sequence goes on from NC_082689.1 coordinate 86,646,540, forward strand.
CAGACGAGCAGCCTCAGCGGCCATGGCTCACAGGCCCAGCTGCTCCGCGGCATGTGGGATCTTCCCGGACCGGGGCACGAACCTGTGTCCCCTGCATCGGCAGGCAGACTCTCAACCATTGCGCCACCAGGGAAGCCCCTTTGTACTGTTGATGGTATGAAATAAACGAACAATTTTTGCTTCCTGGCCTCAAACATCTTCTAGCAAGAGGGAAAAATCCAACCTACTTTAAACAGAGGACAGGGCTAAAAATCTGATACCAACTATACATGCAATAAGATTGAGAGAAGGAGAGGTTGATACAAGTGACCAAGTTTCTCCACTTGTAAGATTGAAAGCGGTAATATAGCCTATTTTAGAGTATTATTTCAGAATTACTAGTAAAGCAATTATCCAAGTACTTGACAGAATAAGCATCTGTTACTATTGCAGTAACTGATTATAATTTATAAAAAGATATAAAGTTCCCTGATAAATGGGGAAAAGGCTATGGAAAGAAATTTTACATAAGAAATACAAATTATAGCAACTATGGTATACTATTTAATAGTTACTCAATTTCCAATGATATAAAAACTACACAGTTTTTCAAAGTTATGATTAAACTGACCATTTTGTTACTAGTTACAAAAAACATACAGACTCCTTGGACAAGCAGTATGTCAATACATAACAGTCATTTAAAAATGGTCTTGTGATTTAATTAAGTCATCTAGGCTTAGAAATTCTCTTAAGAAGATATAAAAGAAAAATTGACAAGCAATAGTAGGTTTACTGCATTTATAACTATTTTAGTATAAAACTGGAATCAACTTAAAAATCTAATAAAAGAGGAACGTAGAAATGGCTTGGTGTATTACAGTCCCATCAACATTGTGGTGTATTATATGTTATTAAACATGCTGACTATATATACTACAATTTTCAATCTGTAATGTGTTTATAATAAAAACTAAAGCAATCCTTAAAACAACTAAAAATAGAGCTACCATATGATCCTGAAATCTCACCCCTGGGCATATACCCAGAGAAAACCATAATTTGAAAAGATACCTGCACCCCAATGTTCACTGCAGCACTATTTACAAAAGCCAAGACAAGAAAGCAACGTAAATGTCCATCAACAGATGAATGTATAAAGAACATGTGGTGTATAGATATACATATATATGTATATCTATACACACACACACCCCTACATATACATATACATATATACATACATACATAAATACATACACACACACACACACACACAGTGGAATATTACTCAGCCATAAAAATGAATGAAATAATGCCATTTGCTGCTGTTGCAAATGGGTGGACTGAGAGATTGTCATACCAAGTGAAGTAAGCCAGACAGAGAAAGACAAATATCATGTGATATCGCTTATATGTGGAATCTAAAAAAAGAAAAGAAAAGAAAAAGACACAAATGAACTTATTTCCAAAACAGAAAGAGACTCACAGATACAGAAAACAAACTTATGGTTACCAAAGGGGAAAGGGGGATGGATGGGAGGGATGAATTATGAGGCTGGGATTTTATACACTACTGTGTATAAAATAGATAACCAACAAGAACCTACTGTATAGCACAGGAAACTATACTCAATATTATGTAATAACCTATAAGGGAAAAGAATCTGAACAAGAATATATATATATATATATATGTATATATATAGAACTGAATCGTTGTGCTGTAAACCTGAAACTTGCATGATATCATAAATCAACCATACTTCAATTAAAATTTTTTAAAAAATTCAAAAAAGAAAGCAAATCCCACAAACAATAAAGAATGAAATTATGGAACAATATGGATCAAATTTAAAAATATCTGGTCACTAAGGACTTTCATCAGCAAGGTAAATAGATAGTGGGAGACTTGGAGGAGATATCTGCCAAGCCTAAAGTTGACAATGTATTACTACCTGGTGTACATCAGGAGTTCTCTCAAAAAAAAAAAAAAAGGAGAAACTCAGTAGAAGATAGTCAGAGTTTATGCACAGGCGATTCTTGGAATGCAGAGCCTGACTGACTCTAAATAGGTGACATGATGCTTAACTGAAACACAAGTCAGAAGAATAAAAATAAATGCAACAATAAAGTAATGTCCTATAGCCATCAACTTGCAAAACTGAAAGTTTGATAATGCTGCATGCTGATGAGATCATGGAGCGAGGCGATCCCTTCTGCATTGTGGAGAGAGTGTGAACCGATGCATTCATTCTGGAGAAAGTTTGGCATGTAGCACCCAAATCATTTATAACCGTGTGTACCTTACCACCAAGCAATCCTTTACTCCTGGGGGTATGCCCCAGAGAGAATTCCTCACAGGTCTGTAAGGAGACATATCGGTGTGGTTTGTTGCAATGTTGTTTGGGATGGAAGGAGTTAGGGACAATTTAGGTATCCACTCCTGGAAGACTGAGTAAGTAAAATTTGATGTGTGTTCACAATGGCAAAATGGGCAGCAGTTGGAAGAAATTAACTTGTTTTAAATATACAGATATAGATAAGATATCCTAACATTGACTAACATTGAATGAAAGCAGTACGGACCAGAATGAGGCTTATAACCAAAGGCTTATGCAATTTAGAACACATTCACTTACACACTGTTTTCTAGAATGCCATACATATAGCCAAATAAATGTATGGAGAGAGGATTTGATGAACATACATTCTACAGAGGATTGAAGTGAGGAATGGAGATGAAGAATAAAATAAAACCAACTAGGGGTCTTGCCCAGAATGATGATAATACAAGGCCACACACTGAAGAGGAAAATCAACTCAATTTGTACACCTGAGGTTAAAAGCAAAGACAAAAACAAAAACGAAAAACTAAAATTTATATAACTTTAAATTAAAAAGCTGAAAGAATGCATAATTGCATGTAAGCTGATTGAAATAACAATAAAACATAGTATAAAATAATGTTTATATGAATTTAAACTAGAACACAGAAATGGTTTGTAAGCTGATTAAAGTAACAACAAATACAAAATGGTATACACACTGGTTGAAATTACCTAAAAATGTATTCATGTGAGTATGTTAGGGAAAAGGCCTGGTTGTGCTCCTCTACTTTTTCTTGACACCACTTTCTAGGAAAACATTTTACTGGGATGGTTTATGGATAGCTTATGGGCAAGGACATTGTAAAAGATCACTGTGGTGGCACATCATCTTGTTTCCTTGGAGTTCCTTTTAGCATCTCCTCCTCTTGCTTGCATGAGTCTGGAGGCTACGACTGACCAAAGCTATCACTCCTCTTTCCTGCTAAGCCCCAGTGAAAGGTGAAGTGATAACTTAGACAAGTCCTCTTCTGTCCCTCTATGGATTTTTTGTCCACATCGCTGGTAAGGTAAGAAAGGGTTTTGACTTATCTTGGGAAGATTTATCATTGCACCTTTCACGAGCTGATATAACTGGGAGAAAAGTCTAGGGGAAAGTTGGCACTAGATTGGGTTAATCAAAGAATCCCTCCTGGGTCCTTTCAGAACCCAACACATTAAGTCAGGTTCTCCACTGGGGCCAGGACTAGATGAGTCTTTGAAAGCAGCATTGCATTTGATCTTGTCTCCTGTGCATCTCCCTCCTGGACCCTTCAAAGGAGGGTGGCTGCAGGGTTACTGCAGAGGAACAGTCTAGGAGAGGGTTCAAGGCCCTGTTTGCTATCTGAGAATAAAACATAATACGGGTAGAAAATAGAGTTTGTTCTTTAAAATTGAAATAGTTATTTTAAGTAGTGGAATTATGGATGATAGTTTTCCCCAATTTTACTTCTTTTAAATAAATATATACTTACTCCACTATAGCAAACAAACAATAGCATACTTCATTCTCTAGTGTTGGCCAGAGTTCCATTCTAGTAATGAATTGTATTATACAATTAATAAGTGTCCCATTGTATAGCTAATTAGTGAATTTATCCTGTATGATTTTAACTATTAATAATATAGTCATGAATAAATGCCTTTTCTCCCACTGTAAGCACTTTCTACATACCTTTGCAGCTTGCATATAACCTAGCACAAAGCTAAGTATATTATAAGACCTACATGAGAAATAGGGAAAATTCTAAAATGGAGATGATTATTTCTAAATATCCCATACATAAAAAACATGTAGTGTGTTTGTCTACCCTCCTATCAACCTTATTTTTTTCTCCAAGTTTTTTCTTGTTGTTGCCTAGGGAATCCTTATTACATTTTCTAATTTCTCTCACCTACTCTGTGTTGACCTCATCTCCAAGTGCAGCAACTTCCAACTTTTTATCTGACAGATTATTTTCCTTTTATTTTTTCTCAAATGATTTTTATTTGAGCAACAAATGTATTTCAAATCCTCCATCCTTCAAAAAATTATGATCCCAATGTACTGTAGGGAGATTTTTATATACTGCAAAATGAGTCCTTTCATCCCCTAATCTATTAATCCCAGAAATCAAGACCCATTATCTTATTTCTTCACATATTTTTTAAGATTTCAAGTCTTAGAAGGTCATGAAGCACTTCATTTATATATTCTGTGCAACAAAATAAAATGTAGTGCTTTGTTGGAAAACTATAATTGTATTAAAAATACTGTTGATCTTAGTGATAGCAGAAAGGAATATTCTAGTCATGTACTATAGGGCCTACCTTTCTAAACAATAGCAGTGACACAACTGAGGAGATGGGGAACTGGCATAGTTATATAAAAGTGAATTAAAAAAACTTTTATTACCTTAGTTTCTTTCCTCCATCTGCAATTTTAGCTTTTTGAAGATAACCTTCTTTTTCAACCATCTGCAAGAAGAATACATATATTAAAACTGTGACAAACTCCTATGCATTATTAGTTTGAATGAACCTGTGCTTTCCAACAGTCATTGCAGTGATGGAAGTTTCCAGTCATAGAACTTCATCAACAATGCATATATAGATTATGGGAAGTGCCTTCAAGATCAGTCATTACAAGCTGTTAAATATCCAAAAGAAAGATAACAAAGAGTAATGTGAATGATTTGTTAGATAGTGATACACCTTTACTTACTTTTCCTTCTGGGCATTGAAGTCACTTGCTTACAAAATTGATTAAAAATGGTAAAACAAAAACAAATTTAATGCCTTCCTTAATTTTACCAATCATCCTTGGAAAAGTTCTTCCTTTTCACTCCTCATTTCCACTTCCTCATGTACCTGCTGATGCCAGTGAGTGAGAAAAAGTCAACAGCAGCAGGTAACTGGGCCGGTTAAACTGGAAGGGCATTTAAAACACTGACATTCCACACATTTCGTTCAGTTAGTTGCCAAGAGATGCTGTAGCAGCATTATCTCATTATCTTCCTCCATGATGTGGGTTTGCTTCCTTTCCTATTTGTATTTATTGGCTTTCATTGCTAATACAGCTGCACATTCCTTAAAGGAGATTCAACCATTCCTTATCATTCCACAGAGGTTTTTGTGGAGTTCTAGGGTAAATAAATACACAATGCAAATTGTGATGTGGTGACTCCCAGCAAAGTCTATAATAGATGTTTTAATTTCTTAGTGCCCTATTTCTACCTTCCCCTGTCAGTCCTGCACCCCTCCCATCCCTAGATCTTACCTGTGTTCCATCTTTTCGATCTTGGTAAATTGCCAACAACCTTCACCCGCACCCCCATGCTATATGCTGAAAGCTTTAAGGAGTCACCTACCTAATATCAAAGGACCACACTCCCTCAGTGCCACCCTACATGCCTTCCTCCTGACTGTAATATTTCACTTCCACCATATCTTCATCTCATCAATTCCCAGATATATTAAATCTACTTTAAAATGTAATATTTCTCTCTATTGTTAGAGAGTTCTTCCATGTTTCCTCTGCAATCTCTTTTTAGATGCCCTGTCCTGAATCTTCATTTTCATTCTGCCATTACCACTATCACAGGGCTTATTTGGTTGTACCTGCACCTGTGCTGTGACTCTTCCTTTCACACTTGTGTTCCCAGCACAGAGAGTACTTGCTGGCACCAATGATCACAATAATAAATATTCTTTGAACAAATGAGTGGATGAATGAATGGCTATTTAAATGTTTATTTAAATTTTTATAGGAAACTGGACAAGCAAAAATAATCTGTCTGCATTATGACAGGTTAAAGGAAGAGATATTTGGGTGTGAGTTGTTCCAAACCACTAAAATTTCATCAGTTAAAGAATTGGCTACTTACAAGACTCACTCTGATATAGGTGAGATCTTTTCTGATTTGTTTATTATTATATTCCTAATACACAGCACAATACTTAGCTTTCAAAATACACTGGATGGAGGAATCAGGAGGATGGCGGAAGAGTAAAACGCGGAGATCACCTTCCTCCCCACAGATACACCAGAAATACATCTACACGTGGAACAGCTCCTACAGAACACCTACTGAACGCTGGCAGAAGACCTCAGACCTCCCAAAAGGCAAGAAACTCCCCACATGCCTGGGTAGGGCAAAAGAAAAAAGAATAAACAGAGACAAAAGAATAGGGACGGGACCTGCACCAGTGGGAGGGAGCTGTAAAGGAGGAAAAGTGTCCACACACTAGGAAGCCCCTTCGCGGGCGGAGACTGCGGGTGGCGGAGGGGGGAAGCTTCGGAGTCGCGGAGGAGAGCGCAGCCACAGGGGTGCAAAGGGCAAAGCGGAGAGATTCCTGCACAAAGGATCGGTGCCGACCGGCAGTCACCAGCCCGAGAGGCTTATCTGCTCACCCGCCAGAGCGGGTGGGGCTGGGAGCTGAGACTCGGCTTCCATAGGAGTGCAGGGAGAGGAATGGGGTTGGCGGCGTGAACACAGCCTGAAAGGGGTTAGTGCACCACGGCTAGCCGGGAGGGAGTCCGGGGAAAAGTCTGGAGCTGCCGAAGAGGCAAGAGACTTTTTCTTCCCTCTTTGTTTCCTGGTGCCCGAGGAGAGGGGATTAAGAGCACTGTTTAAAGGAGCTCCAGAGATGGGCGCGAGCCGCGGCTAACACCGCGGACCCCAGAGACGGGCATGAGACGCTAAGGCTGCTGCTGCCGCCACCAAGAACCCTGTGGGCAAGCACAGGTCACTCTCCACACCTCCCCTCCCGGGAGCCTGTGCAGCCCGCCACTGCCAGGGTCCCGGGATCCAGGGACAACTTCCCCGGGAGAACGCACGGCGCGCCTCAGCTGGTGCAACGTCCCGCTGGCCTCTGCCGCCGCGGGCTCGCCCCGCATCCATAGCCCTCCCTCCCCTGGGCCTGAGTGAGCCAGAGCCCGCGAATCAGCTGCTCCTTTAACCCCGTCCTGTCTGAGCGAAGAACAGACGCCCTCCAGCGACCTACACACAGAGGCAGGGCCAAATCCAAAGCTGAGCCCCGGGAGCTGTGCGAACAAAGAAGAGAAAGGGAAATCTTTCCCAGCAGCCTCAGAAGCAGCGGATTAACGCTCCACAATCAACTTGATGTACCGTGCATCTGTGGAATACCTGAATAGACAACGAATCATCCCAAATTGAGGAGGTGGACTTTGAGAGCAAGATTTATGATTTTTTCCCCTTTTCCTCTTTTTGTGCGTGTGTACGTGTATGCTTCTGTGTGAGATTTTGTCCGTATAGCTTTGCTTTCACCATTTGTGCTAGGGTTCTAGCCGTCCATCCTTTTTTTTTCTTAAAAAAATTTTTTTTCTTAATAATAATTTTTTTATTTTAATAACTTTATTTTATCTTACTTTATTTTATCTTCTTTCTTTCCTTCCTTCCTATTTTTTTTTCTTTCTTTCTACTTTTTCTCCCTTTTATTCTGAGCCGTGTGGATGAAAGGCTCTTGGTGCTACAGCCAGGAGTCAGTGCTGTGCCTCTGAGGTGGGAGAGCCAACTTCAGGACACTGGTCCACAAGAGACCTCCCAGCTACACATAATATCAAACGGCGAAAATCTCCCAGAGATCTCCATCTCAACACCAGCACCCAGCTTCACTCAACCACAGCAAGCTACAGTGCTGGACACCCTATGCCAAACAACTAGCAAGACAGGAACACAACCCCACCCATTGGCAGAGAGGCTGCCTAAAATCATAAAAAGTCCACAGACACCCCAAAACACACCACCAGACGTGAACCTGCTCATCAGAAAGACAAGATCCAGCCTCACCCACCAGAACACAGGCACTAGTCCCCTCCACCAGGAAGCCTACACAACCCACTGAACCAACTTTAGCCACTGGGGACAGACACCAAAAACAACGGGAACTATGAACCTGGAGCCTGCAAAAAGGAGACCCCAAACACAGTAAGATAAGCAAAATGAGAAGACAGAAGAACACACAGCAGATGAAGGAGCAAGATAAAAACCCACCAGACCTAACAAATGAAGAGGAAATAGATAGTCTACCTGAAAAAGAATTCAGAATATTGATAGTAAAGATGATCCAAAATCTTGGAAATAGAATATAAAAAATGCAAGAAACATTTAACAAGGACCTAGAAGAACTAAAGATGAAACAAGCAATGATGAACAACACAATAAATGAAATTAAAAATACTCTAGATGGGATCAATAGCAGAATAACTGAGGCAGAAGAACAGATAAGTGACCTGGAAGATAAAATAGTGCAAATAACTACTACAGAGCAGATTAAAGAAAAAAGAATGAAAAGAACTGAGGACAGTCTCAGAGACCTCTGGGACAACATTAAACGCACCAACATTCGAATTATAGGGGTTCCAGAAGAAGAGAAAAAGAAAGGGACTGAGAAAATATTTGAAGAGATTATAGTTGAAAACTTCCCTAATATGGGAAAGGAAATAGTTAATCAAGTCCAGGAAGCACAGATAGTCCCATACAGGATAAATCCAAGGAGAAATACGCCAAGACACATATTAATCAAACTGTCAAAAATTAAATACAAAGAAAACATATTAAAAGCAGCAAGGGAAAAACAACAAATAACACACAAGGGAATTCCCATAAGGTTAACAGCTGATCTTTCAGCAGAAACTCTGCAAGCCAGAAGGGACTGGCAGGACATATTTAAAGTGATGAAGAAGAAAAACCTGCAACCAAGATTACCCAGCAAGGATCTCATTCAGATTTGATGGAGAAATTAAAACCTTTACAGACAAGCAAAAGCTGAGAGTTCAGCACCACCAAACCAGCTTTACAACAAATGCTAAAGGAACTTCTCTAAGCAAGAAACACAAGAGAAGGAAAAGACCTACAATAACAAACCCAAAACAGTTAAGAAAATGGGAATAGGAACATACATATCGATAATTATTTTAAATGTAAATGGATTAAATGCTCCCACCAAAAGACACAGACTGGCTGAATGGATACAAAAACAAGACCCATATATATGCTGTCTACAAGAGACCCACTTCAGACCTAGAGACACATACAGACTGAAAGTAAGGGGATGGAAAAAGATATTCCATGCAAATGGAAACCAAAAGAAAGCTGGAGTAGCAATTCTCATGTCAGACAAAACAGACTTTAAAATAAAGACTATTAGAAGAGATAAAGAAGGACACTACATAATGATCAAGGGATTGATCCAAGAAGAAGATATAACAACTGTAAATATTTATGCACCCAACACAGGAGCACCTCAATACATAAGGCAAATACTAACAGCCATAAAAGGGGAAATCGACAGTAACACATTCATAGTAGGGGACTTTAACACCCCACTTTCACCCATGGACAGATCATCCAAAATGAAAATAAATAAGGAAACACAAGCTTTAAATGGTACATTAAACAAGATGGACTTAATTGATATTTATAGGACACTCCATTCAAAATCAACAGAATACACATTTTTCTCAAGTACTCATGGAACATTCTCCAGGATAAATCATATCTTGGGTCACAACTCAAGCCTTGGTAAATTTAAGAAAACTGAAGTTGTATCAAGTATCTTTTCCGACCATAATGCTATGAAACTAGATGTCAATTACAGGAAAAGATCTGTAAAAAATACAAACACATGCAGGCTAAACAATATACTACTTAATAACGAAGTGATCACTGAAGAAATCAAAGAGGAAATCAAAAAATACCTAGAAACAAATGACAATGGAGACATGATGACCCAAAACCTATGGGATGCAGCAAAAGCAGTTATAGGAGGGAAGTTTATAGGAATACAATCCTACCTTAAGAAACAGGAAAGATCTCGAATAAACAACCTAACCTTGCACCTAAAGCAATTAGAGAAAGAAGAACAAAAAAACCCCAAAGTTAGCAGAAGGAAAGAAATCATAAAAATCAGATCAGAAATAAATGAAAAAGAAATGAAGGAAATGATAGCAAAGATCAATAAAACTAAAAGCTGGTTCTTTGAGAAGATAAACAAAATTGATAAACCATTAGCCAGACTCATCAAGAAAAAAAGGGAGAAGACTCAAATCAATACAAATAGAAATGAAGAAGGAGAAGTAACAACTGACACTGCAGAAATACAAAAGATCATGAGAGGTTATTACAAGCAACTCTATGCCAATAAAATGGACAACCTGGAAGAAATGGACAAAGTCTTAGAAATGCACAACCTTCCAAGACTGAACCAGGAAGAAATAGAAAATATGAACAGACCAATCACAAGCACTGAAATTGAAACTGTGATTGAAAATCTTCCAACAAACAAAAGCCCAGGACCAGATGTTTTCCCAGGCGAATTCTATCAAACATTTAGAGAAGAGCTAACACCTATCCTTCTCAAACTCTTCCAAAATATAGCAGAGGGAGGAACACTCCCCAACTCATTCTACGAGGCCACCATCACCCTGATACCAAAACCAGACAAGGATGTCACAAAGAAAGAAAACTACAGGCCAATATCACTGATGAACATAGATGCAAAACTCCTCAACAAAATACTAGCAAACAGAATCCAACAACACATTAAAAGGATCATACACTATGATCAAGTGGGGTTTATTCCAGGAATGCAAGAATTCTTCAATGTATGCAAATCAATCAACATGATACACCATATTAACAAATTGAAGGAGGAAAAACCATATGATCATCTCAATAGATGCAGAGAAAGCTTTTGACAAAATTCAACACCGTTTATGATAAAAACCCTGCAGAAAGTAGGCATAGAGGGAACTTTCCTCAACATAATAAAGGCCACATATGACAAACCCACAGCCAACATCGTCCTCAATGGTGAAAAATTGAAAGTATTTCCACTAAGATCAGGAACAAGACAAGGGTGCCCACTGTCACCACTCTTATTCAACATAGTTTTGGAAGTTTTAGCCACAGCAAGCAGAGAAGAAAAGGAAATAAAAGGAATTCAAATTGGAAAAGAAGAAGTAAAGCTGTCACTGTTTGCAGATGACATGATACTATACATAGAGAAACCTAAAGATGCTACCAGAAAACTACTAGAGCTAATCAATGAATTTGGTAAAGTAGCAGGATACAAAATTAATGCACAGAAATCTCTGGCATTCTTATACACTAATGATGAAAAATCTGAAAGTGAAATCAAGAAAACACTCCCATTTACCATTGCAACAAAAAGAATAAAATATCTAGGAATAAATCTACCTAAGGAGACAAAAGCCCTGTATGCAGAAAATTATAAGACACTGATGAAAGAAATTAAAGATGATACAACTAGATGGAGAGATATACCATGTTCTTGGATTGGAAGAATCAACATTGTGAAAATGACTCTACTACCCAAAGCAATCTACAGATTCAATGCAATCCCTATCAAACTACCACTGGCATTTTTCACAGAACTAGAACAAAAAATTTCACAATTTGTATGGAAACACAAAAGACCCCGAATAGCTAAAGCAATCTTGAGAACGAAAAATGGAGCTGGAGGAATCAGGCTCCCTGACTTCAGACTATACTACAAAGCTACAGTAATCAAGACAGTATGGTACTGGCACAAAAACAGATAGATCAATAGAACAGGATAGAAAGTCCAGAGATAAACCCACGCACATATGGTCATCTGATCTTTCATAAAGGAGGCAGGAATGTACAGTGGAGAAAGGACAGCCTCTTCAACAAGTGGTGCTGGGAAAACTGGACAGGTACATGTAAAAGTATGAGATTAGAACACTCCCTAACACCATACACAAAAATAAGCTCAAAATGGAATAAAGACCTAAATGTAAGGCTAGAAACTACCAAACTCTTAGAGGAAAACATAGGTGGAACACTCTATGACATAAATCACACAAGATCCTTACTGACCCACCTCCTAGAGAAATGGAAATAAAAACAAAAATAAACAAATGGGACCTAATGAAACTTCAAAGCTTTTGCACAGCAAAGGAAACCATAAACAAGACCAAAAGACAACCCTCAGAGTGGGAGAAAATATTTGCAAATGAAGCAACTGACAAAGGATTAATCTCCAAAATTTACAAGCAGCTCATGCAGCTCAATAACAAAAAAACAAACAACCCAATCCAAAAATGGGCAGAAGACCTAAATAGACATTTCTCCAAAGAAGATATACAGACTGCCAGCAAACACATGAAAGAATGCTCAACATCATTAATCATTAGAGAAATGCAAATCAAAACTACAATCAGATATCATCTCACACCAGTCAGAATGGTCCTCATCAAAAAATCTAGGAACAATAAATGCTGGAGAGGGTGTGGAGAAAAGCGAACACTCTTGCACTGCTGGTGGGAATGTGAATTGGTACAGCCACTATGGAGAACAGTATGGACGTTCCTTAAAAAACTACAAATAGAACTACCATATGCCCCAGCAATCCCACTACTGGGCATATACCCTGAGAAAACCATAATTCAAAAACAGTCATGTGGGGCTTCCCTGTTCGTGCAGTGGTTGGCAGTCCGCCTGCCGATGCAGGGGACATGGGTTCGTGCCCCTGTCCGGGAGGATCCCGCATGCCACAGAGAGGCTGGGCCCGTGGGCCGTGGCCGCTGGGCCTGTGCGTCCGGAGCCTGTGCTCCGCAACGGGGGAGGCCACAGCAGTGAGAGGCCCGCATACCACAAAAAAAAAAAAAAAAAAAAGAGTCATGTACCAAAATGTTCATTGCAGCTCTATTTACGATAGCCATGAGATGGAAACAACCTAAGTGTCCATCATCGGATGAATGGATAAAGAAGGTGTGGCACATATGTAGAAAGGAATATTACTCAGCCTTAAAAGAAACGAAATTGAGCTATTTGTAATGAGGTGGATGGACCTACAGTCTGTCATACAGAGTGAAGCAAGTCAGAAAGAGAAAGACAAATACCGTACGCTAACACATATATATGGAATTTAAGAAAAAAAAATGTCATGAAGAACCTAGGGGTAAGACAAGAATAAAGACACAGACCTGCTAGAGAATGGACTTGAGGATATGGGGAGGGGGAAGGGTAAGCTGTGACAAAGCGAGAGAGTGGCATGGACATATATACACTACCAAACGTGAAATAGATAGCTAGTGGGAAGCAGCTGCATAGCACAGGGAGATCAGCTCAGTGCTTTGTAACCACCTAGAGGGGTGGGATAGGGAGGGTGGGAGGGAGGGAGACACAAGAGGGAAGAGATATGGGAACATATGTATAACTGATTCACTTTATTATAAAGCAGAAACTAACACATCATTGTAAAGCAATTATACTCCAATAAAGATGTAGAAAAATAAAATAAAATAAAATAAATTTTAAAATAGAAATTAAAAAATACATTGGATGAAGACATCTCTTAATAAATAATGATGAAGATAATGTTGACTTATGATAATCATAGCATAGTATTTTTCACATAGCTACATTTCCAGAGAATTTCTTTTCTTTCAGCATGTTCTCCCCAAGCCTAGAAGAATCTGAGGAAGCTCTTAGATAACTTTTAGAATCATGATGTTCAGTGGTGCCTCTTCTGTACTTAGATATGTCTATTCATTTGCTTTTCCCACCTTTTGTCCTAATGTATGCCGTCTCTTCTTCTTACTTCCAGGAAGTCTTATTTGTCTACCCCCTAAAATCCATATAATACATTTAGTACTTAAATCTGGGCATCACTAGTTTCTACAAATGTTTGGAAGAAAAATGTTGTTAAGAGCAATTAGCATCACAGAGGAGGTCCCTTTTAGGAATGTATATTGAGAAATTTTGTTGTGTAACCATAGATAAAATTTACCATTTTATTTAAGCTTTCTTATGATGAAAATAAAATAAGTTACCAAAAGCCTGAATCTATCTACCAAACAGCTACAAAATCTCTCAACCCATGATAAAAACCGATGCATACTTTCTCAGCTAAGAATATTGCCTTTTTCTCCATAAAAATATTCACTAAAAGACCACTAGGTGGATATTTAGTACCCAGAGATGTATTATTGATGACCATTTCTTTAAAAAGAGAAGGGAAATGTGAAAGTAGAAACCTAACACTCTTGCAAGGGAAATCAACATAAGCTGGCTTGCATTATATACCTTAAAATTCTCTCTCCTTGAATGTATAAGTAAAGTTTCTCTATATGCTGGATCTTTTCAGGACACCTGAGATTCAGGCCAGGGGCTGGATTTCTCATGTTAGGATTCTATAAATGGACATCATTGCCATCAAACAGGCTGAACCAATTTTCACGGCCTTTGGTCAACGCAACAGAGTTTCCAGGCATGTCCACACAGAGGTCCAGAAAAAGGAAAGAGGAAGAGGCAAACAGCAGGTTAGGTATCTTCTTTTATATTATCTTTCAAAGTCCAAGTTGCCTTCCTGGTCATTTGAAGAAGCTAATAATCCTTCTACTGTGTACTTTTACCTATTATATTTATTTCTACAGTGCATATTTTTACTTATCTATGTATCGGCATACACATTTCTACATGTAATTATATACATGTGCAACCATCATGCACTATTCCCACTTTTGTGATCAGGTGTTCACTTCTCTCCATTGTTTCTTTCATACTTGCTGCACAACCATTCATTCTTTCAACACATTTTTAAATAGTAACATCCTCTTCCCCTAAAAACCAGCTGCTCTGCTCACAATGGGACTGCAAAGACTAACAGGACAACCTTAATCTTACTGAGGCTTATATCCTTGTGAGTTCACATTTCAAGATACTCCTGTTCCTCTTTTGGGGGGACTGGATACCATACTCCCCTCCAGTTATCTCAGAGACTAAGGCCAACTTTTGCCCTGGAATAGAAAACTCCAATCAGGCTTCCTACACTGAAAGCACTGCATTATTTTAAGTCCCATGCTGGGAAGCAAAGTTTCCATGAGGTATATTTAATTACTTTATTATTCCTTGTCGTCATACTTTGAAATACCTCACCATGTTCCAGGCACTAGGAATCAGTTATTCCAGGAGGCTCATAGGAGCAGAAAGAAAGATTAGGGTAAGCAGAAGATTGCTATGTATTTTGTATGTGGGTTTATATATGGTACCATAGTAATTATTCTAATTACTTATTCCTCTTTTATGTTAATCACATGGTTTGAAGGGACAGTAATCTATAAATTACAGTTGAGTATACTGGTCATCTAGGACCTAGATGGTCTTGCCGCTAGTAATTTACAAAACTCTGTATAGCTTTAGGCCTGTGTTTAGGATACTATACACCAAGTTCCAGGCCAACTTGAAGTTCTTTAAAGTAGCAGCACTCCCTAAACAAAGTATACTTAAGAATTGCCAACGAATCTTTAGATGCTGAATCTGGCTTCTTGAGCTATTTGTCCAATATTCCTTAGAAGCCCTATTTAATGTTAAGTGGCAGGAAAGATCAGCAATTTGTCCAGATTGGATGCCAGCCAGTCTGCTAGCATTGAGGAAGCACTCGGCAGACACAACTGTGCTGAGATACAGATGAAAAGAATGAATGGCAGTGGGATATCCAGATAGCACCTGTTTATCAACCTAAGTTGGAAGCGAGAGGCAAGGCAAGAGAGCAGATGACAACCTTTGATTAGTGCTAACAGTCATGGCAGAAGGACCGGCCTGTAACCGTTAAGTACAGACACTGTAATTTTTTTTTTATATGAAGGCTTCAAGTAGTTCTCTGATAAAAGACTTGAATTGAAAACAATAGGTTTTCATCTACACCAGTCCACCAAAAGAATTCTGTCAAAATACATGTTTATAAATGGAAATAAACTGAATCTAAAACTTTCACCAGATTTTCATGAGAGGGTATTGGCTTTTAATACCAGAACGACAGACCCTTTGGGCTGCTGATGTATGTACGTGGTTGCTCTTTTCTCCTTTGTTCTGATTCCTGTGTTCACTGGCAATCCTCTGGCTCCTAATTTAGCTTCCTCGGTCCTCTCACAAATAGTCAGAATGTGGGTGACAAATAGCATCAGTATATTTGCCATTATAAATTAATAAATCAGAATTACAATTTATACAGCTGACTCTTACAAAGTTGGTTACTGTGAGGTAATCCTAGGGATCATCATCTCTGTAAACACTGATAACATTGTTACATATAATTTTTCAAGATCCACAAAACTGAGACAGGCCCCAGACCTGAACTGGAGAGAGCCCTCCGAAGTAGCACCACCCTGTGAAAGTTTCTGTACGACTGACTGGCCTCCTAGGAGAATTTTGTATCAATTCTGTATAACTACAAACAAGCGCTACTATTATTTTGCATTTAATTATTTTCCTATTTAATAATTAGGCACTTGCTATATTTTTTTCTGAACTTTTAATAGATCGCAGTACTTTGCTGATAATCTGTTTGCTTTGATAATTTCTATTACAAAGCACAGAAGGAGGACATATCTGGTTACATCATTTTACCCCCAAATGGGGCTTCTCTTCCTTCTTAAATCTCTTCTTAACTTTTCCACCACTCACAGAAATAGAAATTTCTGTGTCTTCTTTCCATTGGCTTTTTAAAAATTATTTTTTAAGTTTCTATTTTTACAATAAAAATTGTATATATTTACGGTGTACAATATGATGTTTTCACCTACATATACATAGTGAAATGATTACTATAGTCAAGCTACTTAATATATACATTTCCTCATATAGTTATCATTTTATTTATTTAATAAATTTATTTATTTTTGGCTGCGTTGGGTCTTCATTGCTGCGTGCAGGCTTTCTCTAGTTGCGCCGAGCTGGGGCTACTCTTTGCTGTGGTGCGCGGGCTTCTCATTGTGGTGGCCTCTCTTGTTGTGGAGCATGGGCTCTAGGCACAGGCTTCAGTAGTTGTGGCACGCAGGCTCAATAGTTGTGGCTCGCGGGCTCTAGAGCGCAGTCTCAGTAATTGTGGTGCATGGGCTTAGTTGCTCCACGGCATGTGGGATCTTCCTGGACCAGGGCTCAAACCCGTGTTCCCTGCATTGGCAGGCAGATTCTTAACCACTGCGCCACCTGGGAAGCCCCAAAATTTAAGTCTTTTTTTTGTGGTGAGAGCATGTGAGGTCTACTCTTGTAGCAAATTTCCAGTGTACAACAGTCTTATTAACCAATATAATCACCATGCTGTACAGTTGATCTCTGGAACTTAGTCATCCTACATAACTCCATTGGCTTTCCTTCTCTTGCCCCACTTCCCTGTTTGGGACTCATTGCTTATATTTTTCTTCTCCGTTTCCAATTATTTCTGTACTGGCTCTAGCTTTCTTGCTATATCAGATCTGCTGACCATGTGTGTGGACTTGCAGTAGAACAGAAACAAAAACAAGGAAAAAAAATCATCTTCAAAATGCAGCTTATCTGTACATCATATAAAGTACTAAGTACATAAAAAATGTAAATGCTTAATTATAGGACTATCTTACATATAGCTGGAGAATGAACTATGATGCATTTAGAGGGGTGAAATATAATATTTCTGCCTAATGTAGATACATAATTTACTGTGTGCATACTTTAAAAAAGTGGTAAACCAAAATTCTCAAGTTGGATACGATAATTACACAAAAAGGAGGATAGAAGAAAAGCAAAGAAAAACGATGCTGTGTCATACATGAGTGATGCCTATAAAGGAGTAATAAAGCATTCTCAAAGAAGTTCTGGAGAAGCTGGTCTTGACTTCAGGTCTCAAAGTTAGGCATGGTTTGCTCATTGTAAATTATTTATACCCTGCAGTGTGTATGTTGCACAATGCTTTCACGGGTATTCTCCCTCTCTTACTCTCAGGATAAGAGAATATGTTGTGCTTTGGGGTTCTGCTGAATGTCTTAAACTGTTTTTCAAATGTTGGGTTTGGCAAAGTACATATAATGTTTTGCCAAGTGAATTTCCCCATCATTTTAAACCCCTGTGTATTTCAAGAGAAATTTTACCCACATGTCTCTGATTTATTTACCCTTAACTCATCAAAATATCATCTTGAATAAGCTACATTTTGATGTTTAAGAACCCCCATAGCCTTTTCCTGAGCCTTTCATCTTGTAACCAGTGTGTTTCATTTGGTCACCACCAAAATATCCAGGTTCTAATTGGGAAACAGGCTGATGAGGGAACCTCTTTTTATCTTAAGAATTTCGGTCTTCTGGAGGCTTTTCCTATGTATCACATCTCCTTTCTCCTCCTTTATTTCTCTCTTCTTCCCTGAATGCTATTTCTTTGTTTCCTTGATCTAAATATGCTGTTCTTTCTTTGCCCGTCATTGGAATTCAGTGAGAATCGCCTTCCTGGTCACTGCCTGGGCAACTTATTAGCCTAATTCAATTGTTTTGTTATAACCTAATTTTGGTCAAGGCAGTAGGGAAGAAAGGATTGCTCAATGTTAACAACCTTTTTTGTTGTTGTGTTTGTTCTTCTCTACTCTACAGTTAAATGAATTTCAAATGTAGGCCTGGATGGGAGAAGTCATGGTAACCTGTTTCTGTGTTTTAATGGCTTCTGAACTCCTTATCATCACCTCAAGGCCCATCAACATCTGAGTACTGCCTCACTCTGCCCACACTTCCAGACTTATTTCCCTGTTCTAGCCAGTGTGGCATTCTTGCAGTTTTTCCAATGTAACCACTTTGTTCTGACTTCCAGACCTTTGCACTTGATGCTCCTTCAGTTTGCATCATTCTTCCAGTAATTTGCTTGACAAACTCTAGTCACTCTACAAATCTCAATTTAAATGGCCCTTTCAAAGAGTGATCTTATGACTACTTAATCCAAGGTAGGCTCTCCCTCTTTCATGGAAACTTGTTTGTCTGCTGTCATAGCATGTTGTGTAATTTCCATTCAGAGAATTATGCCTTTCTTTACTCGTTTAATTCTTTTCTTCACCCTTAGACTGACAGGCCCTCCAAAAAAGGACATGACTATTTAGCATATCATTGCATACCCTAAACCCAGCCCAGTGCCCAGCACAGGGATGGCCTCAACAAACATTGGAATTAACGCACTCCTACAAAACACTGTAAAAACTATACTCCAATAAAATTTTTTTTTAAATAAAAAACACACTCCTGCTGTTTGAGTAAAGGAAGGGTACATAAAGCAATGAAAACTTCGAGATGGTTTGTATTACTGTTATTAAATTATGTAACATTATTAACATACTGCCAGCTTGAAGATCTGGGAAGAAGTTTTTTTCAGAAAACCTAATTCTATCTTAACAAAGTAGAATTTTGAAAGACTGAAGAGCTTTTGAAAATTTTTTGCAATTTGAGGAAAGCACAGCCTGATCAATAGAATTATTCGCCCAAAGGGGCCATCCTTTGTTTTAAAATAAGAAAACACTGTATGCTCACAATGTCTTTCATCCTTAAAGCCCTCACAAGTATTAATTAATCCACAAAATGATATCTGGCTCCAAAAGGTAGAATCTGTGACTTCAGGTTTATCTGCAAAAGCCTGCTTTGCCCCCAAGCCATGGCAACTTCCTGAGCTCTGGCCTCCAAATCCTTCTAGCTCAGGAGGTAGCAGATGATTCTCTAAAACCTGCCACAGGCTTTTGACTCCTGCAGGGTTATCCGTAGACATGTCTTATACTCTTTTGATAAACATAAAGATGATAAAGATTTAACATGCTATAAACAGGGTTATTTTTCTTGAACATTTCTTTAGGGGGAAAAGGGAAAATGCCCGGAAAATAATTAGGTCTCACGAAGAGTTATAATATGAAATATACAAGATCAGGAAACAAACACATATTAGTATATTTGACATTTCATGTTTAAAATCTTTGCTGCATTACAGAAATGGTTAAGCAACAACACGGCTTCTCAGAAAATAATATAGTCTCATGCATTGAGAGCATATGGATTTGCACACCAAGTGGCATAAATGACTTCAGCTGTCAGTGAACTGGGTAGTTTCTGCCCTAAGATTTCAGACTCCAAATAGGAATATATTTTTGTCAGTATTCAAAAGAAATGCATTATGTTTCTGTTTAACTGTGTTGATCACAACCTACTTTATTAAAGGGGAAGTTGAGAGGTAAAGCATGGTTACCAAAGGATGATAGCATCTATGGGAGCATCCACCATGGCAGACTCCACTGTCATAAAATGAATTACTTTTCTCCAAAGGGAGTTCATCGAATAGGATACTTCTGCCAGTTGTGCTTAAAGCCAAAGCCTCCCATGATTGCTGGATATTGTTCAAGGAAGTTCTAAATATAGGAGATAAAGGAAATGGGATTTATAGCAGAAAATGTGGGATATAAATAAGCTCAAAGATCCATATAGTAAAAATAATGAGTAATAACATCAACTTAAAGGATTTTACTATTTTCTACAGTGTTTTGGTGTATATCATTTTATATATGGTAGTTGATCCTGGTAGGTACTGGCAAGGGAAACTACTGCAAGAACCTATGGATGATTCCAGAAGCAACACTGAGGCAGGCATGAGGGAAAGAAAAAGAGATGTAGAGATGAAGGAAGGAACATGTCAGATTTGCGGAAAAAAATATGTGAATCTAGGTTAAAAATAATTATACAGTTATATTAGTCAAATGTAAAGACAGCTTTATAGGTTCTGGAAAATAATTCAAGTCTTGATGTAAACAGTAACGGATAATTAAAAATTAATCAGAGGGACTACCCTGGTGGTGCAGTGGTTAAGAATCCAACTGCCAATGCAGGGAACATGGGTTCGAGCCCTGGTCCAGGAAGATCCCACATGCCGCGGAGCTACTGAGCCTGGGGGCCACAACTACTGAGCCTGCATGCCACAACTACTGAAGCCTGCGCTCCTAGAGCCTGTGCTCTGCAACAAGAGAAGCCACCGCAATGAGAAGCCCGTGCACTGCAACGAAGAGTAGCCCCCACTCGCTGCAACTAGTGAAAGCCCGCACGCAGCAACGAAGACCCAACGCAGCCAAAAATAAATTAATAAGTAAATGAAATTTTAAAAAAATATTAATCAGAATTTGTTGTTTGAGGGAATTGGTGGTTATTTCGGCATCGTCTACCATAATGAAGTAATTCATAAGTAAGACGTGTGGGGGAAAGATAATCATGTGTCTTTAAAGTAACATTAAATAAGCAATTTAATTCAAGTAGAGATTGATGAATAAAAGTTCATATAACTATTCAACAGAATAACCTCTGTTCACAAGATAGAGCAAGATAAACAAGTACTCAAAGAGAGGGTCCAGGGAAACCCAACTCAGGAATAGGAAGTAAATTGGTTGGTAGTTCCAGTAGAGTTGAGAGAGAGAGAGAGAGAGAGAGAGAGAGTGTGTGTGTGCTTGTGTAGACAGAGAGAGTAACAGAGAGAGAGAGATGCAGAGAAAGAGATTCAGAGAGACTGCAAACTGAAGAGGTCAACAAATTACTGTCTTTTTTTCCTTCTATCAGCAGTACTTCCCAATGTCACTTTTACAAGGTTATCTGACCTAGAATAGAGTATTGAGCACTTAGATATATTTTCTTTTAGTTAAACTATCCATAATTTGAGATATTTAAAATGAGTTTCATTTATTGAGAATTGAGGCTGCAGAGTCAAAACACATAACTATAGGCCAGCAAACCAACAAATAACCTTAAAGGTAGGAAGTTATTAAACTGACAAAACTATTTCTGAATATTCTAATTTTTTTAATATTAGCCTATGCTTGGTGTATAGGCATAGCACAAATATACCATTAGTTATTCATTAAAGTAATGACCATAATTTTAATTTTTAAAATTCATAATTAATATATATTTCATGTAAAAATTTTGAGACACTTTAAGGCCTTTTTCAAATATAATCCATATATATTTGTACATGTAAAATTATATATAATTGCATATATATTTATATTATGTACACACACGTTCATATAGCTTCATTTTCAGTCTAACTTTTGTCATGTTTCATCAAACACTTCAGAGAAACATTTGCACGTGCTATATTTTAAAAAGAGCACTTTATATGTTCTGTAAGGCAAATTTATAGAAAAGAAACACAATTACTTTCTATTCACTGTACAGCTATACTATGCCAGGCCTTCTATGAAGTTTTAATAATAAAACAGTAAGTGAAGCATAGCTCTCCCCTCAAATACTTATAGTGCAGTAAGAGACAAGTAAAAGGAAACAGGCAATTTTAGTGTGATTAGAGATAGAGGCAATTTAGAGACAGAGGCAAGGCCAAGCTGCTATAGGAAGGTAGAATAAAGAAGGGCTACCTGATGCAAAGTTGAGGAAGCAAAGAAATACTTTCCAGGGAAAATGGTCTCTAAGTTGAAACCTAAGTGATTAATTTTGAAAACAAGATATTGTTATATCTAACTAAATTTTAAAATGTCTTTCACTATGAATAGAAGTCATATATTTATTAATCTCCAAAATCAACAATATTGTTTTAATAAATCTTTAATATCTTATCATTAAATCAATTGACAAACATGTCTTTTCTGAACAAACACTAGTCCCAGAAGCAATGTAAGGGGAAGTATGATATAATAAAGAAAATACAAGTCATGACCCCTAACTTCAAAGCATTTATAGTCTAGCCATGGAACAAGTCTATTACCCATGAAATAAGAGAGAACACCACAAAAGAGTGTTGAGATGAAGGAACTATAATCGTTACAGAAAATCCAAATTCCTTCAGGGTGAGAACCATGTCTTAATCATGTTACTATTGCTGGCTTGAGGTTGTGTATTTGGCAGTAGATAATAAATAAGGTAAATCAGAGCCATGAGAGAAGTCTATAGACTTGGTGCTATAGTATAGAAAATAGGAAGCTGTTGAAAGTTCTGACAAGGAGAATGAAATAATGAAGGTACTGTTTAAAGAAGGTTGGTGTGGAAGGTTGTACAGTAGCACAGGATCAGTGGGAGAGGCATGGTGGGATACAGTGGGGTGAGACCAGAAGTATTTGAAGGCCTCAGAAAGGGTGTGCCTGTACACATGGAGAAAAAAATGAGGCCACCACATCCACTGTGGAGAAACCACCTCAGAAAATGTTGACATGTGAAGGGTCACAGAGAAAATAAAGGATCCAAAGAAAATGTGTTCTCAGCCTAGATAAACATTTGCTACTAATAGAAATGGGATAGACTGGGAGTTTGGGACTGACATGTACACACTACTATATTTAAAATAGATAACCAACAAGGACCTACTGTATAGCACAGGAAACTCTGCTCAATATTCTGTAATAACCTAAATGGGAAAATAATTTGAAAAAGAATAGATACATGTATATGTATAATTGAATCACTTTGCTGTACACCTGAAACTAACACATTGTTAACTATACTCCAATATAAAATAAAATTTAAATAAATAAATAAAATTTTAAAACAAGTCTTCTCTATTAAAAAGAGCTAACTTTTTTGTTTTTAACAGCTATTAAAGAAATAGAGATGGGGTTCAATGGAAATAGAAATCAATTTGGGAAGATGGTGATGGTGTGTTCAACTTGGGATATTTCATTTTAAGGATGACACCAAGATGCGCTAAGAACAAATGACTAAGTAGCACTTCAAGATATATGATGAGATAATGAAGAGAAAGTACACAAGTATAGATCTGTGTACTATGAGCTTGGAAATTAAAAAAAAAGTCATTAACTATTTCATTTGTGCACTCATTTAACACACATTTACTGAGATTTTACTATGTTCTAGCAATTGTTATAATCATGGGAATAGTTATAAACATAGGAGACAATAACCCTGCTCTCACAGAACTTTCTAAGGAGATGACAAACAAATAAAAAGAAACTGCAGAGTATACCACATGGTGGTAAGTTCTATGGAGAAAATTAAATTAGGGTAAGAGAAAAGAAGTGTGGACAGAACTGGTGGGTTTTTAAATTTGCTCATTTGTGTTTAGGGGACACTAGAGAAGAGCTATCTTAAAAGGTGATATTTGAACAGAGATGCGAAGAAAAGGAACGAATGAGCCCTAAAAATTTCTGGGCACCAAATGAAGTATTTTGTATCAGGCAGAGGAAATAAGAGGAGAAACGGCCCTGTGGAAAAAGTAAGGAGGTCATTTTGGCAGGAGCAGAATAAGCCAGACTCTCGTCTTCTCAGTTTGCATGCTTTGAAGGAGCAAGCCACCATGCTGGAAAAGCCCAAGTGGCAAGGAAGTAAGAGTAGCCTCTGGCCAAAAGCCCTGAAGGAACTAAATCCTGCCAGCAACCATGTACCTGAGCTTGAAAACAGATCTTTCCCCAGTCAAGCCTTCAGATGTGACCCCAATTTTGGCTTAAACCTTGAGTGCAAACTTTTGGAAGGCTCTGAGCCACAGGACCCTGCTAGGTTATGCCCAGATTCCTTACCCACAGAAACATGAGATAATAATATGTGCTGTTCCAAGTTGCTGAGTTCTGAGGTAATTTATTTTGTAGCAGTAGATAAATAATACAGTATTGAAGTGAAATAATCACTTACCAGTTGTTCCAGTGGAGGAATGACATCTTTCAAGACATGCTGTGAATGATTCCTTCTGTGCCGGGATACCTGAAAAAATAGTGACATTTGATACTATTATATTATTTTTCTTAAAAAAAAAAACTTTAAATGATTTAAAAGAGCGTAATTTAGTAAAAGTGCACATGAAAATAACCATATTCACATTCATTCAAAAAGGTGAATAAAGTACATTTAAATGGGAAGTAAATGTTTGGGACATTAATTTGAGTAAGATGTGTACTCAAAGACGGCTGGCTGCAACAATATCTCATATTGCATGTGGTCTTCTTATTGTGTGACCTTGACATCCCTCCTATCAAATGGTGAGGTCTATGTTCTTTCATTTCAAACTTGGGCAGACCTTTATACCTACTTTAACTAAAACATATGGCAGAAGTAATACTATATGGACTCCAAATATTAGAGCATAAAAATATCATGCACTACCCCCTTGTTCTCTTGGAATACTCCCAGCTCATCTTCCACAGACACGGGGCTCTGCTCCTGCCTGCATGTTCCCTCTGTTGTTGGAGCTTGGAGCCCCGCTCTCTGGGCACAGGAGGTGTCCACTCCCTTGCCTGCTGAGACCTGTGGAAAGGGGCTTCCGGGGCCAAGATCCCTTTTTCCAGAGGAAAAACAGAGATCTGAGTTTACTTTCATTTTTTCCATTACGGGTGTACCCTTGGGGACAGGTGGGGAGGGAAGGTGAGGGCTCTGGGTAATGCTATGATGTGGCACTGGCTATTGAGTAATACATTTGCTATGGATTGTAAAAAAAAAAGAAAAAAGTCACCAAATCATCCCATACAGAGAGACCACAGGGAGAGACCTCGTAAGTCTTCTAGATGACAGACTAGCCAAGGTTCCAGCAGACAGCCAGTATCAACCACCACTCAAATGAGTATAAAGATATGATGATTCCTTCTTCCAGCCATTGAACCACCCCCAGCTTTCAAGTCTTCCCAGCAGAGACCTCAAACACTGTAGGAGAAATAAGCCGTTCCTGTTGTGCCTTATCTGAATTTTTGACCAGATTCCATAAGCATAAAAAAATCATTGCTTTACACCTCTATGTTTCAGTGTGATCTGCAATGCTGTAGTAATAACTGGAACAAAATATTTAATATTGAAACACTTTGTGTTTATGCTATGTTATGAACTCAGCTTTTTCGGAGTTAATGTGCTATTAATTTCCCTGTCTTCTACTATTATCTAGATATATATAAATATATAATAATCACACAATAAGTGCTTTTGGAACAAATTTGTTTTAAATGCCTTATTGTTCTTTCTCCTGAAGAAGCATCGTAGACAGATTCTATAATTAAAAAAAAAGTGAGGAATTTATAATTAAAAATCATTATCTTGAAAATTTAAGTAGAAGCTCTCATTAAGAGTACTATTTCACTAAACAGGAATTTTCTAGTACTTTGAATGAAGGAGAGAGTGGAAAGGGTTGGGACAAAGCACTAGGAAGAAAAAGGAAGAGACAGAGGCAGAGACTGAGAGAGACAAAGAGAGAGAAAGACATGAGTGCAAGGAATCTTTAAATAAAGCAGGCTCAAGTACCATGTCTAGAAAAGAACTTTGGATGTCTTTGACTCTGCTTACCAGCACATGCAACAGACTGAGGGGATTAGATCAATGTCTACTAAGATTTTGAGGGAACTGTATTCCCAAAGAAACCAAAAACCTGGCCTAAAAACCCTGTGATTCTATTCAATCCCTGAATCCCACATTTGCTCCAAAAAAACTGAATTATGAAGGCAGTACAACCTTCAAGGAAGCCATTTTCTTCAATTCCCACTTCAGATGTGGCCCAAGAAGGATAATGGGGAAGGGACAGACTCCAGAAAGCAGAGCCAGAAACCTGGGAGAACAATGGATATGGGAAATTCTCCCAGAAAGAAGAGCCAGAAACTGTCTCTACTGCCAGGGCAGGGTCTCAGAGGACCTGCCCAGCAGGATTACAATCATCACTTTGGTCCAGAGACTGTTGGTCATTTACCATTCTTTCCTTTACAAACGAGACGATTTTTGTTTGTTTGTTTATTTCCAGGTATTAAGTTCTTGCCCCACCATTTTCTATTGGATATGATGGGGAGGGCAGGACAGAGAGCTTATTTTTCAAGTTCTAAACTCTTAACACCCTGGAGAAAATTTGGGCCTGATGAAGAAAGCTACTTATCACCAGAGATTCTGGAACTGGAGCTTGAGGCAGTAACTGGATGGGACTTTTGGTTGTCTCCTTTGAGGAGGTGTATGGGTGTATTTCTAAGTGTTGGAATACAGGTGCAAATTGATATATGGGAGGGAGGAAGAGCCTGGTGGTCACTCACCAAATTCTGTGCTCTCTTTCCTGAGCACATCTCCAGACTGCACTCTCAGCCTGCCTTACAGTTAAGAGTGGACACATGACTAGTTCAGACCAAAGGCAAATGAGCAGAAAACATGAGAACCACTCCCCCTCCAAGGCTATTAACCAGTGAGTGCTCCCCCCGCAATGTTCTCTTTCCTAGTATACTGGCTGGGAGTAAACATTAACCGAGTCCTTATGGGAGGATAAAGATGCAAGTTGGGGGCCCTGAATCACCATGTCAAGAAAAGCCAAGCACAGGCCAGGAAAATTCACTTTGTTTTATTTAGTAAACTTTTTATTTTGGAATAATTTTATACTTAGAGAAAAGTTGCAGTGAGGACAGAGAATTCAGGTAGAAAAATTCCTTCGAACTTGTATATAGCGAGAAATAAACTTGTATTTTGTGGAGCCATCATGTATTTTAGAGAATTTTATAGGTGTTAACATTACCCTAATTAAGATAACCATAGTTGACACTCAATCAATGTTTAAATGAAAGGTCTTTTGCATAAGAAAACTGTGAACAGAATAATAGTTAATGAGAGAAATCCTAGCAACCAAAACTTCATACCTGTTATTCATTGATATTTCAGCTTCTCAGCAGGGGGAGAACATACATATATTTGGTATTTAAGCCTCTTAAGGAACTAGAATTTGTTTTATATTGCTATGCATTTAGAATTTACTACTCTCAACTATTACTCATTATACTAAGATTTATAATCTTCAGTGAAAATTTAGTATACATGTCATATTCAGCTTACAAAGGTCGGAGAATTCTGGGATAGAGGGAGTTTTCTTGTTCCATTTTCTTGCTGGATTTATAGTCTTGGCGTAAAAGTCATTCTTTTGGCATGTAAAGTACCTCAAGCTTTAAATGTTAGAGAAAGCAGTAGTATGTAAATGTCTCCACGATAGGATACCAATGAATAGGCACCTGGGCATTCACTTGTGTCAGTTTTACCATTTCTTCTATGGCCAAGTCCATGCCATCTTTTGTCCTACCACTACTGGATTTTAATGGGCATAGTGGTCCACAAGCCTCTAAATATTCCCTTCTAGTCACCTATAGAAAGCTTTCTTATAAGGCAATGCTTCAAAATGTGTTGTATACATACTGCCAGGGGTACAAGAGATGATTTTAGCTGATGTTTCAATTTTAATTATTATTTACATAATTTTAAGGTTTAGTAGAAAAATTTATCACATCAGAGCCATTTATTAGTGATATGAATACATTTTCCATTAATATAAAGTTATTTAAGTATATGAAATGTGGGGGAAAAAAGAACAAACACAATAAGTGAATGACTGAAGTTTGGGAAACAAATTTTAATGGGAAGAAATGGAGTTAGAAATGACCAGTTACTAAGCGCATACCACCCTTGAAGGAAACCATTGGTTCCATGGTATAAACAAGAATTCAACTTGAGAAATGATACAACAATAATACTGCCTGCTAACATTTACTGAGTGCCTATTAGTAGCCAGGCACTGTTCTAAGTGTTTTGCATGTACTAAAATATTTAATTATCACCCAAACATTAAGAGATCAATGACATATATTTCATAAAGGTAGAAACACAGACACACACCTTTAAAGTAACTTTGAAAATCCATAGCTAGTGAAAGCACGGGTGATGTTTTAACATGGATCTAAGCCCTCAGCTATTGCACTTTACTGTTTTTCCAGAAATATAAATGTATATGTATAAAGACAGTCACTAAATTCTTGGGGAACTACAGAGATCTCCTGTGTGCATAAGTGGATATTCCTAAGGTAGAAATTTGAAGAGAGCCAAGCTTACAAATTTGTACACATTGATGCAGGAAGTTAGAAATCAGATTTCAAATCTGTTATGAATCATCTTACTATTCCTTTGGGGAAGTAATATTGCTGATCATTCCTAAATCAATAAGCTAGCTAATCTATCATGTTCAATCAAGTTATGAAGATACGGAAGAAAGGAAAACTTTCATCACCTGTCTTTTGCTTTAATGTCTTTCTCAGTTAAGCATTAGGTACAGAAATATGTTATGCCAAATCAGATTATGCTGACTGAGACTTATTTAGGAAATTCTGGATCCAAAGTTGCTCAATTGTCTTGCATGGATATCTGAAAAACTTAGGATGTTTCAAAAGAGCTGTGCTTCTGTGACATACTTAACTGAAATAATAATTGTAAAGAAAATTTGAGGTCAATCACAGTCTCATGAGGTTAAGTTTGAAGGGAAAAAATGATTCTCCTAAGCCACAGTATAAACAGAGAAAATCTTACAGCTTATATAATTATTTATCAATAGCTTATTGGCAGTATCTGATAACTCTGCAAATTTTTATGGGACATTCTCCTGAGAAACAGTCCCACTTAAGACATCAGTTTGGTTTTTTTTTGAAGTGCAGTTGATTTACAATGTTGTATTTATTTCTGCTGTACAGCAAAGTGATTCAGTTTTTCTTGTGTATATATATATATATATATATATATATATATATATACACACATACATACATATACATATATACATATATATACATTCTTTTTTATATTCTTTTCCATAGATTTTTTATGAACCATTCATTTTAGCCAGTAAACATTTCATGTTTAGTTACACTCATATGCCAGTAATTTCCAACAGTAGGTGCTTAAAATGTACCTGTTTGTTGACATTATAAAATATCTCTAATACTAGTATTGCAAAGACAGCACATACTTCATTTTGGATAATCCTTCATTTTGGATGAAGTTCTTGATATCAGAACTTTTAAATGTACCTGACATCAAAAAACCTACATCTTGTTCTGCAAATTGCTTCTGTATAAGTTTCAGAATGCTGGCAAGGTTGGGCTCCATTGTTTGATCTTAGATCCTTTTCACTTTTGCAGGAACTGTTAATTAATCATTGAATTTGAAAACCTAAAATAACAGTCAAAATATTAGCAGTAGCTTGATATAAAAATTTTAATACATTATTTTCTCTGTGAAGTACAGAAGTATTTCTTCTGAGGAAGCCTGAAAATATGATTTATATGTATGTATGATTTCTTTTTATGTCTCCAAATAATCTGAAATAGTATACAGATCTTCCCTCTAAACATAAGTGAACATGTATGTATACCCACCACATATTTAAGTGTTTATAGCCTGATTTTTTTTGCTAGTTCTTTTACTCTTAAATTATGAAATATTGGTTTCAATATCATTTTACAATTCCCATCTGAGAATTTTATGAATTGCTACCTGTCAATTTACTTCCAGCATTTTAGCAGAAAGAGGCCTTAACAATTCCACACTTCTCCAGCCTATTTATTAAGAATGTTACTTAACAGTTTCTTTTGAGGTAACATGGTTATGTCTTAAACTGTTTTTTCTCTCACAGTATTCTGCATCTTAAGCAACTGAGCTTTCATAATAAATACATGAGTTGATGGCAACCCTTCCTTTGAGGAGAAAAAAAAAAAATGTCAGACCTTACCTTTTTTTCAGTGATGCCATCTTCCTATTGATTTATATATTTTTTTAATATTTTTATATATTTTTTTATATTTTTTATATATTTTTTTATATTTTTCCAGTAAATAGAAATCATCTGTAGCTACCATTGAAAAAATAGAAATACAAATATCTTTTGACTTGGATTTTTTTGAACTCAAAATTAGGTTAATATTATATATCACTGCAACTTTTTTAGATCAAATCTATGAGTTTTCTCCTTTATCACTGCACACTATGCTCCCTGCTTCCAATCCTCTGCCCTCCCCAGGTACTCTAGCTTTCTAATTGTGCAAAGCAAAGTGGAACATGAAGTATTCAAGATGTGTAATGCATATTTTCTTTTAAATTCCTTTTTGTTCTTATTAGAATAAGCATCATAATTAAGTTTTTCAGATACCTTTTCCTCCAAAAAAAGGAATTAAAAGTCCCTTTTTCAAAGTGTCTCTATTTTTTCTTCCATTCCTTTTTTCTTTTAACTATTTAAAAAATATGAAACTGATGGGTGGGTCTAGTACTTGATATATTACAAACTGTAAAAATAACAGAATTTGAGCATATTATTTTCCTTGTTTAGGAGCATCTACTATGAGAGTTATACATAAACATGAAACATTCCACATAGCTCTGATTTTAAATAGATTACCATTTTTGATGAAAGTTTATATCTTGTGGCTTAGAACTGAAATAAAATCACTTGAATAAAAGCATTAGTTCCAACATTTTCACAGACATGTACATTTTCTGAGGCATACCTCCCGTTAGCAACCTCCCTGGATACTTGGATGAAAAACAGAAATAAATTTTTGGTTAAGTTTAGTTTTTATCTTCAGTTTCTCAAGAGTTTTTGTTTGTTTGCTTGTTTGTTTTTGGTGTATCCCAAGTCTTATGTTCAAATCTTCATTTGTTTTGCAAGTTCTTTTTCTTAAAGCTACTACAATCAGAAATTAAGGAAAGTTAGTGAAGCTTTTTTTTTTTGGAATGTGGAGAGGTGGCCAGTATTTCTTAAACTCACAACAATTTAGTTGTTTAGAAATAATATACATCAACCTAAGTGATGGCTCTATTTTTTCAATCATGTGTATGTGGTAGGTAACTGATTTTGAAAAAAAAAAGGAAGATAAGAACATATAAGGACATTACCTTATCATGCATTTAATGTTCTAACTTTACATATTTGTAGGCACATATAAAATTTACGCATGCCTCATAATTATTCTACCACTAACTAAATGTATCCTTCCTAGTCCTAATGAGAGGTAATGACATAAACCATGGAAAACCCAAATCTTGTTATACTCCTTATTAATGTACCACAGTATACTGTTTAACATTTGTATTCTCTTCCTCCATCTGCCCACAATATCATTCAATTACCATATTGGGCATAAGCAAATGTCTTTTTTAAAATTTTTTTCCATAAACCTTTTTTGGTTGTACGTTGTCAGTCAGAAATCTGACACTCTCATCTCTTTTATCCCCTGCAGAAAATGAAAGATTCAGAAACCTTTTGATGGGTATACTAAAGTTTATCAGCTTTTTTTTTTTTTTTTTTTTAAGTTTCTTGAGTATTCTTTAGTCAGCATCTGGGTCACCTGAAGCTCTCACCAGCCTTTCAATCCTGGGATAAGTCTAGCTGAGTGAAATTCAGCTTCAACCACATATTCTTATCCCAGATAGCCAAAGGTAAGTGCTTGCTGGAATGATTCTAACTCCTTTATATTTTCCCTCCTTTATTTAGCCACAAACATGTGTGTTCCTCCAAGAAGAAAATCAAACTGCCTCTTACTTTCCTTTTTACATAAAAATGAACTATATACAGCGCACACTTCCTTGTTTATTGCTAAATACTGTTTTAGTTTTCTCATTTTTTTTTTTTTGCATACTTTCAGTAAAATGTTTCTCTCCAAGAATCTTCTCAGACTGAGAGGTATCATTCATACGGAACTTGGACGCTCCACAAATTTTAGCCTTCAAATGCACTTGTAAGATAAAAACTACCAGAAGCAACAAACACAGAGATATCTGGGTAATACAATTTTTTACATTTTCTTCATGTGAAGTGCATTTATGTATTGTCTTAATTTTTAGCTTACTTTTTTTCTTTATAGGTTCATATATATTTAGCCATGAATTTCCAAATTGATAATGAGAAAATAAGGGCCAAATAGACACAGAAACATCTTATTTCACTCATACTACTACTAATGGTATTAGATCTAACACATTAGATAATTCATTAGAGCCAGAGCTAAAGTTACTACCATTAGCAGATAAAATAACTTATTCACCTCTTTTACTCTCCATACAGAGATATTTTACTCTGTAAACAAAAGGAAAGAGTTTAGATAGATTAAGAAAATATAGATGGGTATCTAGATGGGCCAAACGGATATTTTCTCCACAATGGCAAGTCATATGTTATTTTTTAAATAAAAAGATTCAAGGCAGTAGAAAACAATACCAAGAAAACTATCTCAAAAAACCTCAAAACAAAGGAAAACAGAAAACAAATAAACAGTTATTGAGGGTCTAAATTATTAAAATGGTTTACCTATTTTTAGCTAAATGAAACAAATCATTGTCAAATCACCATTTGGCTATGTTGGGCAGAAACAAACTATATCTAATTTCATGATGTTTAACTGTCTGGAAATACTCAACAGATTAGAAACAGGCTTTATTTTCAGTCTCATATTTCAGTCTCTTTCATTGTCCAGAAGGGCTTAAGTTGAAATATCAAATTTACTTCTTACTTTTTCAGGTAGATGTTCAATCAGTAAAGAAGAAATTCTCTTCTTTGGAAAGCTGTAATCCACGATATATCAAGTTTGATCTATGATATGTAAAGTTTGACAAAGACATTTACCCACAGTCAGATTTGTATAGTCTTTTGACACCTTTCCTTGCACATTTTTTCTTAGTGCAAAGATGGAAATGTACTATGTAACTCACTGAAAATGCTCTCCCTGTGTCGAAAGGTCACTTCTAAAAGCATTGTGGGAGGCAAAGCTTTTAATAACTATGACGTTCTTTCAAGAATTAATGGACTTTTGGTCAAATATTTAAAACATGCATACAAATGTTGTTGGCACCTTTAGTGAATGTCTAATAATCGTATCTTTCCAGTTTCCTTTCTTCAGTTATTTTTTGAGGTTTTCATAGACCCCAAACTCACCTTCTACTGACAAAAACGCAGATTAGCTCTGAAGGTTAATCCAACTCAGCAGGATTGAAGGATGGCACTTTTCCTTGGTCGTAAGTACGTTGGCTCAGGCCAGACAGCTGTTAGGACATTCTCCTCTGGGAATCGTGCCCTCAACACCCACTGCTGATGCACATACATGGTCTACTGGCTGCCGACTTCCATGCCCATCTGCTCAAATGGCATGGTGCCCACTCACAAGTTGGCTGGATCCTTGCCCTTAGTGTGTAGGTGCCAGGCAATGATGGGTTTAGATGGGCAGCCTGCATAATACTACAAGTGACAATTTTTTTCTTTCTCTCTCTCTCTCCAGTATCTGTCTTCTGTGCCTTCTCTGAAAGAGACACTTATGTTTCTCTACCTCTGCTTATACCTGTGGACACATGTGGCCTTTTACAGGTAGATATACAAATACACTGAACCTGCTACCAACAGTAAGATGATAAGGAAGAATCCACAGAGCCCCAAATGACAAGTTCTAATTCAGAAATGGGATGGATTGTGAAAATCCCGACCACCTGGAGTCTGTCAGAAGAAATTTAGCAAGGGTGTAAGTACAGCAGATCTCTCACAGATAGCAATGGCACCAGGAAATAGCTTAAGTTACAACACTTTTTGTCTGTCGCAGCTCCAGCACAAATCACTTGCCTTGCATTGAAAAGGCACGTACAACAGAAAACGAAATAAATCAGGCAAAAAGAACAAGCTTAATGGGAACACAATTTATATGCTCAATGGGGGCAAGGGTACAAGCTACAATATTCAGACCTCAGAAATAACCCTTACTGGAGGTCCTAATAGAGAGAAAAAAGAAACAGAAAATAGCATCTCTCTTTCCAATCTACAGGAAATCCGTGGAGAGGAATAGATTGGCATAGGAGGTTGTGACTTTAATGATCCAAAGCATATGAATGCTTGTTAGCAGACAGACATAAGTAAGAACAACAGTAATGGTTGCATCTGCAGCCTGGCCTATGGCACTCAAACCAATCAGGCTGCTTTGGAAAGCAGTGCCGGAAGGTATGTTAAAGCTTTGCTTTCCTTGTGTGTTTATTTAAGGGTGATTGAACTCAGGGTGTTGTCAGTCTGCCTTGGAGAATGGTTATCCAATGTGTAGGCATGATCTTTCTCCCTGAATATGTTCTGTTGAGTCAGTTAGTTATGTGTGACTACTTGCTCTGTCCTCGTCTTTATACAGTGCCAAAATCCTCCAGTCCAAGTTCCAAAGGAACAGGGCCTAAAAACTTTTGGCTTGAGAATCAAATTAGGTTTCTCTGCTTCCCTAGCCAGAAATGCGTAAATACCCAATGGCCAAAACCAAAGAATCTGACATTGTGGAATGAATAGAGCTGTCATATACCACTAAAGTGTGGAAATATCTACTGTTTGAAGTCAGGACTAGTTCAACATCTTTAGTAATCAGAACAGACTTCTTTGGACACCTTCATGGGTTAGTCTGAATTTTGATTGGGAACGTTTCTGGCAAGCTACTGATTCCAGATATCAGAAATGCAAGAACATACGGTTTACAAGAGAAAATCTGCCATTTTTTCCTATCAAAAAAAAAAAGTTCTTAAAAGCAGCACATTTTCATAAAAGACAGACCCCTCATCCTGTTTTCCTTATTGACCTTCAAGTTAGCACCATGCCTTAGATGTATACTTAAATGAAAACTAGTCAAAGAAGAGGTACGTTTGAATCGTTTGAAAAAGTATTTATGAGAAACCGAATTTGGAATTATTTGGGAGCTGCTGGTGAAAACAGACAGAGAATGGGTATAGTCATCCAAAACTCTTCAATCTGATTTTTATTCTACAACTGTCAGAGCGAGCTCCCAGAATAAATCATTTTCCTCATGACTTACCACACCTTGAGTATTTTACAGTAAGAGTTACATACTACTAACTTTTTGAAAGTGAAAAAAAGCAGATGTCCTATCTAGAGACTTTTGAGGGTAAGGACCATGTTTTACTCATCTTTAAATCAACTGAACTTAGTATAGTGAGAAATACATATTATGGAATTGGTCACTTCAAACTTCATATTGCATCATCTTATACATGTGACCTATTTTTCATTGAATTTACCAAGACCTTCAAAAGCTTATAATGCCTTGCCCTGTGATACCCTGTTATAAACAAATTCATCATTCTTTCCAAAATATGGACTAAGTCAGTAGTCATTTCCAGACGAAGTTCCATAATTTCTCATAGGAGATTTGCCATCTATCCTTACTGAAATAAGGTTGAACTTTCAAAATGATCCCTCCATTAGTCTACAGTTGAAATAACTGACACTAGTTGGATAATATTATAGTTCCCTGATCTATGTAGTATACCCAATGCTTGGGGCTTACACTCCTCTTCCAGAGGAAAAATCTGAGAAGATAAATAGATATAGATAGGTATAGATATGGATATAGATTTAGGTAGATATATTTCTGTAATAATGGTTTTAAGTAGCATTACACAATTATGTAGATTATTATTTTGAACAGTTCTATTTTCTATTATCTCTTACCCACTGGGAAAATTGTTTTACCTCTTGGTGCCTCTATTTCCTCAGTTGTGAAATATGCAAGGTATAGTTGTAATTCCTCATAGGATTCCATTAGAAATAAGTAAATTAAAACATATACAGCTTCAACCACATGGTAAGTACTCATTAGTATAATCTCTGCTATACCAATTATATAATTCCTCTTTCAACAGTCCTTCTAGTAAATGAGTAAATATATTTTAGTGCATGGATAATTAACATTCAGTCAATGTTCTTTTAAAGTGTTTGATGCTTTTAAAAACTCTTTTAAAATGATTTATTTCTTTAAGAAACTCCAACTATTTCTTCTGGGATACTCTGAAAGCATTTTAATAGAAAAATCTTTAAATACTCAAGAAGTGGAGTTATACTGGATATGCACACAAGGAGGTGGGTATCCTGAGGTTTTAGAATTTTGCCTACCACAATTCCACCTCTGGCCCTCAACAAATCATGTCCCTCCCACAAGCAAAATACATCATCCTCTCCCACAATTCCAAAGAGTCTTGTTTTATTATAGCATCCACTCAAAGACCAAAATCGCATCATACAAATCTAAATCTCATTATCTCACCAGCTCAAAGACCAAAATCTAGTCACCTAAACTCAGTTTTGAAAGAAGTTGAGCTTGACTGAGATCAACTATTAAGTAACAGAGGCAGGATTCAAACACAAGTAATTTGATTCTATAGCCAGTGGTGTTTAACAACTTTAATAATGTGTACTATCCATGAAGTAGTTATGATTACTGCCCTCATTGCATAGATGATAAATCTAAGGCAAGTGAAATAAGATTGAAAGTTAGCGAGTGTCAGAGGCTGTTGGTTAACCCAGATTCATTCAATTCAAAACCGCGTGTATGCTGACTCCAAAGCTTTTAAATGCTGAATCTACTGCCTCTCAAAGTGAATATTCAGGGCTTCCCTAGTGGCACAGTGGTTGAGAGTCCGCCTGCCGATGCAGGGGACACGGGTTCGTGCCCTGGTCTGGGAAGATCCCACATGCCACGGAGTGGCTGGACCCGTGAGCCATGGCCGCTGAGCCTGCACGTCCGGAGCCTGTGCTCCGCAACGGAAGAGGCCACAACAGTGAGAGGCCCATGTACCGCAAAAAAAAAAAAAAAAAAGTGAATATTCAACAAATGCTTGTTGCCTGTCCATCATATCACACTGTTTGTAGATCAAAATATAGACTAGTGTTTATCAACTTGTACTGAACTAGTTTCTTACACCTAAGTGCCTATTCTATTTTCATCATATTTCAAATAAGAAATTTTTATAATCATCTTGAACATTATCTAAATGAAATAATGATAGCAATGCTTTGGAAATCAGGAAGACAAATAAACTAATGGTGCATATACTTTACTATAGTATTCACTCAGAAATAGTGCTACAGATTTGTATTTGGCATATCCTGGAATTGGAAAATGACTATCTATCTGTTCTAGATACTATACCAGCTGAGGTAAAGTTGCCAAAGTGGACTTTAGTTGAAACTTGTGGATTGAACATATACCTTAATCCCCCCTGTGTACTAAAATCAGAGTAAAAGGATAAAAACATATTCATAGAGAATGAAAATGTGCGCAAAAGTGGATAATACATCTCAAAGAACTTTTGGAAGATAAAAAGTTATGAAAGCATTGTATATTACTTCGTAAAATGAAAAATCTACAACCTCAGTGTTTGCAGCAGTGGAAGATGAGGATATTAATGACAAAAAAGTTAGTAAGTCTCTCCCTCCCCACAGAATGTTCAAGAGGCTCATCACTTGGAAGCACAAGGTACGATAAGAGATAAGGTCAAAACTGCCTGCAACAGCCATTATCGGAAAAGCTGGACTCCCAGGCTCAGTCATTCAACGCACTCATTTATTCATAGCCAGGAGACCACTCCCAGACATGCATGAGACAGACAGTTTCCAGAGTCTCGACTTAGGATCACCCGGCATTGCAAAGGGAAGAGAGGAGTGCAGTACTGTGAACTAGGGGATTAAATCCTATGTACCAAGCAATGGAACCCTCAGCACCCATTCTCAACTTTTCTCCCAGAAATGCCAGTGGCAAAAAATGTATCCCTTCTCCCAGAAGACTTAAGGAGTCTACTCTAGAAGGATGAATGGTTCTAAAGTCCTTCAGATACTGAAACTCAGATATCCTCAATGAAAAGCTTGCATCAACATGTTCTACAAAAAAGCCTGGCAGTCAACAAGCCCAACATGCCAACTCCAAAAGAGGCCTCTTTTTAAAATATGAGCATGCAGGAATGAGTTAAAAGAAATTAATTAATATATGATATATAATACTATATAATATTTATATATTATACTTATAGGTCATATATTATATAACACTTAAATATGAGTATAATTACTACATTATATGTATAATAAATTATAATCACTATATTATGTATTTATTTATTGAGCGTCAAATACGTACAACATGTTCAAAGTGATGAGTAAAATAACCTCTGCTTTAATGAAGTTAAAGTCTTTGGGGAAAGTCCCAAAATGGAAGAGGAATATCAAAACAAGCAAATCTAAAAAGGAACCCAAAATAAGCAGAAATTATACACAAAAAAGAAAATTTAAAAAACAACTATTGTTAATATTATCAAGAGATAAGAAAATATATAGGATTCATAAAAACAGGAACAATAATAATAAAGAGAGGCATTTGTAAATTAAAAATGTAAATAAATATATTAATTCAACATAATTCTTGGAGGATAAGAATAATAAATATGTCAGGAAATAGAAAAAGAGCTGGATTATAAGAAAGAATAAATAAACAAAATAATCTGAGAAGTTCAACATCTGCCTTATAGGAAAACCCCGAAGGACAAAAATTAATTTTTAAATGCATGTGAAGAAATTTTAAAATAAAGTACAAGCAAATATCCCAGAAGTTTATAATATGAGCCTTCTGGTTGAAAGAGACTATCAAGTGTCTGGTGTAATAAATTAATAGGTAGGTCATGTAATTATAGAACACTGGAAATAGAGAGCGAGAAAGATCACATACAAAAGGATGGGAATCAGAATGGTGTTAGGCTTTTCTAAAACTGACTGGAGGCTAGAAAAATGCTTCCACAATTTAAGGAGGAAATACCGTCAACCTAGAATTATGTAGCTTGTTAAACTATCAATCAAAAGACAGAATTGAATAAAGACATCTCCAGATATAAAAGGACTCAAAGCATTTGTCTCCACTACATTCGTATTGGGAAACTCCTGAGGCAAATTAGCAAAATGAAGGATTTGACCAAGGATAAGAAGGCACTGTAAATAAGGCCTGGAGACATAAAAAAAATATGGCAAAGAGGAGCCCATGTTCACCGATGTGTGTCAGGCCAACAGTCTTCAGTCCAAATTGAAGTAAGGTGATGGAAATCAATAGAAAGAAAACAAAATTTTAAATGCGGATAGACAATATTTAATGTTTCTGTGTTTGAGGAAAAGATTGGTAGGAGTTTGAGAGATTTGCTGGCATCTTTGGGTAAATTAGCTATAGATATGACAAAATATAAGTAAATTAACCTAAGGCAATTATTAAGTCCATGAAAAAAGGTTGAATACAAAAGGAATGATAATTATATAATAATTCTTGGCTCAACTGGAAATATTTAGAAAATCACAATAATGTCAACTAGTGATTGAAACAAAAATTGTGACAGAACTATAATGAAAAGAGTGAGGGAAGGGAAGGTGTGAGTGTAAGAGTGCTAATATTAAAGTATCATAACAGAAAGTTAATATATAATGCCTAAAATAGATAAATCAGGAAAAGTCCGATGGCATATAGTGTTGAAAAACATGAAGGTTAATGGAAATAAGAAACAACAATACCAAAAAACTAAAGCTGTTGAAGGTGGTAGCCGCTAGCAAGTGAGATTGATGACTAGATAGATGGAGAAGCCAGAGGAATGCTATGTTTAATTAAAAGCTTTCTAGACTAATGTCTTAACTTCATGTATAACTTTGATAAAAAAAATAATAAAACTGACTACGAGTTAAGTGTAACTTATCATAAAAAAATTAAAATTTTTTCCAAATAGTCTTGAAAGAGAGAGAAAGAGAGCAGGCAATTCTCACACCAGGAGTCTTGGTAATCAATCTCTATCATGAAAAAGTTCCAATTGCCTATCAGAGTTGAATACAAAAAGAATTTTAAGTCTGAGTCAGCAGAGAACAACAACTGCTGGAATAACTTAACAAAATCACACCCACAGAGCAACTAGTGGATTCAAGCCCTGCATTCACCACTAATCTGCATGATTTGGGGCAAGTTATTTAACCTCTCAGTATCTCAGTTTCCTCATCTACAAAATAGAGAATATAACAGCTTACACCAATAGAGTTATGGGATGATTAAACAGATTAATACTTTCAAAGTACATATGAGAGCACCTGGTATGTAATAAGTGCTGTATACACGTTAGCTATTATTATCAAAAGAACTCCTGAATTCTGAACCCTAAGAGAGTCCTCCTAAAATAGTGGCTTCCTTAGCCCTTTCATCTTCCTAGAGTTCCCAGTTGAAGACTCACTCCCTAAATGTACGTTCTAAGGGCAGGGAGAGGCAGGGTCAAAGGAGAAGACAAGGGGAAGTGCCCCCTCTCCTATTCTCCCTGGCCTCACTTTCTCTTCTCCAGTGAAAGCATTTCACACAGACAAATGAGCCTTCACAAAACAAATAGCCAAGGAGTGAAATGGTTACATTTGTATTTAGCACCATATCCCCAAAAAGCATGCATGCTATTATTTAACCAGATGTTTATCTTTCTGGACATTAAGTGGGAGAGGCTGGGAAATAACCCCTTGCTTGTTATTAGCGGGTAAGGTGCCATTAGATCCCTGGTTCTGTGATGCCCATAGAAAGATTTTCAAGTTTCTGTTTTTTACAGACATCTACAAAGAAAAAAGAAAGCCTCTTCACTAGTCACCTACTTAAAACCTTTTCATTTTCAAATCAAGGGAAGCTGCCAAAATTGTATTAATTTTTTAAAAATAACTCTCTCACTAATGCTCCCCTTGGATAAATAAAGAGGGAGTCTAATTCTGAGCCCATTTTTTCTCCTCCATTGTGTACCCACCACAAGGCACAAGTCAGCTCATTAGTGCTCTCGGCAAGGGCCATCATTTTTAACTGATCAAAGTGTTTGTTTGGGGAGAAATCAGTCACATGGAGTAATTGTTCCCAAACTGTGATCCTGAGCATTTAGGGGAGAATCCTCTGTGGTTCAGTTAGGAGATATTTTAAGGGAAATGTG
Organism: Delphinus delphis; assembly: GCF_949987515.2. NCBI lineage: Eukaryota > Metazoa > Chordata > Mammalia > Artiodactyla > Delphinidae > Delphinus > Delphinus delphis. The sequence continues at coordinate 86,688,180 of NC_082689.1, forward strand.
AAGGCTAATAAAGTACAGGACCAAGTGGGAATGTTTTGAAGATAAAGGGACATAGAATGGTCATTATATTGGTTTGGGGACAGGGATTTGAAATCAGTGGCAGTTCAAAAATGAGGGAGAAGAACCTTAAACCATGGTATAGAAAACAGGTGCAAAACAAACCTAGGAAACAATGTTTTAGGTCATATACTAAAAGGAAATTTTTATAATAAATGAATTTTGTCATATAAACTCTTAAAATGAAAACTATATACACCTAAATTTTAAAACAGAAAACTTTAACTTATTAACTTTTCAAAATAAATGTTTTCATAGTGCAAATGTCAAATTCTTGCTCTTTGTAAGTAGAAATAATTTAAATAAAGATTGCTAACTTTTAATCATAAACAAAGAAAAATGTTTTTGTTCCTATTTCATATGCTCAAATTTCCCTGGTTATTTGTGGCTTTACTGCTGATTTGATTTTCCTCATCCAGTCACAGTGAAAGACACACCCAAATCAGCAGCAATAAAAAAGAAAGAGCTGATGATTATTTTTGAAATTTTGGCCACAAGTTCGACAGTAGCTTAATGGCAAAGTTTCCTGAAGGAATGTAAAGTGTATTTATTAAATAGCCTTTACAAGAGTTTGGTGGGGTTTTTCACAGAGAATAGGACATACTGCACACAGCTACAGGAAGTTAATTTGGGGTCTCATTTAAAGAAGAAAAGGAATAAGATTGGGGGTCGGAAGGTTTGGTAAAGCTAATGAATTTGGGGTTGGAATTATTTAAAATATATATTTCATACTTTTCTTGTAAACTTAAGATAGAATACTTTTTCTTTTCATTTTATGAAACATAACTTAAAATTTCTGCTTAGGAGAAATCACTTTCATATGATTTATGAAGCCCTTCGATGATACTGACAAAGGATAAATAGATTTCCTACAATAGCAATTAATATGGGAATCTACAGTGCCTGATGAAGAAGGTAAAATTCATCCTAACCAAAAAACAAAGACATTTCTAGAGAAAGGATCTCAACTCTTTTTGGACCTCCAACATACCTGAAGGAAACACACTTGTAAGTAGCAACTCTTACTATTGCAGTGATTATAGGCATCGGGGAGCACTCCTAGCAGACATTGCAGAGTCTCATATTACAGAATCTTAGAGAAGACTGCAATTTGAAAAAACCTGCTCCTACCCTGATCCTAGATTAAAAATCAATGAGAGGGCTTCCCGGGTGGCGCAGTAGTTGAGAGTCCGCCTGCCGATGCAGGGGACACGGGTTTGTGCACCGGTCCGGGAAGATCCCACATGCCGCGGAGCGGCTGGGCCTGTGAGCCATGGCCGCTGAGCCTGCGCGTCCGGAGCCTGTGCTCCGCAATGGGAGAGGCCGCAACAGTGAGGCCCGCGTACCGGGGGGAAAAAAAAAAAAAAAAAAAAAATCAATGAGAGACCCAAAAGTTTAAAGTCAGGAAAAATATAGAAAATGTTCAAAGTACATGAGCTTAAATCTGTGTTAGTAGTTAAAAGCAATGGGGTAAAGAAAGTTTCAGTAGGATAAATTAAAAAGAGAATAAACATTTTTATTTTAAGGTAGTGACTATATGCAGTTCACGCTAGTAATCCCAAAGATCAGCACAGTACTTGGTATATGGCAGGCATGGAATGAATGTTGTTAAGTTGAATATTAAAATATCAACAAAAATATTTCACTTTATTTCTCAAAATGATTTCATATAATTAGCCCATTTTATTGAAAAATGGTATTGTACAATATACAGGAAATTATTACATCTTTTTGGAAGATAAGGAAATTAGGCTACAGTTTAAATGGGTATTTCTTGGGTTAATTCTATGAGCATAGACCAGGTAGGATTACTATGATAATAAATAATATTTATTTTTTACTTACATCCCAAATGTCATTTGATCTACAAAAATCAGCCTCTTAAATTGGTATCACTGATTTCTAAACTGAGGTTCAGAGATATTAAATAGCTAGATATTAGATCAGATCCTATACCTATCCACAATGTTTCCTTGAGGCCACATGAAATAGAATCTGCAGCTGTCTTTCCATTGGAACATGCCATCCCAAATATAGATGGAAATATGAATAAAGAAAGTAGTTCTGCTTTATTCAAATCAAAGTCATCAAAGAGTATTCCTAAGTAAGCAACAAAACTAAGTAAGTTTGTCCAGTTTGCTATCAGTGCTGTCCAATTTTTTGAGGTCACATTTATACAGATAGACTTTCAGCTGGTGCTAAAGGCACTTGTCCTTCAGACTTTTGCCTCCCCAGGAATCTTGCCTTCTCTTTAGTATATGGAATCCTTCACCCTGTCGAATGCTATTCTTTGCAATTCAGCTCACATGATATACTTCAAAATATAAGCTAACTGAGCAACAAGCTGCATCAGCGGCTGTGTCATTTCAGGTTACATGTTTCTGTCCTTTCTTCACGAGACTTGGGCTGCTGGAATGCTGACCTCCTTAGACTGCCATGGGCTACTAGTCAAAGACAAGGAAAGAGCTCTGAAGAGCAAGGGCAATCACAAAGGAGAAACTTTTGGCTTGCCTAATATTACATGCCTGTCTTTTATCCTGCTGTGCCAACTTGATGATTTATAAAGATTACCTTTTTATGTGGTTCCAACTTTAAACTTCAATTTAAGGACAGTGTCTATTTCTTTTGGTCAATTTTGCTTACAGTAAACAAACTTATAACCTGACAGCATTTTATCTTTAGCTTTAGAAAAAGACAATCCAATACAGAGAAATCTACAGAGTGTTTTACCTAGGGTCCTATTCTCATACTCATATTGGAACTGTGTGACTCTTTCAGTTGCTATATACTTTTATTTCCCCTTTGTGTGCTCCTGTTTCTTATCTGATCCTATTTTTGATACTTTAATATACTTGATTATTTTTTCAAAGATATGTTTATATCAGTACAAAGAAAAATGGAAGCCTTTGATGGTGTCCCCTGAAGTCATTTCCATTTTCCTCATTGATCATTGTTTCCTTTACACAGAAGAAACATTCCTTAAATTTGAAAGAGAATTTAAATCTCTAAAATTCCAATAACATAGACCCCTTGAAGCTGATAATAATTAATCACTGGTTATGAATAAATTACAATATTTGACAACACCCAACAGTCTTACTGACCTTCTCCTACCTTTGCTTTGTCCTAGATTCTGAAGACTAGCTCTTCTAAGTGGCTTAGCATAGCTCCAGAACCAGTCCTAACAGGAGCAAGAATATGTCAGCCTTCTCTGACCCACTACCTTAAGAAGATGAATAGTCAGTGAGCCTCTCAAGACTCCAAGTTGGTGAACAACCACCCTAAATTTCTGATGCCAATCAAGCCTGAATGTTAGGTCCAAATTTGAGAACTCCGGTGGCCCTTCCATATCTTCTTTGCCTGCCTCTAGTATTGACTTCAGCTATAAGACTGATCTCCCATCCTTGACAGCTAGCCTTTGGTACCCTGATCTTCTCCAGTGAGAGAGAGGGCCTGTCCTGAACCATGGTTGGTTGCTGAACGGCTGCCTCCCCTGAGATCCTGCTCATACTATTTCCTGGGACTAGATTATATGCTTAGTATCCCTGCTGCCTAGTGGGGGCCCTGCAACATATAGACAGATCCCTTATTACAGAATACAATGTCATTTAAATTCTTTGTGACCTTGTTCCTGCCAAGCACTTGAACCAGCTGGTAAACATGACTGCCTAAAATATCTCTGAGTTTCTTTCAGCATCAAACATTTGCCTTACCGGAGACAGTCCTTACTAATGTATTAATTCCCACCCTAGTAGAGGTTGAGTTTTTCTGGTGAATGGCAGCAAGAGAGAAGAGAAGCCCCTACAAGGTTTATGAAGCCATACAGATGATGCTATGTTGGCTCTGCACTAACTCAATATTCTCTTGTCTTTCTCTAAGTTCCTCTCTCTCTAAAACACACACACACACACACAACACACACACACACACACACACTCCTTAGGGAAAGGTTTGGTAGAGAAAGAATAAAAAATATAGATTATCTAAGACATAGATGAAATATGTCTAGATTTTCTAAAACGTAGAGGGAACTGGAACCTTACATGCAGAGTAGAGGGTGAACATTTCTGGCTTCTAAATGCTAGCTGACTTTGTAGTGTAGTGCTATTGGTTTCATAGGCTCAGTTTCAAAGCAGAGGCTGGCCAATAGAGAGTACTCTTAGTTTTTGTTTGTTTATTTAACTTTGGAGCCTGAAAAGTTTGGCACCCAGTGAATAGTACAAGCTGGATTCTAATTCCTAAGATCCAGGTTAAGTTCAGGAATCTGTATTTTTAAAAAGCTCTGCCAGTGATTGTTATGATCAGCCACATTTTGTAATCACTGAAATAGAAAAAGGTGATAATTTCCCTGAGTACCCTACATAACAGAATGTATCCTAGTGTGGTAGCAGAAGAGCATTTTCTATTCCAAGTGAGCCTAAGACCCTACTTCTAGGATTTTGGTTTTAGTGTCTGGTGACTTCAAAATCATCGTCAAAGAAATAAACTAGTAATCTCAGGTTGTGAATGAAGGCAGTGCTGAAAAACTGGAAAGCATTTTCCAAAATGAAAGAACAAAAGCCAGGAAAAGAGATCTATCCTGTTCTAGGTCCTAAATGGATGTCTAGACTTGGCTTGCCCATAAAAATGTTAAAGATGAAAGGGTATGAAGATAATCCTGGAATATCCAGAAAAGCGACTTGTAATGCCAACCAAATAAAGGGACTACTCCTTATACCAGTGAGATTAAACTAAAGCTGATGAATCCAATGCACCTGCTTAGTTGGCTATAAGTGAAGATAAACCTCAAATTGCTAAAAAGGCAGGAAAAACACCTGAATGACAGTGCCATTTACACCCTGGGATTTGCATCCTTATTTAGGGCCATATCTTTGCTCTGTAAGTGTGTTAGTTACCATATTACTAACACCTACCTTGTAGGTATAGAGATTAAGTGAGACTATGTGTTTAAAGCACTGATGCTGTTTTGGGGGTTGCTTCTGCTCAACTTGGTCTGCTCAGACTCAGTGAATTTCCAGCTAATTTAAGGCTATCAAATCTACTTTGCCCAGTGTCCAAACCCATTTTAATATAACCATACAAAATTTGGAACCTAATATAACATCATCTAGTCCAAATATCCAGTTTTAAACTTGTGAAAAATGATACCCAGAGTCTGTACAGGACTGATACCAGAAGTTAGAAGTTCTGCACATCAGCCCAAGAGTCCTTCCAAGATTTAAATCATGTTATTGTTACCATTATTAAATCTTCTAGCAATCCAAAGAACTCTCACGTAAATTTTTTGTGATCATAAACCATGACAATAACAGAGAGCAATGGCTTGCAAGTAAGAGAAGGTAACGGTTATTGGAGTTTCACATGTGACAGTTGTTTTGTGCTTTATGTGTATTAGGTCATCATTTCATTCTCAAAACAATCCTTTGGGAGAAATTACTGTTATCATTGCAATTTTTAGTGAGGAAACTGAGACACAAAGAGGTTATGGAACATGTAAAATGTCCCCCAGTTAGTGAGTTGTTAAACCAGGATCTGAACCTAGTTTGTCTGCCCATACTTTTAATCCAACAAATGATATCTGGTGGAAATTTCAGGGGAATTTCTTGGCCATAGACCAGCTGGCCACAACTTAAGCTAGTTAGCTGCTCAATGACTTAACCTATCTGTGAAATGAGGAGATTGGAGCCAATGATCTCCAAGGGCTCAAGCAATTCTAAATTGTGTTTCTATGTTACATTCTGCATCTCATCTCAGAAAATAAAGCGTAAGATTTATGAAGGATATATAATATACCCCCAACAACAACAAAACTCAACACAATGTCAGAGTAAAATAACAGCCAAAACATTTTGTTTTTAGGTATATAACGATTCCAAATTACTAAAATGTGCTTGACATAATGCTATTTTTCTGAGTGTAATGAATTCTACAGTCCAGTCATCATGAACACTTATTAGTCACTTTAGAAAATATTTAGGCAATATCTGTTTGTGATAAATTGAAAATTTCAATGAGAACTTTCAAACTAATTGGTAACTTCTCAATTTCATTTTTTTGCCACCTTTAGAGTAAATCAGTATGAAAGAGAGATTTCATCCCTTAATGGGGTTCATAAATGCATAAAACTGACGGCTGATTCGTAGTTCTCTTTGTAAAAACAATAGCTATCATTTTTTATCATATTTCTTTTCTGAAAACAATACAAAATCCTTACCCCCTAAGAACTTTTAGTCTTAGGGAGGAGACTGACAATTAGATAGACAGGTACATTGCAGCATGATAAATCTTGGAATCCTACTCAAAGTGGGTTAGTATCTCTACCATGCTCTGGAGCGGAGGCTTAGTCTGCTTTCTTGGATGCCAGATTCTCGACTTAGATAGAGGTTCTCAAACATTTTTCAGAGGACTTTACACTCTTAAAAAATTTTAAGTTTTTTAAAGACTTTGTCAATGTGGGACATATCTAACAATATTTATCACATTAGGAACTTAAACTGAGTAGTTTTTAAAAATATTTATGTAGTAATCAATTTATACATAGGAATAATAAATCCTTTGCTTATTAACATAAATCCCATATATTGATGAAAATAACTGTTTTCCAAAACAAAGAAAAATGCAGTGAGAGAGAGGAATTCATTTATATTTTTTGTAAATATAAATAATATTTTAGAATTATTATGAAAATGGATTTGACCTCTGGGATCCCCTGAAAGGCAAGGAACCCACAGGAATCTCTAGATCACCCTTTGACAATCACTGATGTAGAACACTGCCTGTCAGATCTACATGCACATATATATGAATGAATGAGCAAATGAATATACAATTGAAAGTAAAAGGTAGAAAAATGCAAAGTCTCTTCCTGTTATCAAATCTTATAGTGAATATTCTTTATGTTATCTGTCTTGAATGCACTCCCTCTTTGGTGAGAGTGGGGACAGCCTTTCCTAATCCAATGAAATCATCCTGGTGGGTACTGTCCAAATTATAAGCTTGCCTTTCAGTTCTTGTCTTTTAAGTTCCCATCCAAGGTAACCAGTCATTGGTCTAAGAATGGCTCCATAACCAAAACAAAGCCCAGTCTTTGCCTGGGATTCTTCTTGCTCAAACTGATGGGGAAGGACTTTTTCTTCTGCAAGAGACCTCCCTATGCATGTGGACTGCTAGCTCTCATCTTACCCACTTTCTTGAGAAAAGATTATCTGTCACAGGGGGAAAAGAAGCTAGTATTTAGAGGGGCAAGGGGCAGAGGTAGAGGATAGAATCTTTCTAAATTTTGATTATGTGGCAGATTTTGTTTTCCCAAGGTGTCCACAAGATCTGCCATGACACATGTTCTTCTTACAACATTACATTGCCACTCCTTCCATTAAGAATCTGTATATTGGTTTCCCTTAAATTAGGGGGTCTGTTACTACCACAAAAGTGACACTATAATGACTTCTAAAATCAGTACATAAAAGGTCATACAACTTCCATCTGGTCCTCTTGAGACACTAACACTTAGAAACTAGTCATGTGCCATGCAGAAGCTGAAACAGGCCATGGAAGGCCCATGTGGAAGGAAATAGAGTCCCCTTACCCCCCAGTCCTCAGCTCTAGTTCGGCTTCTAGGAGACAGTAGCATTGATTTTCCAGCCATGTGAGTGAGCCATCTTGGAAGTAAGTCCTCCAGGCCTGAGTTGAGCTGCCCCAGCCAATGCAATGAGCAGTCCCTAGTGAGTCCTGCCCATATTGAAGATTTATAAGTTACATAAACATTTGGGGATGGTAAATAACGCAATGATAGATAACTAATACATGCTATGAGAACCAATACATTTTTTTCTAGTTAAACTAATTTAAATTGGGTTTCTACATTTGAAAACAAAAGAATTGACCAGTACAAGATGATTTTTACATAGATTCTCCAATTTGTTAGTTGTTTTTCACTATTTAATATTGTGATTTCCTCTGCTATTATCTAATAATTTTAACCAGCTGCCCAAAGCCCACGGTCGTTTTGGATATATAATAATTTATTAATTGCTTGGCTTCTTCATATAAATATCTATTCCACTCTACTCTTGAATGATGTGAAACAGATAAATTAACAAAGCAGTAGATTTATTTTCTTACTGAGTAATTTCCATAATTGTTTTTGAAAGTTGCAAATAAAACTTTGAGAAAATGTATTATTGTACAGATGAATAATAGTAAAGTTTCCTACATCATTGTTCGCTTATTTTCCATCAATATAAAATAATTTTTGTGAATCTTTATAACTGTGTGACAAAAGCATCCTGAAGTATTTTGGTTAAGGAGTGAGGTCATCTCGCTTTCTCGCATGATCGGTTGGTAATATAGAAGAACCTTTCAAAATATAGGAACTCAGTTGTGCTCAAGCTTGACAATGTAGTGATTCCCTTGAAATTTGCCAACAATAAAAAAAGTTCCCTCTAGATAGTAACATGTATTTTATTTTTAATGTATTATAAAATAATAATTTCATTAAGGTATTGTATACATATTATTATTATTCAAACAGATATGATTCTATGACTTGAATTTGACTTTTTCTTCTTTTATTGAAACTACATCTGCTATTAGGTTGGGTTTTCAAGATGACCATTTTTCATAGCCCTGGAGATACTGGAGGTTTGCAGTAGTTAGAGAGGCCTCCCTGAAAATATTGTACTAATTTCTAAGTTCAAGGAAGAAGGCTGAGGGAGACGCAAGAGGGAAGAGATACGGGAACATATGTATATGTATAACTGATTCACTTTGTTATAAAGCAGAAACTAACACACCATTGTAAAGCAATTATACCCCAATAAAGATGTTAAAAAAAAAAAGAAGGCTGAGGAATAAAAGAATTATAGTGGCTTCTGAAGATGACTTTAGAAATCATTATTCACCCCAAGATCTGTGGTTGACAATAAAAATGGTGGGGATAATTTTTTTCCTTCTGTCCATGTACAAGCCTGCTCCATATCCATGGAGACATCAGAGCTTCCACATTTCAGGCATGTGTCTCCTAAAGGAAGAAATACCAAGGGAAGCAGATCATTATCACAGGGACCTCTGCCATCCACAGGTCTTAAAAGGCTATCAGGTCATTTTCCATCCCAGCCTTCTTTCCTCCAGTCTTTCCTCCCAGTATCAGCCAATTACTTTCAACAATTGTTTCCTGTCCCAAAACTTAGCTTTTGATCTGTGATGGGCCTTAACTTACTATGTGGTTAATACACTTTCAAATTAGTCTTCTGTGAATATTTTAATAGCATTGAGCACTGTTAATATTTGCATTCTTCCTCATTTCTTCCACTGGGGTCAGGCTAGGCTTCCCAAGGCTCTCGGTTCATTGGTTTAGGAGCCCATGAGATGCACTGAAGAGCTAATGACCCATAAAATTTCAGGCTTGATGTTTTTTAACCCTCTCTAGTTTTCTTTCTATGTATGCATAAGTCCACCACTACAGAGTATACATTTTTAAATTATGCATCTGCAGGTTCCTAGGGAAAATTAAAAGTCTACAATATGAGATTGATTTAAAACTTGGATATGAAAACTCTCCATAGTGTTGTTATTTTTTAGCAGTGGAGTGAATAACATTAATATGTCTAATTAATACCTAAAGAGATTTTTTTCCATTTGATCAATTACAAAAATATCATTAATATTTTTTCAGGATACACTATGTTTGTATAAGAGCTTCATTATAGAGTCATTATTCTACTTTTTCCAGGAGGAGATGTGAATATGAAAGAACCATCAAGTAGTTCCTCTGTCCCTCCAGATATGGGGGAGACTACACGGACTAATCTGTACCAATTCTCTTAATAAATAAATCAAACAGACACTCTAAAGTGCTTCCTAATTTCTATCGTTTTAACTGGATTTATAACATCTCAGTTCTTATAGAAAGAAAATGAAACATTGTTAAAAATTAGAATATTAAAAATAATCCATAGGCAAACAGTCTTTGTATGACCTGGAAAGCAAACAGAGCCTGTAGAGCTAAAACTACTTGGCAAAAACAAACAAAAAAAGGAGATGATTTTTGTTAAAAAAAAAAAGTTTCTTTAAAGCATTTTGTTTGTTTGTTTTTTAATTGAAAGCTCTGTTAGTGTTTGCCAGTTATGGACAGGAGAGATATTGAAATATAGAGCTCTCAAAGGTGATGATCAAGGTCTTTTCATTCAGCTTTTTGTGACTATTAAGCTGCTCATTTGGTGGAGGTGATCATTAGCGTCTTAATGGGAAACAAAAGCTTCGGGACAAGAACTTCTGGTTGAAGATCAATATGAGAGATATCATTTCAGTTCCAGCCTTAATAACTGTAACCACAGGGAGTCTGGCAGAGCTGGTTTTACGAATTAATATAATATAGAATCCACCAGGTACAAACGGAGAGTACAAATAAAGGAGAATTGCTAGTAGTGACTACTCTGGGAATTTTTGGGTGAGAGGGAATTGTTTGATAAATGTAAGTTGACTCAAAGTGGGCTCTAGTACCCTTGCCACAAACACATCTTCCAATAAGAAAATGCGTATCTGAGGGCCAAATTGGGAAGGGAATTCAACCAAGGAGAATAAAATTGGAAAAGACCACTTGAAAAACGATTAATTTTACACATTCTATTATCTTATAATGTTCCTTGAGGGATTTTTTCTGTAAGTGGGTAAAATCAAACACATGGTTGACATTTTCATATGATTTGCTGCTAGGGTACACTAGTCTACTTGGACAGAAGTTACAAACAACTTGGTCCAGAAACTGTTATCAATCTACCAGAGAAATAATATGCCATTAACCTTTTCTGATTAATAGAGCTTATCGTTTTATCCTAGGGCAAACTGTAAATGACAAACAAAGCTCAAAAATATCCATTCAATTTACTCAAGATAAAATTAGAGTTGCAGGGTTTTTTTTTAGTTTTGTGGATTATCTTTATTATCTCTGTGTAGTTTATTTCTTTATCTTTACCTTGATGTTTGCCCTTTGATTCTATCTTTGAACATTTGTTTTACATGTTGAAACCAGTTATTTTCCAGACATTTTGACTTTTTCCTATTCCTTGTGATGCTGGAAGAACCAAGATAATATTCTTTTATGGGAAAGTTAAAAGTGCAAAATAAATTTTGAGTTTTCCTCTACCAGGAAAAGAAAAATAATATTTGAAACATATAAAGATACCTAACATTGCTTAGATTTTATCAGAGCATACATTCAAATGTATATAGATAAATAGTACTTATATATGCATGCATATTCATATATGACTACAAACGATGTCTAAAATACTTATACATGAAACAAACAACATCTCTGTTTTTAATTGTATCTTTAGATCATAATACCAACAATTAGAGTCACTAGTTTTGCCTCATTTCCAATTCCTATGAAGTAATTTTTCACTCAAAGAAACTGAATCTACAGGTACTTAAGTGAAATATATATTTTTTTTATTTGAATATTCTCAGGCACTATTTATTTCTTGAAACTCATGGACATCTCTTGGTTCATGCCCACTTTTCCAGTCACTCCTTCACCTTCTTTGCAGGCTTACGCTGCAGGTTTAAACCCTCTTTTGTGCCTACGCTTTATTCCGATGGACTCTTGGTTATATATGTGGCATTAAATATCATCTGCTGGTTCTTGGCATCAAAATTATATCTCCTGGTCATGCCTACTCTCTGAGCTCCAAACCCACATAATTCATTGTCACCTCGACACTTTGACTTTCATGTGTCATTGGAAATCTCAAACTATCCGTAACCAAATCTGACCACTTGACAACTCACATTGTCAAATCTGTCCATTCTCGGTTCTTCCCATCTCAGTGATTGGCACTATTATCAATCCACTTTGTCTATCTAAATACCTGGAAACCTCCCCACTTCCTTTCCACCTACATTCAATTGTCTGCAAGTCTTTTCAATTCTATGCTTAAAATGTTAATTGTTTTCTTCCATCTATCTCCACTCAACCAATCTAGTACAAGTTACCATGATTTATTGGGTCAAGAATAGTTTGAACTCAATAGCACTCCCATTTTCTTTCTTCCTCTCTTAACCTATTCTCCACCAAGCAGGGAGACTCATCTGCTTAAAATATTTCAGTGTCCTCTGTGCATCAAACAATAAAATCTAAACTCATTTTAGTAGACTACAAAGCCCTGCATGATCTAAGGAATGTTCCCACTCCCACCTCACTCTTTTTTTTTCTTTTTGCGGTACGCGGGCCTCTCACTGTTGTGGCCTCTCCCGTTGTGGAGCACAGGCTCCGGACGCGCAGGCCCAGCGGCCATGGCTCACGGGCCCAGCCGCTTCGCGGCATGTGGGATCTTCCCGGACCGGGGCACGAATCCGTGTCCCCTGCATCGGCAGGCGGACTCTCAACCACTGCGCCACCAGGGAAGCCCCCACCTCACTCTTAATCCACTCTGTCCTTTAACTCTGATCTTTTATTAGCCTTATCTCTATCTGATATTATTTTGTTTGCAGCAGGGAAGTCTCCTGATCAAAAATTACATAACACAGTCTTCCTTGAAGCTAAATGTGAAAATGTAATACAGTTTTGAACAAGATATAAGTAGAATCATTGAATGGACCTTCTGTGGAAGCTATTTAAAAGACAGTAGGTTCAGCTTGCACAGGTCTTTTGCCCTTAGCTAGTCTTCTTTCCTGCTTGGAATGCACTTGAAATGCTAAAGGTAAAGCAGCCATCTGCTGGCCATGAGAAGATCAGCAATAGGAAATAAACTGCATTCTAAAGAGGGTGACTGGAAGAAACCTGAGTCTTTGACATTTTTCTTAGCCAAGCACTACAACTGCCTGGTAGTTACTACCTCTGCATTGTTGTTACACACAAAAATAAGCTCATTAGTTATTTAAGCCAATATGTCCATTTTTCTGTCCCATGGGACCAAACGCAATCTGTAATGGCTATGAAGGTCATGTGACTATTTCTGGACTGAATTCATTATCCAGATGGGTGGCTGAATTCCTTTCTTGGAGTTAGATACAGCTTGAGAGCAGTTTGGTAACCACCACTCTCCATCACAGTTTTAGTCAACAAGACTGCCTAGTATAGTGCTGCTAGATACAGGTGGGAACATCTTTAGCTTTCCCTGCCTTGTTCTCTGGTGTATTGGACTAATTATATATATTATTTAATTATATTTGTATATAATTAAATACTAATTATATATAATTATATACCATATACTAATAATATATTATTATATGTAGTGTATAATTATATACTAATTATGTATATATACATAATTAAATACAATTTTACATATATATGTATATATAAATCCCAGCCCACCCTTTTACTGGTGCTCATGGTAATTCTAGCTCTACCTTTAGCAATATACTTGTGGTTACTATAATTCCAATGACGCCTTATCCCATTGCCAGTCCCCTACTATCTCTACAATGGTGTTTTCTGGGAGTTTTAATCTCTGAGTGGACATAAAAAGGTGGGGAAAGGATAAAGAGCAACAGAATTCTGGTTGTTTCATAAAACAACACCTGCTCAGTACAGGGGTTCTTGCCTAGTTTGTGGTTGGCACACATGCCATCATTTCTGAATGACAAGGCAGGCAGTCAAAGAGATAAGCTACCTATTTCAGACTCAGTGGATGGAATGATGAATTCACTGTTCATGATTAGAAACATAGATGGACTGTTGGGGTTTTCCTGCTCTCAATTCAGCTTCTTTATTTTTATAGTATGAGATATACCTAGATTCTAATTTTTTCTTACTCCTGTTGTACAGATAAAAATTATACATTTTTGTTACAGAGATGTTTTATTCAGAAAATAGAAGAGATATCGTTAGATGTTACTAGCCATATACTATTTTAAACTTCTTATAAGTACTTTAAATTTTTTAAAAATACTAAATGCTCACTTTCAGTCAGGTTCAGTTGAGGTTTGGCATGATATCTGACTTTTAGGAGTTTTCACATTAGTAGGAGATATATAATAGGAAAATACAAAAAGTTGAACAATAATAATTAAGGGTAATAAATTTTCAAAATAAAACATAGAGAAATACACTAAAGCTGTGCATAATAAAAAGTTATATAATTCATCAAATGAATAATTGCTATTGGAGTTCAGATGAGGGAAAAGCCAGTTGAGAAACTGTTGTGTAGGAGATTGAGCTTTAATTCATTCTTTAAAGTTGAATAGAATTTTAACTGGCATAAAAAGAGAATGTATAACTGCTTCCCACTGTTTCTGCGGGCCAGGTTGAACACAGCACAGTGTCACCATGGAGTCTATAGCAGGGCAGGGTTTCAGGGCTTAGGAGCTATAATACTGACTGTGGCTCAGAATAGCCAGAGCTTGGGCTTTGGTATCAGTCATCCTTGGAGTCAAGTCTCAGTTCCATCACTTATTTTTTGGTGTGAGGCTTTAATCAAGTCTTCTTTGTTACAGCACTTAGCACAGTGCCATGTACATCGTGGACGCCCCCAAATGGCAAACATTTGTATTACTGTAACTTAAGAGCTAACTCTGGTCTTAGCTGAGGATGGAAGCTGGCAGGCATTAACGCATTGTAAAAACAGTATCAGATATCAGAAAATATTTGTCTAAGAATTAAAAGCTTAAAGAAATCAAGAATAGGTTGAGTAAGAGTTCAAGGTAGTTGAATCAAAATGTTTCAGAATACAGGTAAGTACTGGAACAACTTTGCTGAAAGGTGTTGGTCAAATGGCAGAGGGGCCCACAGGGAAGTTCAAAGCTACAGAGCCAGGTCTGTAGAACCTTATTCAAATGAGTGGCATGATTATAACAGTGATTTTCTACAATTTTTGAATACTTCTTATGTACCCAGGTATCATACTTAGCACTTTATATACATTATCTTCTTAAATTCTCATCAGTCTATAGGTAACTGATATTTTTATATTCATTTAAAATTGTGGATAGGAAGCCCCCAAACCATCAAGAAATCTGCCCAGGGGACTTCCCTGGTGGTCCAGTGGTAAAGAATCTGCCTTCCAATGCAGGGGACACGGGTTCGATCCCTGGTCGGGGAACTAAAATCCCACATGCCACAGGGCAACTAAGCCCGCATGCCACAACTGCTGAGCCCATGCAACCTGTAGCCCATGTGCCACAACTAGAGAGAGAAAACCTGCACGCCACAATTAGAGAGAAGCCCGTGCCACAATGAAAGATCCCACATGCCTCAATGAGGGTCCCGTGTGCCTCAACTTAGACCCGATGCAGCCAAAAAAATGAAGAGAAGATAAATAAATAAAATAAATAAATAAAATAAATAAATAAATATATATATACACACATATATATATATATGTATATGTGTATATATATATATATATATATATATAAGAAATTTGCCCAAAGTAACATAGTAAGTAAGTGACAGAGCCAGGGTTTTCTCCCAGGTCTGCTCAGCACTAGCTCATGTTTATAATCACCACACTCCTATTTGCTTCCATGAAGTGGCAAAGCACTTTGAAGGTAACCATCATGCAGATGTGCTTGAGGGGATGATTTACACTTGATTTACACTGCCTAAAATAATTCTAATTCTGGCTAGAGTCAAATGTTACTGGTCAAAATACTGAACACGTACCAAACTCACAACTAAACAAACGAGAACATTACAACCTCTGTATGACACTTGCCCTGACAGTTCTGACTGAACCTGGAGGGACCACTTCAGGGACAGAGACTTGCCACATCTCCCCATGACTGAATCTTTGATTTGTCATTGGAGATTTGTGTGCCACAGGGGCACTAATTAGTGTCTCTGGGAATCAGCAGAGGATCAAGTTTTCCAAAGTTTCATTTATGTAAATAACCACCACAGTACATAAATGAACTCTTTCTTCCTATTTCCAAACCTTATTCCCACCTAGAAGAGGCAACTTAGAAAAGTTACATTCAATGGAAACATGAGTTTTGCAGTTACTTGAATGATAACACAGCTGCTTTTTGAACCTTAGTGGGCATTTAAAGAAGGTTGGAATAGATATGCTAAAGCTGACATTGCCAACTCAAATGTCAGGTAAGTAACAGGATCCAGTGAAGGGGAACTGGTTTGAATGCTGTGAACTAGAGGTCACTTGCCCCATCTAGACAGGGCAACATCTATTTACCTTTAGCTGGTTATTGCCTGCTCTTTGGGGAGCCAGCCCTTTGATGCCAGAATTTCTGATATTTTGAGATGTGTCACATATACAAATTCTTGTGAAAGGTCACAATGTTAAAATGTCAGCTCAATTAAAAAACAAGAAGGAAACTGGACCAGGCAAAACACATCTTTAGGTTGGATTCAGCATGCAAGATGCAACTCTAGAGATCTCTGAGAGCCCTTTGATCTTTGTTTTAAAGGAGCTTTTCTCTTCCTTATATGACCCTATCTTCTCTCCACAAAGGCACACAGCTTCTGACTTGGTAAAGCCAATGCTCCAGAAAAAGAAATTCTGGCTATAAGGAGCTGTGTTGAGACTGTTTGTGGAGTTCATTTTTTTGTGTGTTTCATTTTTTATGAGATGTCACATATCAATTGAAAAAGATATAAAAATTCTAACGAAGTTTAATAGTCTTCAAATTAACTTTAATTAGTAAAAATGTAAAGTAAATGATACGATGTAAAAGATAAGATAAAGTAAAAGATAAGATGACTAGTCAAATCTGAATTGATTTAAATTTTGTATAATATTGTGAACTGTCAGATAGCATCATTTCTCATTTCTAAGGGCCTGGTGTGATTCTTTTTTATAATATTTAGAAGTGCACTGCTTCACTTAAATACAAGGCAGCTTATCATCAAGCTTTCAGAAATATTTAACAAAACCCACAAAAGTTAAATCATAGATAAATCAGAATAAACAGAATATTTATAACTTAGTGACAAGAAAACACTATCTGCATAGATAATCACAGTTATCTTTTAGTGTTGTCTAAAAGGTAGCAAGTTGTTTGTTAATTTATAATAATGTAAGAGTCTAAAATTGAAATTAATCCCAAGTGAAAAAATCTGAATAAGAAAATTCATATTTAGCTATATAACAGAATGTTTTCACACTCTCAGTGAAATGTGGTAGAGACTACATTTCCAAATGTATGACTAACAATTGTCATCTTCTAAATTCTCAAATTGATAACTAACAGTTGTCATCTTCTGACTTGCCACATTATGTTCTCAATTCTAAATAGTCAGTCACTGAAATAACTCTAAGATTACAAGCTGAAATATCTTCAGGGCCAAGCAGGTAGCGTAAGTTGATGAAGACACCGCTACTCCAACTAAAGGCTTTCAAAGTCAAAATTTTAAAAACACCATCCTAAATAAAAAATACCTATGCGCAAAATTGGGTCATCCACTTGTCTGTGACCTCTGCTTTAGACTATTAGCCTCTTGTCACTAGTATATATGAAATCAATATTGTCCCTAAACAAATCCTTGAAGCATAGGTAAAAGGAAGCTATCAGAGTTCTAGGTACACGTTTGTGATCTTGGAAAGCACAGATCTTTCAAGATTGGTTTCAGCTAAGCAGTCAGGCAGCAGGTGGGGATCTCAGAATTGTAAAGGTCAACATGAGTGGAGAGAAGCTCAGACTGACAGTCAAAAGGTGTAAAACAGTTCTCTTTAATGCATCCAGGATCTAGTCTGGGTTTCCTTGTCCATTCTCATAGCAAGACTGCTGTCCAATTACGCACACATTAGAGAAATAAGAAACTATGAAGTCTCGATAGAAACTATTTTGTGCATGATAAAGTGCAGGCATACTTTGGAGACATTGCAGGTACGGTTCCAGACCACTGCAAAAAAGCTAATATCACAATAAAGCTAGTCACACAAATGTTTTGGTTTCCAGTGCATATAAAAGTTATGTTTACACTATACTGTAGTCTATTATGTGTGCAATAGCATTATGTCTAAAGAAGTACATACCTTAATTAAAAAATACTTTATTTTTAAAAAATGCCAAAATAATTACAATAGTAACATCAAAGATCACTGATCACAGATCACCATAACAAATATAATTATAATGAAAAATTCTGAAATATCATGAGAATTACCAAAAGGTGACAGAGAGACACGAAATGAGCGAATGTTCTTGGTAAAACTGCACCAATTTGCTGAACTCAATGTTGTCACAAACTTTCAATTTGTAAAAAAAAAAAAAAAAAAAAAAAAAAAAAGCGCAATATCTGTGAAGTGAAATAAAATGAAGTGCAATAAAGGGAGATATGCCTCTATTCGGAAATACCTAAGAATCGCCTTGCTTTAGGTAGAGCTAAGTCTTTAAACTGGTCAACTGATTGGCTTATTTCAAAACCTGGATATTACTGTATTTTGACCCTAGT